>NC_143024.1:27577500-27937500 GCF_057628025.1 Oncorhynchus mykiss
TCTCAACCATTCAGGTCCTGTGTTAACTCCTCTCAACCATTCAGGCCCTGTGTTAACTCCTCTCAACCATTCAGGCCCTGTGTTAACTCCTCTCAACCATTCAGGTCCTGTGTTAACTCCTCTCAACCATTCAGGCCCTGTGTTAACTCCTCTCAACCATTCAGGCCCTGTGTTAACTCCTCTCAACCATTCAGGTCCTGTGTTAACTCCTCTCAACCATTCAGGCCCTGTGTTAACTCCTCTCAACCATTCAGGCCCTGTGTTAACTCCTCTCAACCATTCAGGCCCTGTGTTAACTCCTCTCAACCATTCAGGCCCTGCGTTAACTCCTCTCAACCATTCAGGCCCTGTGTTAACTCCTCTCAACCATTCAGGCCCTGTGTTAACTCCTCTCAACCATTCAGGCCCTGTGTTAACTTCTCTCAACCATTCAGGCCCTGTGTTAACTCCTCTCAACCATTCAGGTCCTGTGTTTACTCCTCTCAACCATTCAGGCCCTGTGTATACTCCTCTCAGCTGTTTAGGCCCAGTGTTTACTGGGTTGATAATCTCTACCAGCTACAAAGGCTGCTAGGGGGAATCCTTCATACTGTCCTTTACTTTTAGCACATCATTTTTTTTGCCAAGGCACACAGAAAGGAAATGGTATTGAATGCTGCTTGATGCGGTGTCACACGTCTTGACACAATTCCACATGGAATGTTTTATTTCTCCCCCCTCTCTCCCTTATTTATTATTATTATTTTATCTAAAGGATTTAGCTTTGGAATCTCTGCCATGGCTGAAGGTGTCTTATGCTTTTGTCACATGATACAGTAGGTCTGGGATGGTTTACTCCTCCGGTTTTACACAACATCCGAGAAACTCATGGTGGGTTTCCAATACAGATGGTTTAGTGCAAAATCCTCCACCCCTCTCCTCTCCTCTCCACCCCTCTCCTCCCCTCTACACCCCTCTGCCTCTCTCCTCTCCTTTCCACCCCTCCCCTCCACTCTGTCTCTTTCCTCCCCTCTCCTCTCCTTTCCTCTATTCTCCTTTCCTCTATTCTCCTCTCCTCCCCTCTCCCCTCCTCTCCTCCCCGCCCTCCCCTCCCTGCCCCACTCCTCCCCTCTCCTCCTCTCTCCTCCTCTCTTTTCTGCCCCTCCACTCCCCTCTCCTCTCCTCTCCTCTCCTCTCCTCTCCTTTCCGCCCCTCCCCTCCCCTCTCTGTCTCTCTCCTCTCCTTTCCGCCCCTCCCCTCTCCTCTCCTCTCTGCCCCTCACCTCCCCTCTCTGCCCCTCTCCTCCCCTCTCCTCTCCTCCCCTCTCCTCCTCTCTCCGCCCATCTTCTCACCTCCCTTTCTTCCCTTCCCCTTCCCTGTTCTTAAATCAGGTCAATGAGAAAAATAGAGAAATCTAATAAAACAATTTAGATAGGAATCTATTTTTCCAGGGAGACCTGGCCATGAGGGTTATTATCTTAGTAAGTATCCAGAAATAATGGAAACTGAAAACCTCAGACACAACTAACAAAACCCTTGGCCTGAAGCCCCATGTCTCAAGGACAACGACCATCTCTCGGTCGCCACCACGTACGGCCTTGTCCTGTTCAGTCTTCATTAAAACTGATTGATAAACAGGGTTTGACTGGGGGATGAGAGGAGCATACAGGGGACATGGCTTTACCTTCCCCATCTCCAGTTTACTGGCACTCCCCACCAGCCATGATAATTAGCCAATTAATGGGATCCGGCTGGTGCGTTTGTTATCTCCCTCCATCCTCCCCCCTCGGCCTGACAGAGGTGTGAAGATTCAGGCCCGTCTGAAGCGACACCTTGTGTGAAAACCTCAATCTGATAATGGAATGACTGAGAACAGGCACACACACAAAGAAAAATACCCCGGGCTAGGTTCTAACGATCCACACAACAGCAGCATTAGTCCTGAGGACGCAGGGCACAGATAAGGATGTTTTCTCCCTCCACAGAATGTGTTTCCTTACCATCGGAATGTTTTTTAATGAGCTGTTATCTTGGCGGTGGGCTGGACACTGACACCACTCTTTGTTTTGTTCATTTTTCTGAGGGTAAAGACAGTGTGGACCGGCAGGATCCACTGTTCCACTACAAATGTGGACATTGGTGTGTGTTTTTGATATGCATTTTGGACAGATCACCACCAGATCATCACCAACGTATGGAAGCCGATTTCCGCCACAACTAACACACAACAAAAAAGGCCAACAGTGTTCAGGTTCCTCTACATCCAGTAATGAAGTAACTGGCAATCTGAGGTCAGGTCGATAAGGAGGAAAGCTTTCTAAACCAGCAGGTTAGACAGGTTAAGTACAAATGTTTTTAAATGTAATCTGTTGGCTGCATCTCCACAACACTGCCCCTGACAGCCCCTGGGCCTTCATCCCATCCCATCCGTCCTATCCATCCCACCTCTCAGGTCAGGGTGAGGATGGAGAGTTAATCTGATTAGCCGCAGTGTTCTGCTGAGTCATACCCTGGGTATGGGTCAAGGGTCATCGTCAGATCAGGGATTGACTAAGAGGAAGCGGTGTCCTTGTCTGACCCTCCCTGTGTTTGCTGACTGTCTGTTTCAGAGTGAATTGGTGACCGTGGCCCACAAGTAAAGCAGGCTACCTCCACACTCCCACTACCCCCACCGTCCCTTAACGACAGCCATTTGGCTTTGTTCATCACACTCTGTGTTAATTCCCTCTATTTTAATTCATTATGGATAGTTAATTCCTCGACGCTACAAGGAAGTTTCCTCTCCTCTTGCCATCAAGGACAGCATCTCCCCATCCACAACAATCCCCATCTAATAAAGCCTGTGAGTCACTGGGGCCCGTTTATCATTGTATATGCACATACATTTGAGCATTAAGTGTGCATGTGATTACCCTCACAGACAGTCTTGCATTTATATATTTTGTCTCGTTTCAATGGCTTGGGAATAATTGTAGAATTGCTCTATTCAGCTCTGCTAACCCAGAAGTAAAATCTTGCGTAAGTGATTAACGTCTGTGTTCACGTGTCAAAAATGGAGAGTCCCCCCCCCCCCTTCCGATCCATGAGCGCAAACGCACAAAGCACAGCCGGTGAAGCAGTTTAATCACTCTCCTTCTCCCAAACCTGATATGTCCAACTAACCAGTGATGAAAACCCCAAAACCAGAAGTAATGCTGCTCGGAATTCACGCATCTCATTCAGTTCTGGCAGATTCTCTCGGTCTACACGCAGTCTGCCCAAGGGACATTACTGCTCTATAGGCTTACATATTGAATAACCCTGTGTTGTATAGTTGTTGTATAGTGTAATAATTTATTTTGCCAATTTTCCTAACTGCATTAATGGGTATGCATGGCAGATCTGCTGTACATTTTGTGTCTTTCAAATAGGAATCCTTTCACTTGTACCAGGCTGTTAAAGATGAATAACATTTACATTTTTTCAAATAAACAGAATAGATAGATTGCCCTTTGCTTTTTCATTCATGTCAGTATTTCCACAGCTGCTCTCCAGATGGAGGGATATGGAGTACAACATGCAGAGTGAGAGCGCACAGTCAACATTATATGGTAAAAAAAACATTTTCAAAAGTACTGAAGGAGTCTTGAACAATTATCTTTCTGTTCAAATGTTGTGATTTATTTTATTTTTGGCTAAATATCGACTTGCTTTGTTCTCCATTCGATTTTTATGTTTATATATATATATATATATATCCACTGTTGCTATATATATATATATATATATATATATATATATATATATATATATATATATATATATATATATATATCCCATATTCCATCAGTCTCCTATTGTGTTTTCTGTTCACATTGCTACTTGTTCTGTTTAGAGTCTGATCCAAGCTGTAACAATGTAATGGTGTCAAAACATTTTGCTTTCGAGTCAAATGAACGACACCACAAAGATGTGAAGATTTTTTTAAAATTTTCTTTAAATTTGTGCATCAACTTCAAACAGTAAACTGTGTGCACTCCGTTTAGTTTTCATAACATGTTCAAAATTAGTTACAATGGCAAGAAAAAGTATGTGAACCCATTGGAATTACCTGGATTTCTGCATAAATTGGTCATCAAATTTGCTCTCATCTTCATCTAAGTCACAACAACAGACAAACACAGTGCGATTAAACTAATAACACACAAATTATTGTATTTTTCTTGTCTATATTGAATATATCATTTAAACATTTACAGTGTAGGTTGGAAAAAGTATGTGAACCCCTAGGCTAATGACTTCTCCAAAAGCTAATTGGAGCCAGGAGTCAGCTAACCCGGAGTCCAATCAATGAGACGAGATTGAAGATGTTGGTTACAGCTGCCTTGCCCTATAAAAACACTCACCAAATTTGAGTTTGCTATTCACAAGAAGCATTGGCTGATGTGAACCATGTCTCGAACAAATGAGATCTCAGAAGACCTAAGATTAAGAATTGTTGACTAGCATAAAGTTGGAAAGGGTTACAAAATTATCTCTAAAAGCCTTGGTGTTCATCAGTCCATGGTAAGACAAATTGTCTATAAATGGAGAAAGTTCAACACTGTTGCAACTCTCCCTAGGAGTGGCCATCCTGCAAAGATGACTGCAAGAGCACAGTGCAGAATGCTCAATGAGGTTAAGAAGAATCTTAAAAGTGTCAGCTAAAAACGTACAGAAATCTCTGGAACATGCTAACATGTCTGTTGATGAGTCTACGATACGTAAAACACTGAACAAGAATGGTGTTCATGGGAGGACACTACAGAAGAAGTCACTGCTGTCCCCCCAAAAAAGAAAAAAAAGAATTCCCAAGTTTATCAGGACATTTTGCAGAATAATGTAAGGCTATCTGTCAATTGAAGCTCAACAGAAGTCGGGTGACGCAACAGGACAACGACCCAAAACACAACAATACAATGGCTTCAATAGAAGAAAATACACCTTCTGACCTCAACCTGATTTGAGATGCTGTGGCATGACCTCTAGAGAGTAGTTCACACCAGACATCCCAATAATATTTATTTATTACTTGTTTAAGAGGAATGGTCCAAAATTCCTCCTGACCGTTATGCAGGTCTGATTGATAACATTTGGTTGAGGTTATTGCTTCCAAAGGAGGGTCAACCAGTTATTAAATCCAAGGATTCACATACTTTTTCAACCCTGCACTGTGAATGTTTACACAGTGTGTTCAATAAAGACATGAAAATGTATAATTGTTTGTATAATTGTTTGTGTGTTATTAGTTTAAGCAGACTGTGCTTGTCTATTGTTCTGACCTAAATGAAGATAAGATCAAATTGTATGAACAATTTATGCAGAAATCCAGGTATTTCCAAAGGATTCACATACTTTTTCTTGCCACTGTCGGTGTTCTTTATTTTGTTAAATACATATTTTTCCGTTTTTATAACCATTTACACACAATTTCTCAGCACTGAAAACTAGCAGTCTATTGCAATTCAGGGGTGTAGAATGATAAGCATCATTGGCAGTCCTCTTCACTTCAGCTTCTTTGTGTGTATATATATGTATTCTTCTAATTATTGTTTAATCATTACTTTTCTTTCACCTGAAGTAAAAATATCTTTCTTTTAAATATGATTCCTTTACATGATAAAAATAGTTTTTCCAAAACATGTATTATGCCACTGAAGCTCAACCAGAATGCTCTGGAGACCCCATCGGTGTGAGGCCGGTCCATGGAGGGGTTGTTCTCGTGACCCCCTGGAGGGGATTGTGTTAGGCCTGACGGGGCTATCCTAGATGGGGCTGCTATCCCTTGGGATGCCCACACGGCCCACAGTGGAGAGAGAGGCTCGCTGTCTGCCGTGGTGACATCCGTGGTGCATTTTGTGTTGATAAAAATTATTACAAAATTTTTGATTTTCTTCGTACAAAAACACTTTTTTCATAGAAATTGCATTTGCACAAGTAAATGTGAGGATTTTGTTACTAAAATAAAAGCCACAAGAATACAAAAAGAAACTTGAGACTTGACATTGAACAAAAAAGGAAACCAAAACATGTGTACCCATCAAATCTGAAAATGAGGTGTGTACTGTATCCTTGCAGCTGCTGTGAAAATCCAGTCCATGAAAATATAAATAAAGAAATAAATACTTGAATAAATAAATTCCTCATGTTGTGTGATTGTTGTGAATGTTGTTTCAGATCCACTCCTGCTGTCCTGCTTTCCTTCAATTCAAACTACTAAGGTTTCCAAGGTTACTACTTTCATCATGTCCGCAACTCTCCATGTCACTTCCAGTTCCTATCACCTAATTCCTCTATTACATCACTGCCTCACACCCGCTAATCTGTCTCTCTTGTATTTATATATGTATATATTTTTTCATTCAAAAAATGTTTTCCATCCCCCATAATTTAACAAAATGTTAGTACTCTGAAATAAAGTAAATGAAATCCCCTATTGCCTAATGGATAATGTACTGTATTCTTTCCAACAGTGAATCACATGAATAAACGATGCCTCTGTACATGTTGGGAGCAGTCCTGTCCTGCTCACCAATGCGTTTTGGGCTTTGGGTTTCATTTGGAACTGGCTGTTTCTAGCCCATCTGGTCTCCTTCTTCTTCTATGGTTGAATAAAAACAAGATGCGTCCTTTACACACTCGCCAACTGATTTTCTCTCCATTTCTTCTGTTAGTGTCTGTGTATGTGTTTGCTCCATAACTATGACTGAGGGATGTACGCTCTCCTGATTCTACCTAACCAAGCTCTCTGCATGTGGTCTACTCAGTGAGAGAGAGAGAGAGTGGTTGGGTAGCAGATAGAGATCACATGTCCAAATTGAATCAATATTTAACGTACAACCAAACATGTACCATATGTATGATATTCTATACTTTCAATTTAACCTGCCCTCTCTCCTTTCCTCTGAATCCTGGGTTTATCTCTCTCTTTTTTTATGCTAAATCATGGCACCACTTGGTCACTCCTTGCTCAGGTGCATTGCCAGGTAGATTAATGAGGTAACTCACATTGAATTGCTCCCAGGTTAGTTCAAGTTATTTCCACAGGAAACATTGTTGAATCTCTTTTCATTTCTTGCTTAGTGTTTCAAAACAACGATACCAGTCAGTCCAGTCAGTGATCAGAGCAGCTCAGTTCCTCTCTTCTCCACTTCTCTTCTCTTCTCTTCTCCTTTTCTTCTCATCTCATCTCCTCTCCCAATCTCCTCTCCCAATCTCTCTTAACCCCCCCCCTCCAAATACACTCACATAAATCAACTATCACCCTTCCTCCCTCCCCCAGTGTCTCTTCACCCTACACTCCTCCCTGTGAGCAGAGAGAGAGAGATAGAAAGAGTTAGAGGGATAGAGAGAGAGGGAGTCCTGTTCTAGGCCATGGTCTCTTTGCCTGGCAGTCTGCGGTCGTTGAAGGTGTGCATGTTGATGACGTCCTCTGTCTTCACCATGACGGGTGGCTGAGGCTTGTGTTTGAGGCGCCGCTGGCACTTGAGGGACACCCGCAACTCGTCCACCATGGCACTGCAGAAGGACCTCTGTAGGGGAGAGTGAAAGAGAGATAGAGAGAGAGAGAGAGTCAGAAAGAGAGAGAGAGAAAACAGGGATTTCAGAGAGAGCCTCCTCTAGTTCCAAACAATTTGGCAGTAATAAGCTCAGCAGAGCAGAGCACTACAGAGCTGCTACTTCCCCAGGGCAGGCTCTCTACAGCCCCCTCTCTGAGAGCTGCCATGGTGACACAGAGCAAGCAGGGGAGAGAGGAGCTGGCTCAGGAAAGGGTGGGTGGGCTCGGGCTGGAGTTCTAGCTGGGGCTGGGGGAGTTGGATGGAGGTTGCATGTCCATAGTCTTTTAGTGTAGTAGGTGGATAAAGGGGCTAGAAGTGGGTAGGAATCAGGACAGGATTTGCACTGGAGGTTGGCAGGGATTCCTCTTGTATTGGGAGACAATAGATTTAGCAACTTCATGTTTTCAGAGCGATGAGAAACATTGACTTTATTTATGACTGTTATTGCAGTATTATAGGTATCTTACTACAGCTGTGCAGCTATTTGATCATGTACAGCAACACCTGATTATGGTAGCTTGCGTTAATAGCTTTAAATTATTAAAATGTGTTGACATACTGCTAATTAAAACATGCCTGTAGCCCTGGCAACGATTCAGTTTCAAATCAAGCACGGGTGTGAAGTTTGGTTGGTGAGTGGAGGGGCTGGGATGAAGGAAGGGCTAGATGGTCTAGGGGGGGTAATGCTTTGGGAAGGGTGGATTGAAGAGGGTTAGAAGGAAAGCTGTGCACAGTGCCGAATTGCTGGAGTCCATCTGGAGTCGCACACATGGCGAGTGAACGCACGTACACACAGGCAAGCGTGCAAGCACACTCTCTCTCACACACACACACACACACACACACACACACACACACACACACACACACGCACACACGCACACACACACACACACAGTGAGCATTCTAGGCTAGCTAAAGTGATTTCTCCATGGCAGATTTCCCCCATCCTTCTCTGCCAGGCAGCCCAGCCGGGGCCCAGGCCCATACAGCAGCATGACTTATTGATGCATATTACATCTCGTCTGACTCAAATCCCATGTAGCTGCATGGCCAATTAAGCTGCTGCCTCTTCTTCCTTCTCCTCTTCTCAAAAGCTACTCTGGCATTTTCAAATGGTGCACTGAACAACGCAGAGTGACTCAACTAAATCTGAGACTGCTATTCCTGGAGGTACTATTGGGGAAACAGATTTCAAGGGACTAATATGTTTTTCGAGTCTAGGTTAAATCTTTCACATAAAAACACAACTTATATTTTGGAACAGCACTATGGTGATGTCTGGTACAGGTACGTATGCCAAATAATTCAGAACCTCAATTGAGTTGATAGAGAACCGAGGGATGTCTACCTTACTAGCTGGAATGTGAAAGGGCTCAACCACCTGTCAAGAGAAATAAGGCCTCTGCCCACCTCAAGCAATTGAAGGCTGGGTTGGTCTACCAGCAAGAACACAGGGATGAAGACAACAGTGAAGACTTCATGCTGCTAAGTCAGCCAGTGATTGATTGTCATTCAGTTACTCATGCCAATGCTTACCTAACAGGCTGACTTCTCCTTAGTGCCTTTTTTCCTCATCTATGACCAGTAGGGTTATGACATTGTTATGAGTTGTCCTAATGAACAGGTATCTCACATGAACATATTCTATAGTTATGGCTAGAGGACTCCCACCCATGCAAATGTTTTAATGCTTTCGCTTTCCAGCATACCAACAATCACATCAATTCACCAGTACTCAAAATTCTATGCATATTGAGTATATGGATTTGGGTGTACGAAGTTATGTACCTATCTGAGTGTACATGATATTACATGTTAGTATGTGCATGTGTGTATCATATTCATAAATCATATCTATATCATATATTGTTTGTCTTCTTCTCACAAAAAACATACAGTAAAAAGCTACAACTGGAGTTGCAGGAATTACTCCTAGAAGTCCTGCTGATTGACTACAAGCCTTTCAGAAAACATGCTTTTCATGGCTATTGATTTTCTCTGGGAAAAATAGATTGAATAGCATCTTCTACCTAGGACACTTCTCCCCTCATGAAGCTGTGGGCTTAGTGGCCATCTAGGACCAATATAAAAGTCCCAAAAGTAAAACCCCACCCATCTGGCTTTCCAGGCAGGCTAAGAAAATGCTCTCTGACTCAGGGGACACATCTCCATCATGGCCTCATGGCTGCTGGGCTCATAGTTGGATTGATGGTGGCTGTTTAGTGGTGGCCATTGAATTACAGAGTTTTAACGACCCCTTTTCTCCACCACCAGCAGCCCGATCCTGAGCTGAACAGGCTCAGGTCTCAGAGCACTTTGGGCTGGCTCAGAGGAAGACAGGAAGAAAACGTCCACTTAAGGAGGTGAGATGGAGAAATAATAAATCCAACACTTTTACTGCCTTAGCTTTTTTACTACCATTAATGGAAGAAGGCACTGGTGGGTATTTTGCAGGCTGCCCATGTACAGTACAGCCCAGTCAGTCTGTACCACCACGTACACGGATCTATAGACCCCAGACCTGCTCATCAGGTTGTGTATAACAGCTGAGATGAAAAGACACCATAGTAGCTCCCACTCCATCTCTCACTCCATGATAGCATGATGGAGAAATGGAGGGCAAGCAAGAGATGAATAGTCACTTTTTTTGTGTGTGTAGTCAATGGGTGTCTGTGTGTGCACATCTGTCTGAGCAGGTGTGTGTGTGCACATATAAGTGCATGAGTACATTCCTGCGTGTGTGTGTGTGTGTAAGAGTGCATGCGTACGTGCGTGTGCGCGTGCACGCAATCGGGGAGCTGGATGGTTCCTCACACACAGCTGGTGATCCCTGTCCCTGGAGAGCCAGGTTATTCTGCAGCACCCTCAGCAGCAGGCAGGAGGAGGAGGCGGAAGAGGAGAAATGGAAGGAAGATGAGGAGCTGAAGGAGGAGGAAGGGGAGGAGGAGGGAGAGGTGGAGGATAACGAGGTGGAAGAAAAGGAAAAGGGGGATAAGAAAGAGGAAGAGGTGGAGAAGGAAGAGGGGGAAGTGGGCAACCATGGGGATCATGGTATTTTTCTGAAAGCCAGCCATGTTGTGATGATGGGAATGTGTGGACTTATGAAAGTCCTCATTGGGCGAACCAGAATGAAAAGCCTACTAAAACTTCAAATATTTCTCAATCTTTTATTAAAGTTAATAACCAGTGGAAAATATTAGACTGAAAACCTAATTATTCTGTATCACAATCTGAGTTAAGTAAATTAAAATAATTTCAAATAAACATACAATTATTGTCATTACAACATATATTTTTGGATTTGGCAAATAATATTAACAAATGTTGACATTATAAGGTGTATGACTCATAACATTAAATAAATGACTTGCTATTTTTATTTTTCTCTTTATCCTTTCTAATGTTACACAGAATACAGTAGCAGTTGGACACACCTACTCATTCCCACAGTGTTCTTTATTTTGACTATGTTCTACACTGTAGAATAATAGTGAAGATATCCAAACGGTTAAATAACACGTATGGAATCATGTAGTAACCAAAAAAGTGTTAAACAAATCAAAATATATTTTATATTGAGATTCTTCAAAGTAACCACCCTTTGCCTTGATGACAGCTTTGCACACTCTAGACATTCTCCGGATTGACTGACCTTCATGTCTTAAAGTAATGATGGAAAGTAATTTCTCTTTGCTTATTTGAGCTTTTCTTGCCATAATATGGAATTGGTCTTTTACCAAATTGGGCTATTTTCTGTTCACCACCCCTACCTTGTCACAACACAATGGATTGGCTCAAATGCATTAGGAAGGAAATACATTTTAACAAGGCACACCTATTAATTGAAATGCATTCCAGGTGACTACATCATGAAGCTGGTTGAGAGAATGCCAAGTGTGTGCAAAGCCGTCATCAAGGCAAAGGGTGGCTACATTGAAGAATATAAAATATAAAACATATTTTGATATGTTTAACACTTTTTTGGTTAGTACATGATGTGTTATTTCATACTTTTGATGTCTTCACTATTATTCTACAATGTAGAAAATAGTAAAAATAAAGAAAACCCCTGGAATGAGTAGGTGTGTCCAAACTTTTGACTGGTACTGGAAGTAATTATAAAATGCAAATTTCAGGGTGTGCGCTATCAAGCATGATAAACTCAACAAAGCGATGCTTAGGAGAACATTTTTCAAGTTGACACTTTCAGCATCGTGGTGAAAATACAACCCTGTCCTGTCAACACATTCAAGTAAAGGATCTTGTGCAATTAAATAAAATATCAGGTATTTTCAAATGTGACTAATTATTGAATTGATATGGGAAAACTTGGTACACTTGGTACTCTGCATATCGTGTCAAGGTTTAACAGTTAAAACAGTAGCAATGGCCACACATACTAAAATACACGTCGTGATTGTGTGACACTCAAACCTCTTGGAGAATGTCTATTTGCTTTGGATGAGTAAAACATGTATTGCTTCTCAGATAATCAGACACAAAAAAATTATTGATTGTGAGAATTTATGAAAAGCAATATACACCTTTGTCGGTAATCAATTGGATATTAAAATATTGAGGTACACAACTTACATAATTGTAGCATACAGGCACAGGTAGTGTGAAAATAAAATGCTAAATGGACTGACAAATGACAACTACTCAAGTCTTCTTGAAAACAGATATGTGAGTGAGGTCTATTCTCTGTCTGGATACATCTGCTATCTACGCTCTTCCACCTAGTTCTGAGCTGATAAGAGTGTGAAACGTATCTTCTTCAACTGCTGTGTCTGACACAAAGACATGCTGAAGAACACCAGGAAGAGATCATGATCAACATCAAATGATGTTGAGGTTTCTATTAAATCATCACTCTCCTTCTCTTTTCTCTGGCTCGGCTGACTATTACTCCCTACTCTACTCACTACCAACCTTCCTTATGGGTTATGATTAGCCATATCATTCTTTAGGATTCTTTAAATGACATCCTATTGATGGGGGACCTCCCCTCCTGTCTACCCTGGCTGGTCTGTGGGTGTAGCGCTGTGCTGTGTGTGTGTGTTGTCGTTGACAGAAGGACTCTGAACATCACTTCACGACTAGATGCTCTGAAACAGATATGGGGGCTTATGGCCGAGAAGCAGCAGCAGCATCACTGCATTGTGCGATCGATGGAAGGTGTAGAAGAAAGCTCTTAGTGCAGACCAGGCTCCTGTGGAGAGCTAAGTAGGGGTTGGCGTTTGAGATTTATGAGACTGTTGTTGGGTGAGAGAGCACTGTGTTAGACAGGAAAAGAAGGACAGGACCGGTCAGGACAGGACCGGTCAGGACAGGGCAGGAGGGACAGGGCAGGAGGGACAGGGCAGGGCAGGACCGGACAGGACAGGAAGGACAGGGCAGGAGGGACAGGACCAGTCAGAACAGGGCAGGAGGGACAGGACCGGTCAGGACAGGACCGGTCACGACCGGACAGGACAGGACAGGTCAGGAAGGACAGGGCAGGGCAGGACAGGACAGGACAGACAGAGCAGGAAGGACAGAGCAGGACAGAGCAGGGCAGGAAGGACAGGACAGGACAGAGCAGGGCAGGAAGGACAGGACAGAGCAGGGCAGGAAGGACATGACAGAGCAGGGCAGGAAGGACAGGACAGAGCAGGGCAGGAAGGACAGGACAGAGCAGGGCAGGGCAGGAAGGACAGAGCAGGGCAGGAAGGACAGGCCAGAGCAGGAAGGACAGGACAGAGCAGGAAGGGCAGGACAGAGCAGGGCAGGAAGGACAGGACAGAGCAGGGCAGGGCAGGAAGGACAGGGCAGAAAGGACAGGACAGAACAGGAAGGACAGGACAGAGCAGGGCAGGACAGATCAGGGCAGGACAGGACAGGACAGAGCAGGACAGAGCAGGACAGGAAGGACAGGACAGAGCAGGGCAGGAAGGACAGGACAGAGCAGGGCAGGGCAGGAAGGACAGGACAGAGCAGGAAGGACAGAGCAGGGCAGGAAGGACAGGGCAGGGCAGGAAAATCAAGAGAGGAATCCCAGCAAGGACAGGACAGGAATCCCAGGAAGGACAGGACAAGAAGGACAGGACAGGAAGGACAGAGCAGGGCAGGAAGGACAGGCAGGACAGGGACAGGACAGGAAGGACAGAGCAGGCCAGGAAGGACAGGACAGGAATCCCAGGAAGGACATGGGTTTAAGGGGAACATCAAAAGTTTTACATGCTGTTGATGATGAGTGATGTGTTGTTGTAGCATTACACTTTCAATATGAGATTATTCAGTATAGTACTTAGTATGTTATAATAGCTGCAAGCTTACAAAACCAAGCCTTCATAGAGTTTGCAATTATAGCTTGATTCAGTTTGGCTTGTCTGTCCAAAAGTTTGTATCTGATAATAATGATATATTTTGGGGGAGAGGATTGCTGTGGCTGTGTGTTGAGGGTGACATGAAGACGAGAGTGGCAAGGCGTATGACTGGTGACATTTACATGAACATTATGGATCATGCATTTGGGCCAACCTTCCAATCCCATCGTGTGAAACTGTGCACCAATAGTTTTAGGGACACCTTTCGAACACATACACTTAACCATGCACCAATGGCAACCTTTCATTGAAACGTTGTGACCATAACATCGCTGCCAGTTCTTCCGACAGGAAACTTCCCAATCGGGAACTATCTGAAGTTAAAAAAATACAATTTGTGCATTTTAAGGTAATTGTAGATGACTGGAGTCTCTGGAGTCTTTCTGGAGGTCATTTGAGCTGGTGGTTAAAGTCTACAGGTAGCTGCTTGGAGGGTCCGTGGTGACAGCAGAACTCCTCACGCTTCCTATCACCTTGGTGCCGTTGGGGCTAAGTGGATAAAGGCAAGAAAATGAACCCATACTTACTGTGTCTTAAAGAATCTGGTGCATTACTGTATCTACATAAACATCAGTGTTATAGGAGCTAACCTGAGTATCATGTAAAATTGTCCTTGTGATCTCAGTGTAACTGAAATGGCTACCGTCTGTCTGTCCTTTTGTACATCATGTACATTCAAATGAGTGTTAATACTGAACACGTGTAAATGTCCCCTCCACCCGTATCCAAACATCAAGTGCACTTTATTGAGTATGAGGTGAGGGATGGTTTAGTGCAAATACAACGAGACTAAATGTCTCTACTTTCATAATTTCGTGCTTTTTATGTCAGAATTTTTTTTTTGATAAAAATGTTATATTTTGTAAACCACAAAATAAATGTAAGCTAGGCAAAAACACAACGCTAATAGAAAAGTGGTCTCCTTGTCAAGAATCTCTGTATAATAAGATCCACACACAGGCACATTGTCATTGCAACCTGGCTATACGTGAAAGGATGTTCCTTTACCTTTTCCAGTTGTGCGTTTTGTTTGGATTTATAGATGAACTCTCCGACTGCCACGAACACCGACAGGACGAGTCCAGCCGCCAGGACGATAAAGATGCCCCCGATATTCTGGACCCCCAGAGCGCTGGCCTCCTTATTCTTCTCATCCTCCGGACAACCGTTCCCCCTCCACCACTTCTCCTTCATCATGTGCAGCTTTCCTTCTTCCTGCAGCTGCAGGATCGCTATGGTGATCTTGTCCCTGTATGGAGAACCTGAGGGACCCAAAAAAATCAGGTGAGGTTGAGATGGATAATAATTAGGAGGAAAGCGTGTGTTTGTGTACGTGAGCATGTGTGTGTGTGTACAGTACGTGTGGGTGTGTGTGTACAGTACGTGTGCGTGTGTGTACAGTACGTGTGCGTGTGCGTACAGTACGTGTGGTTGTGTGTGCGTGTGTTTGTGTACAGTACATGTGCGTGTGCGTGGCACCAACATCCCAGCCACAGTGTCCTGGCTGGTGCTGAATGCACCATAGATTCTCCCATGCAGCTCCCACAGTGGTTTCACAAACAATATACAAATAAACCCGAAATACATTCCAGGGACCAGCAATTTACCTCCTTTTATCTGCTCCTTTTGTTCTCTCATTAAAACTGGTTGCCATGCTTAATTAGCGGTAATGTCTCTAGTGTGCATTGTTTTGTTTTGCTTAATAAATAAATGTGCTGCCGACATGTTGCTTTGAAGTGCTCCCTTCTGCCCCTCTCTGTGTGTGTGTGTGTGTGTGTGTGTGCACGTTCACGACATCTCCTCAGTGTCGGGAGTATTTCCCAGAACTCCCTGCAGCCTCCAGGCTTCCCCGCACCAGCCAGGTAAACAGGGCTGGCGTGTTCGTGTTCCCTGCTGGCCAGATCAAACCCCGTCACATGCAGAGGCTTCTGATTAGACCTGAAGGGTGAAACCAAGTGAAAACACTTGAAATCTCCCCGACCCCCTTTCATATTATCGACTGGAGAGCTCTCCCTGTGGCTAGGGGCCCATATAATCAGGATGTTAATGCTGCTTGAATTTTTAAAAACTCAATCACACTCCCTTATTATTATCTCATACACTTCAGAACTATAGCCAGCTTGATGTTGAGGAGAGTGGGAAACAGGTCTTCAGAACTATAGCCAGCTTCGTGTTGAGAGGAGAAAACCACTATTCAGAACTATAGCCAGCTTCGTGTTGAGGAGAGTGGAAAACAGGTCTTCAGAACTATAGCCAGCTTCGTGTTGAGAGGAGAAAACCACTATTCAGAACTATAGCCAGCTTCGTGTTGAGGAGAGTGGAAAACAGGTCTTCAGAACTATAGCCAGCTTGGTGTTGAGGAGAGTGGAAAACAGGTCTTCAGAACTATAGCCAGCTTGGTGTTGAGGAGAGTGGAAAACAGGTCTTCAGAACTATAGCCAGCTTGGTGTTGAGGAGAGTGGAAAACAGGTCTTCAGAACTATAGCCAGCTTGGTGTTGAGGAGAGTGGAAAACGGGTCTTCAGAACTATAGCCAGCTTGGTGTTGAAAGGAGAAAACAACTCTTCAGAACTATAGCCAGCTTCGTGTTGAGGAGAGTGGGAAACAGGTCTTCAGAACTATAGCCAGCTTCGTGTTGAAAGGAGAAAACAACTCTTCAGAACTATAGCCAGCTTGGTGTTGAGAGGAGGGGAAAACAACACGTGGCGATTGCCTGATGAATATTAAGTATCAAAGCTGTTTGTTGAGAAGCAACCATGCAGGGAACAATACAATGCTACTTGTTAGTATGTATGAGGACCAATACTATAGTAGCAGGAGCTGGGCAGACAAAAAGGCACGCAGTGATTGACAATCTCCATAGTAACACTTCCTCACTGTGCTGTTGCTATGCCTGAAGAGCAGAGAACAGTGGTGTTGCGGTCACCAGGCCACCTTTGAATACTTTTAGATGTGTTATGTCCTTCATCGTCAGCTCAAGGCTTTGCGTGTGTCTCTCTCTCTTTTTTTTATCACATCAACAACAGATAGGCAGAGCCCAGCATACATGTTTGAAGACATGCATACCCATGGTGATAAATCATTTGAAACACACAGCACTAACTCTCATATAATTCATTGCCATCTAAATACATTTCTCTTCAGGTGTCACATTCATACAACAGCTACTGTAGCTAGTCCTGTGTGTGTAAGCCACTCACTAATGTAGCTAGCCCTGTGTGTGTCAGCTCACTCACTACTGTAGCTAGCCCTGTGTGTGTCTGATCGCTCACTCACAACTGTAGCTAGCCCTGTGTGTGTCTGATTGCTCACTCTCTACTGTAGCTAGCCCTGTGTGTGTCTGATCGCTCACTACTGTAGCTAGCCATGTGTGTGTCAGATCACTCACTATTGTAACTAATCCTGTGTGTGTCAGATCACTCACTACTTACTGTTGCTTGTCCGGTATGTGTCAGATCACTCACTACTGTAGCTAGTCCTGTGTGTGTCAGATCACTCACTACTGTAGCTAGTCCTGTGTGTGTCAGATCACTCACTACTGTAGCGAGTCCTGTGTGTGTCAGATCACTCACTACTGTAGCTAGTCCTGTGTGTGTCAGATCACTCACTACTGTAGCTAGTCCTGTGTGTGTCAGATCACTCACTACTGTAGCTAGTCCTGTGTGTGTGTCAGATCACTCACTACTGTAGCTAGCCATGTGTGTGTCAGATCTCTCATTACTGTAGCTAGTCCTGTGTGTGTCAGATCACTTACTACCTGCAGCTCTAGGACTGAGGAAACTAAGGAAAAGGAAGCCCTGAAATACCAGCCAGAGCCAGGTCTATGGTAGCAAAACAAAATGAGAAACCCCAGAGAACCCAGAATGGGGAGAAATTAATATGAGGATTTTCAGATCCAGCAAAGCTCCAGCAGCAGCTAATGGGGATCCATAATAAATACAAAACAATACAATGATATAACATTGTGCTGGCTTAGTTTATGGCTGGTTTAATCATTCAATTATATCAATTGAACAGCACTGCTGCAGAGGCCAAACTAAATATTCTGCAGGGCAGTGGAACATGGCATTTCAGTAGAATCTAGAATGTCATTGTCTGCACTTCATAATCCTCCATAACAACTAAATGGACAATGAAATCATGTGGTTGTGGTCCGACTGTCTTTAGATCATGATTTCTGATGCCCTCTCACAATGTGAAGGAGGATGAAAAGTGTAAGCTACCCAAACCACAACTTGTACAGTTGAAGTAGGAAGTTTTCATACACCTTAGCCAAATACATTTAAACTCAGTTTTTCACAATTCCCGACATTTAATCCCAGTACAAATGCCATGTTTTAGGTCAGTTAGGATCGCCACTTTATTTTAAGAATGTGAAATGTCAGAATAATAGTAGAGAGAATTAGTTATTTCAGCTTTTATTTATTTAGTCACATTCCCAGTGGGTCAGAAGTTTACATACACTCAATTAGTATTTGGTAGCATTGCCTTTAAATCGTTTAACTTGGGTCAAACGTATCGGGGTAGCCTTCCACAAGCTTCCCACAATAAGTTGGGTGAATTTTGGCCCATTCCTCCTGGCAGAGCTGGTGTAACTGAGTCAGGTTTGTTGGCCTCCTTGCTTACACACGCTTTTTCAGTTCTGCCTACAAACGTTCTATAGGATTAAGGTAAGGGCTTTGTGATGGCCACTCCAATACCTTGACTTTGTTGTCCTTAAGCCATTTTGCCACAACTTTGGAAGAATGCTTGGGGTCATTGTCCATTTGGAAGACCCATTTGCGACCAAGCTTTAACTTCCTGACTGATGTCTTGAGATATTGCTTCAATATATCCACATAATTTTCCTCCTCATGATGCCATCTATTTTGTGAAGTTCATCAGTCCCTCCTGCAGCAAAGCACCCCCACAACATGATGCTGCCACCCCTGTGCTTCACGGTTGGGATGGTGTTCTTCGGCTTGCAAGCCTCCCCCTTTTTCCTCCAAACATAACGATGGTCATTATGGCCAAACAGTTCTATTTTTGTTTCATCAGACCAGAGGACATTTCTCCACAAAGTACGATCTTTGTCCCCATGTGCAGTTACAAACCTTAGTCTTGTTTTTTTATGGCTGTTTTGGAGCAGTGGCTTCTTCCTTGCTGAGCGGCCTTTCAGGTTATGTCGATATAGGACTCGTTTTACTGTGGCTATAGATACTTTTGTACCGGTTCCCTCCAGCATCTTCACAAGGTCCTTTGCTGTTGTTCTGGGATTGATTTGCACTTTTCACACCAAGTACGTTCATCTCTAGGAGACAGAACACATCTCCTTCCTGAGCGATATGATGGCTGTGTGGTCCCATATTTTTATTTATTTTTTATTTCATCTTTATTTAACCAGTTCGGCTAGTTGAGAACAAGTTCTCATTTACAACTGCGACCTTGCCAAGATAAAGCAAAGCAGTTCGACACATACAACAACACAGAGTTACACATGGAATAAACAAACACACAGTCAATAATACAGTAGAAAAATATATATACAGTGTGTGCAAATGAGGTAAGATAAGGCAGGTAAGGCAATAATTAGGCCACGGTGGCGAAGTAATTACAATATAGCAATTAAACACTGGAATGGTAGGATGTGCAGAAGATGAATGTGCAAGTAGAGATACTGGGGTTCAAAGGAGCAAGATAAATAAATAAATATAGAATGGGGATGAGAAAGTTGGATGGGCTATCTACAGATGGGCTATGTACAGATGCAGTGATCTGTGAGCTGTTCTGACAGCTGGTGCTTAAAGCTAGTGAGAGAGATATACTGTATGTCTCCAGCTTCATTGATTTTTGCAGTTCGTTCCAGTCATTGGCAGCAGAGAACAGGAAGAAAAGGCGGCCAAAGGAGGAATTGGCTTTGGGGGTGACCAGTGAGATATACCTGCTGGAGCGCATGCACAAGTGGGTGCTGCTATGGTGACCAGTGAGCTGAGCTTAGGCGGGGCTTTACCTAGGAAAGACTTGTAGATGAGCTGGAGCCAGTGGGTTTGGCGACGAGTATGAAGCGAGGTTCAGCCAACGAGAGCGTACAGGTCGCAGTGATGGGTAGCATTTGGGGCTTTGGTGACAAAACGGATGGCACTATGATAAACTGCATCGAATTTATTGAGTAGAGTGTTGGAGGCTATTTTGTAAATGACATTGCCAAAGTCGAGGATCGGTAGGATGGTCAGTTTTACGGGGGTATGTTTGGCAGCATGAATGAATGATGCTTTGTTGCGAAATAGGAAGCTAATTCTAGAATTAACTTTGGATTGGAGATGTTTGATGTGAGGCTGGAAGGAGAGTTTACAGTCTAACCAGACACCTAGGTATTTGTAGTTGTCCACATATTCTAAATCAGAACTGTCCAGAGTAGTGATGTTGGACGGGCAGGCAGGTGCAGGCAGCGATCGGTTGAAGAGCATGCATTTGGTTTTGCTTGTATTTAAGAACAGTTGGAGGCCATTGCCAGAGTTGTATGGCATTGAAGCTCGTCTGGAGGTTAGTTAACACAGTGTCCAAAGAAGGGCCAGAAGTACACAGAATGGTGGTGTCTGCGTAGAGGTGGATCAGAGACTCACCAGCAGCAAGAGCAACATCATTGATGTTTACAGAGAAGAGAGTCGCCACGAGAATTGAACCCTGTGGCACCCCGATAGAGACTGCCAGAGGTCCGGACAACAGGCCCTCCAATTTGACACACTGAATTCTATCAGAAAAGTAGTTGGTGAACCAGGCGAGGTAGTCATTTGAGAAACCATGGTGTTTATACTTGCGTACTATTGTTTGTACAGATGAACGTGGTACCTTCAGGTGTTTGGAAATTGCTCCCAAGGATGGATCAGACTTGTGGAGGTCTACAATTTTTTTCTGAGGTCTTGGCTGATTTCTTTTGATTTTCCCATGATGTCAAGCAAAGAGGCACTGAGTTTGAAGGTAGGCCTTGAAATACATCCGCAGGTACACCTCCAATTGACTCAAATTATGTCAATTAGCCTATCAGAAGCTTCTAAAGCCATGACATAATTTTCTGGAATTTTCCAAGCTGTTTAAAGGCATAGTCAACTCAGTGTATGTAAACTTCTCACCCACTGGAATTGTGATTCAGTGAATTCTAAGTGAGATAATCTGTCTGTAAAAATTTGTTGGAAAAATTACTTGTGTCATGCACAAAGTAGATGTCCTAACCGACTTGCCAAAACTATAGTTTGTTAACAAGAAATTTGAATGACTCCAATCTAAGTGTATGTAAACTTCAAACTTCAACTGTACGTCATTTAATTAATTCCCAGTTTGATTTGAATTGCTGTTTACTCCAATGTGTGCAAAAGTATTGCAACTTCTCTTCAAAAAATGTATAAAATAGTTATGGAAATGTGTTGGCAGTGGCCTGAGATCATTATAGAGTCCACAGCATTTTTGTATTGTGGTTAATACTGTATATACTGTGTGAATACACATCTTCCAATGACGAGACAGGTGAGGAAGCGGTTAGAAAATGGAAATGAGGTACTCTCTTTCTGTTGAGTCTTACTGGGTGAGAAATGGAGGAGAAAGTTTAGCACCGCTGTGTTTCTCAGTGATAAACAGAATATGTAAATGTGACGAGCTGAAAACAGGCCCTCTCAACATGGGGTAGCCATAAATGTTGAGCCATAATTCTCCAACAGAAGAAACATAGGAGAGGGAACTGACAGACCATCGTGAATCCAGGATAAGACACATAGCTGTAATCTGTCAGATCAAAACGAGTAATAGCACACCAATCTCTAATGCATTGTGTCTCCACAAAACAGCATGGAAAATGTTCCTGGCACGCTCAAGTACATGTCGTATTTTTAGCCTTGTTCTAAGATTTTGTTTTCCTTCTTTGTAATACAGCTCCAGATTTGTTTTGCATGTTAAGTCGATCAGGGGGAAATATAAAAGAGAGGAAATGGATGTGTGTAAATATTTAAAATTATTACTTTCAGGGCCTGCAATTACCTCTAAATGTCTGGAGAATACTGTTATTATCAAAACATTTCTGCAAACATATTCCACCCGGTGCTTTGATTGTGCTCACATATACTTTCTGGTAAACTGTAGTTCACAGACTCTTCTAGACTGACTCATATTTTCTCCATTTGTCCTCATACCCCACCCCCCATCATCTCTTTGTTCCTCCCTCCTTTCCTCCCTCGCTGTCTCATACTCCTGTCTCTCTCTCTCTCTCTCTCTCTCCTGTCTCTCTCTCTTTTTAAAATTATTTTTTAATTTCACCTTTATTTAACCAGGTAGGCTAGTTGAGAACAAGTTCTCATTTACAACTGCGACCTGGCCAAGATAAAGCATAGCAGTGTGAACAGACAACAATACAGAGTTACACATGGAGTAAACAATAAACAAGTCAATAACACAGTAGAAAAAAATTGTCTATATACATTGTGTGCAAAAGGCATGAGGAGGTAAGCAATAAATAGACCATAGCAACAAATAATTACAATTTTTCAGATTAACACTGGAGTGATAAATGATCAGATGGTCATGTGCAGGTAGAAATACTGGTGTGCAAAAGAGCAGAAAAGTAAATAAATAAAAACAGTATGGGGATGAGGTAGGTAAATTGGGTGGGCTATTTACATATGGACTATGTACAGCTGCAGCAATCGGTTAGCTGCTCAGATAGCAGATGTTTAAAGTTGTTGAGGGAAAGTCACAGGCAGCAGAGAACTGGAAGGAAAGGAGGCCAAATGAGGTGTTGGCTTTAGGGATGATCAGTGAGATACACCTGCTGGAGCGCGTGCTACGGGTGGGTGTTGCCATCGTGACCATTGAACTGAGATAAGGCGGAGCTTTACCTAGCATGGACTTGTAGATGACCTGGAGCCAGTGGGTCTGGCGACGAATATGTAGCGAGGGCCAGCCGACTAGAGCATACAGGTCGCAGTGGTGGGTGGTATAAGGTGCTTTTGCAACAAAACGGATGGCACTGTGATAAACTGCATCTAGTTTGCTGAGTAGAGTATTGGAAGCTATTTTATAGATGACATCGCCGAAGTCGAGGATCGGTAGAATAGTCATGAGTGAAGGAGGATTTGTTGCGAAATAGAAAGCCGACTAGATTTGATTTTGGATTGGAGATGTTTGATATGAGTCTGTAAGGAGAGTTTACAGTCTAGCCAGACACCTAGGTACTTATAGATGTCCACATATTCTAGGTTGGAACCATCCAGGGTGGTGATGCTAGTCGGGCGTGCGGGTGCAGGCAGCGAACGGTTGAAAAGCATGCATTTGGTTTTACTAGTGTTTAAGAGCAGTTGGAGGCCACGGAATGATTGTTGTATGGCATTGAAGCTCGTTTGGAGGTTAGATAGCACAGTGTCCAAGGAAGGGCCAAAAGTATACAGAACGGTGTCGTCTGCGTAGAGGTGGATCAGGGAATCGCCCGCAGCAAGAGCAACATCATTGATATATACAGAGAAAAGAGTCGGCCCGAGAATTGAACCCTGTGGTACCCCCATAGAGACTGCCAGAGGACACTGAACTCTGTCTGCAAAGTAGTTGGTGAACCAGGCAAGGCAGTCATTAGAAAAACCGAGGCTACTGAGTCTGCCGATAAGAATATGGTGATTGACAGAGTCGAAAGCCTTGGCCAGGTCGATGAAGACGGCTGCACAGTACTGTCTTTTATCGATGGCGGTTATGATATCGTTTAGTACCTTGAGCGTGGCTGAGGTGCACCCGTGACCGGCTCGGAAACCGGATTGCACAGCGGAGAAGGTACGGTGGGATTCGAGATGGTCAGTGATCTGTTTGTTAACTTGGCTTTCAAAGACCTTAGATAGGAAGGGCAGGATGGATATAGGTCTGTAACAGTTTGGGTCCAGGGTGTCTCCCCCTTTGAAGAGGAGGATGACTGAGGCAGCTTTCCAATCCTTGGGGATATCAGACGATACGAAAGAGAGGTTGAACAGGCTGGTAATAGGGGTTGCGACAATGGCGGCGGATAGTTTCAGAAAGAGAGGGTCCAGAATGTCAAGCCCAGCTGATTTGTATGCGTCCAGGTTTTGCAGCTCTTTCAGAACATCTTCTATCTGGATTTCGGTAAAGGAGAAGCTGGGGAGGCTTGGGCGAGTAGCTGTGGGGGGTGGGGGGGGGGAGCTGTTGGCCGAGGTTGGAGTAGCCAGGAGGAAGGCATTGCCAGCCGTTGAGAAATGCTTGTTTAAGTTTTCGATTATCATGGATTTATCGTGGTGACCGTGTTACCTAGCCTCAGTGCAGTGGGCAGCTGGGAGGAGGTGCTTTTGTTCTCCATGTACTTTACAGTGTCCCACAACATTTTGGAGTTAGAGCTACAGGATGCAAATTTCTGCTTGAAAAAGCTGGCCTTTGCTTTCCTGACTGACTGCGTGTATTGGTTCCTGACTTCCCTGAGCAGTTGCATATCGCGGGGACTATTCGATGCTATTGCAGTCCGCCACAGGATGTTTTTGTGCTGGTCGAGGGCAGTCAGGTCTGGTGTGAACTAAGGGCCATATCTGTTCTTCGTTCTGCATTTTTTAAACGGAGCATGCTTATCTAAGATGGTGAGGAAGTTACTTTTAAAGAATGACTAGGCATCCTCAACTGACGGGATGAGGTCAATATCCTTCCAGGATACCCGGGCCAGGTCGATTAGAAAGGCCTGCTCGCAGAAATGTTTTAGGGAGCGTTTGACAGTGATGAGGGGTGGTCGTCTGACCGCGGACCCGTAGCGGATACAGGCAATGAGGCAGTGATCGCTGAGATCCTGATTGAAGACAGCGGAGGTGTATTTGGAGGAAAAGTTGGCCAGGATAATGTCTATGAGGGTGCCCATGTTTACGGATTTAGGGTTGTACCTGGTGGGTTCCTTGATGATTTGTGTGAGATTGAGGGCATATAGCTTAGATTGTAGTACTGCCGGGGTGTTAAGCATACCCCAGTTTAGGTCACCTAACAGAACAAACTCTGAAGCTAGATGGGGGGCGATCAATTCACAAATGGTGTCCAGGGCACAGCTGGGAGCAGGTGGCAACAGTGAGAGACTTATTTCTGGAGAGATTCATTTTTAAAATTAGAAGTTCGAACTGTTTGGGTATGGACCTGGAAAGTATGACATTACTTTGCAGGCTATCTCTGCGGTAGAATGCACCTCCTCCCCCTTTGGCAGTTCTATCTTGACGGAAAATGTTATAGTTGGGTATGGAAATCTCAGGATTTTTGGTGGCCTTCCTAAGCCAGGATTCAGACAGGGTTGGCAGAGGTTGCTAAAGCAGTGAGCAAAACAAACTTAGGGAGGAGGCTTCTGATGTTGACATGCTTGAAACCAAGGCTTTTTCGATCACAGAAGTCAACAAATGAGGGTGCCTGGGGACATGTAGGGCCTGGGTTTAACTCCACATCACCCGAAGAACAGAGGAGGAGAAGGATGAGGGTGCGGCTAAAGGCTATCAAAACTGGTCGCCTAGAGCGTTGGGGACAAGGAATAAAAGGAGCAGATTTCTGGGCATGGTAGAATATATTCAGGGCATAATGTGCAGACAGGGGTATGGTGGGGTGCGGGTACAGCGGAGGTAAGCCCAGGCACTGGTTGATGATAAGAGAGGTTGTATCTCTGGACATGCTGGTTATAAGGTCACCGCATGTGTGGGAGGTGGGACAAAGGAGGTATCAGAGGTATGAAGAGTGGAACTAGGAGCTCCATTGTAAACTAAAACAATGATAACTAGCCTGAACAACAGTATACAAGGCATATTGACATTTGAGAGGCATAAAGTAATCGCAGGTGTTGATTGGGAGAGCTAGCTAAAACAACGGGTGAGACAACAACAGCTAATCAACTAACACAACAACAGCAGGAAAAATGGCGATGACTAGGCAGAGAGGGTCGGATTAACTACACACGGAGCCTGAGTTCGCGGATGGGGCCGACAGATAAAAAAATTCATAAACAGAATGGAGTACCGTTATTAATGGACAGTCCAGCAGGCATCAGCTATGTAGCCAAGTGATCATAGTGTCCAGGGGGCAGCAGTAGATGGAACAGGGAAGCCGCCACTACGCTAGCACGGCACAGCGTTTAAAGTTAGTAGCCCGGGGCTAGTAGGAGCGTCTGCTCCGACGGAGGCCGGTTGAAGGCACAGCGGATGGAGTATTCTCAGCAGACCAGTCGTGGTGGTGCGGCGGGGCGCCGCGTCGACAGAGAATCCAAGCCAGATGGCGAAAGAGGTATTGTAGAATTTAGTTTGCTAGCCGGGAGATGCACCTGGCTCACGGCTAACTGGTGCTAGCTTCGTGGCAGTGGCGTTAGCCACTATAGCCAATCGGTAGCAGCGGTGATCCGGTGACAAGGTCCAGAGCTTACAGCAAGGATCCAGTGGAGTATTGGGCTCAAGCCGTGTATGAGTGGGGTTCTGGTGAACAGCTGAGTAGGCCGGGAGGTGGGCCTCAGGGATAGCTTCGGTACTAGGTGCCACGGTGGGTGCAAGCTAGCTGTGAAGATCAGAAGTAGTGGTCCAGGGATTACGGCAGGAATCCAGCGTTGTTGTGGAGAGACAGTCCGATACTGGTGGACTGGCGAGTATTATCCAGGCTAAAAACAGGGCTGGTATCTGTGCAGAAGGTAAAAGCCGCTAGCAGTGGCTAACAATGACTAAATAGCTTGTAGCTACTTAGCTGGTTAGCTTCTGGTGGTTCTTGAATGTGTTCTAAAATAAAATATAATAGCGATTCCGTATCACATTGGGTGAGGCAGGTTACCGGTATAATCGAATTAAAAATCGAAAAGAGATTGAAAATAAAATGTAAATATATACAAAAAATACGAAAAAGACAAAAGTACACGAGAGGACGAACATAAACACGTCTTCACTGCTACACCATCTTGGAACGAAAAGTGTCTCTCGCGTCTCTCGCGTCTCTCTCCTCTCTCTCCCTCTCGCGTCTCTCTCGTGCGTCTCTCTCTCTCTCCTCTCTCGCGTCTCTCTCTCTCTCCTCTCTCACGTCTCTCTCTCCTCTCTCTCGCGCGTCTTTCTCTCCTCTCTCTCGCGCGTCTCTCTCTGCTCTTTCTCTCGCGTCTCTCTCTCCTCTTTCTCGCGCGTCTCTCACGTCTCTCTCTCTCGCGCGTCTCTCTCTCTCTCGCCTCTCTCTTGCGCCTCTCTCTCTCTCTCTCGCGCCCCTCTCTTCTAGCGCCCCTCTCTCTCTCTCTCTCTCTCTTGCCCCTCTCTCTCTCGCCCCTCTCAATTCAATTCAATTCAAGGGCTTTATTGGCATGGGAAACATGTGTTAACATTGCCAAAGCAAGTGAGGTAGATAATATATAAAGTGAATATATAAAGTGAAATAAACAATAAAAATTAACAGTAAACATTACACATACAGAAGTTTCAAAACAATAAAGACATTACAAATGTCATATTATATATATACAGTGTTTTAACAATGTCTCTCTCTCTCTCTCTCTCTCTCTCTCTCTCTCTCTCTCTCTCTCTCTCTCTCTCTCTCTCTCTCTCTCTCTCTCTCTCTCTCTCTCTCTCTCTCTCTCTCTCTCTCTCTCTCTCTCTCTCTCTCTCTCTCTCTCTCTCTCTCTCTCTCTCTCTCTCTCTCTCTCTCTCTCTCTCTCTCTCTCTCTCTCTCTCTCTCTCTCTCTCTCTCTCTCTCTCTCTCTCTCTCTCTCTCTCTCTCTCTCTCTCTCTCTCTCTCTCTCTCTCTCTCTCTCTGATATACAGGACTAGGACAGCAAGGTTGCTGCCCAAACAGAAGGCAGGTCACGCCCTCAGAGATATCCCATTTCCCAGCATTCCATTCAGGTCTTACAGAGATGTTCTCTGTCATTTATGATCCGGAGCTAAACGATCCATGGGGGAACCATCGTGACAACTTCCCCGCACTGCACGGCAGGAAACGCCAACCTGCTGACATGCAAAATATTCACTTCCCTAATACTGTAAGTGATTAAGAAGGCCTAATGAAACACAATGAAAATGATAGCAAAGAGAGAGAGGGAGAGAGAGAGAGAGAGAGAGACAGAGGGAGAGAAAGAGAGAGATAGAAAGTAAGAGAGAAAATGAGAGAGGGAGAGAGAGAGGGAAAGAGAGAAGGGGGCCAGAGAGAGAGATAGGGAGGGGAGAGAGAGACGGAGAGAGAGATAGACGAGGGAAGGAGGGCAGAGAGAGAGAGATAGGGAGGGGAGAGAGACGGAGAGAGAGATAGGGAGGGGAGAGAGAGACGGAGAGAGATAGACGAGGGAAGGAGGGCAGAGAGAGATAGGGAGGGGAGAGAGACGGAGAGAGAGATAGACGAGGGAAGGAGGGCAGAGAGAGAGAAAGGGAGGGGAGAGAGACGGAGAGAGAGATGGACGAGGGAAGGAGGGCAGAGACAGAGCCTCCTGAGATTATGGACGTATAGAGCAGAGGAAGTAACAGTTTAATCACAAGCGGCCGAGTGGCGCGAGTCGCATAAACAAACTTGTGACAGATGTTTGATACGCTGCTGTGCATGACTCCACTTAATGACCTCTCCAGGGAGGACGTCCATACACACACATTAAAGGCTGAGTGGGGAGATCTATCCCCATAGGTACAATAGGACTACGGTCACTATGGGGCTTCACTCTCTAATGTGGACACACAGCTACACAGCTCCTGTGTCCCTCCTCCCTTCCACTCCACCTTATGTAGGCCAACAACAATCCCCTTTAGATATAACATCACAATGGTCCTACTTTCATCTGTTCCCATCTAATATCAGCAGCTACCAGATGTATATACTTCTCTCTGGTCTACTCTTCTCTTCTATGGCTAAATGTTATACTCTGAATTAACCGCAGTTGCCAATGCATTAAATATCTCATTAGAGTTAGAGAGGGATAACATCTGGACGGCCGTGCTAACTAATACTAACTCTGTCCATTACAGTGCAGACTTGGGGAGCGGCTGCCAGAGGGACTCAAACCAAATACACCACTGAACTATCAAGGCCTAGGTACTAATGCAGGCAGACAACTCCTCTCTGTTAAAGTCAATGAGATATATGCTAAATGGCCAGGCTGTATGGGAATACAGGACACATATGGTAACAGGTACTAAAAGGGTAGGATTAGCAATTTAAATGCCTTGTTCTCTGCTCCGTGTGAATAGGCCACAAGGGAGTGATGATGCTAAACATCCTTTTTCAGCACAGACCGACGATCTGTGCGATGCACAACCTAAACCTTTGCCTGACACACACACACACACACACACACACACACACACACACACACACACACACACACACACATACACATACACACACATATGGACAAACGCATTTGGAGACCAGCACACACTTAATACAAATGCACACACATGAATGCCATATATGCGCACATACACAGACATACACTCACACTCACACACGCATACGCACACACACATCCCGACAAGCCCATTCCTGCATTGTTCCTCGCAAACGCATCCCAACCAATGCAGCATATTCCATTCCAGCTGTCGCCAACACCCTGATCACACATAACAAATATTGTTATAGGACAAATCACTCAGGTAACACAATCACACAGAGAAAACACACCCTCTCTGCTGCTCTCTCATACAGTCACTTACTGAATGGCCCTGTGCTTCCTGACTGAGAAATACGTCAAACATACACAAATGGAGCAAATAGCCACTGATGTTATAAAGGACAGAATGATCCATCCTCTTAGGGAAATGGGACACACCGTGTTGTATTCTCTAAAGGCATGTGTCCTGCTGCATATTGAACAATGTGTTAGACAACAAGCTAAATAACAGGGAGACTGTTACACCAAAACCTTTTACAGTTCATTTACTTGGCGTATAAAAGCCACAATTCTTCAGTCTCCCAAACATAGAAAGACAGACAACCTCCACCTCCCAGTCTCCCCAAATAAATGACAGTGGACACGAGAAAACAAGTTATCTTGTAGGGACGCCCCAGAGCGATCTTCCCCTTATAACTTAGGTACTTACAAGGAGTTTTTCCATTTCATTTGTGGCAGCCGTTGCCGGGAGCTGCATGTGTAACAGGATTAAGTCAATCTGCTGCTGAGCTCCATAATCAAATCCTGCACCTCCGCACACAACGTGTAAACCAGCGTGCCACCGCCCAACACCCTCTCCATTCACTTATATATTTCTTTACAGTTACAGAAGTCGGAAGTTTACATACACCTTTAGCCGAATAAATTTAAACTCAGTTTTGCACAATTCCTGACATTTCATCCCAGTAAAAATCGCTGTCTTAAGTCAGTTAGGATCACCACTTTATTTTAAGAATGTGAAATGTCAGAATAATAGTAGAGAGAATTATTTATTTCAGCTTTTATTTATTTCATCACATTCCCAATGGGTCAGAAGTTTACATACACTCAATTAGTATTTGGTAGCATTGCCTTAAAATGGTTTAACTTGGGTCAAACGTATCGGGTAGACTTCCACAAGCTTCCCACAATAAGTTTTGGCCCATTCCTCCTGGCAGAGCTCCTGGCAGAGCTGGTGTAACTGAGTCAGGTTTGTAGGCCTCCTTGCTTACGCACGTTTTTTCAGTTCTGCCTACACATTTTCTATAGGATTGAGGTCAGGGCTTTGTGATGGCCACTCCAATACCTTGACTTTGTTGTCCTATGCTTGGGGTCATTGTCCATTTGGAAGACCCATTTGCGACCAAGCTTTAACTTCCTGACTGATGTCTTGAGATGGTGCTTCAATATATCCACATAATTTTCCTCCTCATGATGCCATATATTCTGTGAAGCACATCAGTCCCTCCTGCAGCAAAGCACCCCCACAGCATGATGCTGCCACCCCCGTGCTTCATGGTTGGGATGGTGTCTTCAGCTTGCAAGCATCCCCTTTTTACTTTTGTATCTGTTTCCTCCAGCGTCTTCACAAGGTCCTTTGCTGTTGTTCTGGGATTGATTTGCACTTTTCGCACTGAAGTACGTTCATCTCTAGGAGACAGAACGCGTGTCCTTCCTGAGTGGTATGATGGCTGCATGGTCCCATGGTGTTTATACTTGAATACTATTGTTTGTACAGATGAACGTGGTACATTCAGGTGTTTGGAAATTGCTCCCAAGGATGAACCAGAAATGTGAAGGTCTACAATTTATTTTCTGAGGTCTTAGCTGATTTCTTTTGATTTCCCCATGATGTCAAGCAAAAGGGAGGCCTTGAAATACATCCACAGGTACACCTCCAGGTACACCGCAATTAGCCAGAAGCTTCTAAAGCCATGACATCATTTTCTGGAATTTTCCAAGCTGTTTAAAGGCACAGTCAACTTAGTGTATGTAAACTTCTCACCCACTGGAATTGTGATACAGTGAATTATAAGTGAAATAATCTGCCTGTAAACAATTGTTGGAAAATTACTTGTATCATGCACAAAGTAGATGTCCTAACCGACTTGCCAAAACTATAGTTTGTTAACAAAACATTTTAATGACTCCAACCTAAGTGTATGGAAACTTTAGACTTCAACTGTATGTCAGATATTTCTCCTCTCCATTCTTTCATCGGCTGCTTGGCCCCCTAGGGTCCCTGGTTGCTTACACACTCTCTCTCACACACACATACACATACACACACATACACCTCAATAGTGCAAGGGAGTCATTCTGTTTGAAAAGTCAGAGAGAGCAAATCTGATATTTGATATTGATTATTGTACTACAGTGTTGATGAAGCTAGCACACAAGAGTTTATACCTGCTGTAAACTGTGTACGTGACCAATACAGTTTGATTTGATTTGATCTATACAGCATTTTCCTATTATAGATTAGGGTGCTGGATTGTTGAGTTACTTTATTGAATAATATGAATGCCTTATACACGTAGGACGTTTGCTGTGTTATTAAATGATAAACATGCTATAGCGTAGTGGGCTGTGTTATTAAATGATAAACATGCTATAGCGTAGTGGGCTGTGTTATTAAATGATAAACATGCTATAGCGTAGTGGGCTGTGTTATTAAATGATAAACATGCTATAGCGTAGTGGGCTGTGTTATTAAATGATAAACATGCTATAGCGTAGTGGGCTGTGTTATTAAATGATAAACATGCTATAGTGTAGTGGGCTGTGCTATTAAATGATAAACATGCTATAGCGTAGTGGGCTGTGTTATTAAATGATAAACATGCTATAGCGTAGTGGGCTGTGTTATTAAATGATAAACATGCTATAGCGTAGTGGGCTGTGTTATTAAATGATAAACATGCTATAGTGTAGTGGGCTGTGTTATTAAATGATAAACATGCTATAGCGTAGTGGGCTGTGTTATTAAATGATAAACATGCTATAGCGTAGTGGGCTGTGTTATTAAATGATAAACATGCTATAGCGTAGTGGGCTGTGTTATTAAATGATAAACATGCTATAGCGTAGTGGGCTGTGTTATTAAATGATAAACATGCTATAGCGTAGTGGGCTGTGTTATTAAATGATAAACATGCTATAGCGTAGTGGGCTGTGTTATTAAATGATAAACATGCTATAGCGTAGTGGGCTGTGTTATTAAATGATAAACATGCTATAGCGTAGTGGGCTGTGTTATTAAATGATAAACATGCTATAGCGTAGTGGGCTGTGTTATTAAATGATGAACATGCTATAGCGTAGTGTGCTGTGTTATTAAATGATAAACATGCTATAGTAGTGGGCTGTGCTATTAAATGATAAACATGCTATAGCGTAGTGGGCTGTGTTATGAAATGATAAACATGCTATAGCGTAGTGGGCTGTGTTATTAAATGATAAACATGCTATAGCGTAGTGGGCTGTGTTATTAAATGATAAACATGCTATAGTGTAGTGGGCTGTGCTATTAAATGATAAACATGCTATAGCGTAGCAGGCTGTGTTATGAAATTATAAACATGCTATAGCGTAGTGGGCTGTGTTATTAAATGATAAACATGCTATAGCGTAGCGGGCTGTGTTATGAAATGATAAACATGCTATAGCGTAGTGGGCTGTGTTATTAAATGATAAACATGCTATAGCGTAGTGGGCTGTGTTATTAAATGATAAACATGCTATAGTGTAGTGGGCTGTGTTATTAAATGATAAACATGCTATAGTGTAGTGGGCTGTGTTATTAAATGATAAACATGCTATAGCGTAGTGGGCTGTGTTATTAAATGATAAACATGCTATAGCGTAGTGGGCTGTGTTATTAAATGATAAACATGCTATAGCGTAGTGGGCTGTGTTATTAAATGATAAACATGCTATAGCGTAGTGGGCTGTGTTATTAAACAGCATAATAAACCTTATCTTAATGCAGGGTGCTATGATATGGAATGTTATTGCATGGGTCATGTCTAAGGGTTATTGATAATATACTGTGGGTGGGAGTATGGCTCAGTCTTTTGTCCTAACTGTCGAAATAGGCGAGAATAGTTGCAGAAATTGTGCTTGAGAAGTAGGTATATGTGTGTGTTGTACTATGTTGAGAGGAGGACGTACCCATGGGGGTTCCCACGCCGTAGGCTTTGGAGTCGATGAGACCCCCTATCTGGGTAAGGTTGCAGTTGCGCTGGGTGACAAACTCGATGGTGGTGGACTCCATGAGGAAGGCGTAGTCCGAGGTGAGAACTCGATGGATCCCTTCGTCAATATCTTTCACCATCACAGAGTGCCTCCGACTGCTCATAAACTCCCACATCTTGTCGTACGTGGAGATCTTGGTTTTCTACACAGCAAGAAAGAAACAGAGAGAATGATGACTGTTAGGCTATGATTCAATAATGTCATAAAAGGAGTTGGAGGAGAGTCAGTCTTGATAGTGATATTGCTGGTGCGTTTATTGTGTATAACAGACATTTATACAGGAGTACCGATGCACAAACAAACTCTAAATCAATCAAAACAGAATGTTATTTATTTGAGGTTTGTTTCAAAAGCTAGATATATCATGGTGAATTCATAAATATTTGTCAGGATTATCTCCTATCAAATGCTGTGCCTGTGAGGTTGAACAAATTGGAATGAGCTCAGAAGGAAAGTAATTTAATCAGTGCAGATATAAAAAAATATTATCATCAGTTTGTGATGCAGAAAAAGAGACCTTGCTCTAAAATATAGATTCTCCAATGACACCGTGGTTGGCAGGGAGACAAACACACAGACAAGCAGAGAGAGGTTAAACAGAGCACTCATTTAAACACCAGGCATGTTTTCATTCCTATCAAAGCCTGGAACACAATTTACATGCAATTATTTTTAAATGTCATTAGGAAAACATGTCATTTACTGTTGAGATACTTTCTTGTGTTGCTTTTCTCCCTCATTTAATCATTATCTCGTACTGAGCAGACAGAGAGAGAGAGACACAGAGAGACACAGAGAGAGACACAGAGAGACATAGAGACACAGTAGAGAACATGCTAATGACTGTAACCACCCTCACAAAATGGCAATCTAAAGAATATCTAATCATTACAGCTCTACAGCAATTATGAACTATACAGCAAAAGTACATACTGAACACCTCAACAGAAAGTATTAATATGAACCTATTATGTGTAGTGATATAAGTTGTTAGTAGTAGTAGTAGTAGTAGTAGTACCAGTAGAATGATAATAGCATTAGGATTATCAATCAATTCCATTTCTGTAGTTAGTTAATATCATTGTGTATCAGTAGGAGCAGTAGTATTGTCAGCAGTAGTAGTCTTTCTCCAGCTGTAAAGTCAGTGAAGACTCAAGGGGTGTGTGTGATACTCTCCCAGGGCCCAGAGATTTGAAGGCATTTTTGAAGGCATTTGAAACCTAATTAAGTCACATCGTCCAAGGTCCCACCTGCCATTATTGTGTGTAATGACTTTTTGTGGCTGGTCGATATTTTAGATCAACTGGGTGATTTGCAAAGTGCCTATCAGAATCTTTTGGAGTCACCCTTGACAAATCAGGCGATTGAGCATGCAAGCTACAGACTGCTGATAAGGCAGGGGCACTGGCTCTGAATACATGGATGGGGAGGCAGATAGCCACATAGTTAGCTAACACTAACTCACACATAATAGTACAGAGGTGGGCTTCCCTCAGAACCACCTGCGACTACAAAAGACCTTCACTGATCCCACAGAGCTAATGAGATATTTGGAAGAAGACTAACAGGTATCGAAATCATTGAAGTTTGACTGGGTCACTAATAGCTGTTAAATTGGAATGTATTCAATGAGAGAGCATTTGCAGAGCTTATATTTGAAAAGTTGGTATATTTATATTTGTGAGAAAGTAACTTAAATAGATATGAACGACAGTTCGAATTACAAGAGTTTTTATAGAACTAAATATTCGAGTTTTAAAAATTGTATTGGACTTTTCTCTTCTTTGCCTCTCCTCTCCTCAACCTGTCTGTTTTTTAAATGAGGTTTTCATCTCTTCTTACTTGGCCTCTCTGTTTTCAGAATCACACATTCCTCTTGGTGGAGACGTGCGTTTCCATGTCTCCGCTGGGCGCCGGGGATGATTAGAACACTGCTCTGCCTAACCCTTTGATCATGCTGAAGTGGCTGAAGATTAGCACCGCTACAATCTAACGTTACTCCGGGATCCAGATCTGTTCAAAAGGCTGAAATAATCATTCACTGTGCTATGCAACGCACTCCCAAACAGAATCATCATCATTGTTCCCAGAAAAACGAGTCTCTCTCTTTTTTTCCATCTCTCTCACACACAATACCTCCTCCTTTACCGTGAGATTCGGACTCAAGTGCTGAATGAGGGAACGGCACGCAGTCGAGTCTGAACCACCACTGAATTATCGGAGATGAGAAGGAGAGAACAGGCGGTAAAACCATTGTCAATCATGACAAGGCTGTGATGGTGACTGCCAATGAGGTATCTTACCATTAGTGCTTGAGTGAATAATCATTGCTAAAGTGAGGTGAATATGGGTTTCGAGTGAGATGCGTGATTTTGCAGTTCTGGTTCAGATCGGAGTTATCAGGGGGATTCTGTTGCCTATAGTAACACAAGAGGAAAAAGAAAAGGCTGGCATACTTGTCTCTTTGTTTTGGAGAATGACAGGGTAAAGAAAAGACTCAGAGAACTAAGTTCTAAACTAAACACTAACTTCCCATTTGTTAATGAAAAGTTAACTTCCGTTCCACAGAAAACCTTGCTACACCTAATCAGACAGTTATATAATATAAAACATTGGAACATACCTACAAATAAACAGCTAATTGCTCTCTGTTCAAAACTCCAAAAAAGTCCCGTTAGGAGTCGTCCTGGTCAGCAAGGTATAAAACGTATCAATCATGCAGTAGAACACAAGAACTATGATGCCCCAATTTCAGGCCAACATCTGCTGAGTCATCGCAACAACAATTCATACCAAAAGTGGGCATTGGGGACTAAGAAAACAAAACTACAAAGTAATCATAATTATCCCAATGCTCTAACATGAAACACAACCATGTACATTCATCCCTGCATATGCCATATCAGTAACACTTTACTTGACACCCATCATCATAACACGTCATGACACGGTCATAACCATGGCATAATGTGTCATAACAGCTGACATAACTCGTCATAACACGTCATGACACGGTCATAACCATGGCATAATGTGTCATAACAGCTGATATAACTTGTCATAACACGTCATGACACGGTCATAACCATGGCATAATGTGTCATAACAGCTGACATAACTTGTCATAACCTGCCATAATATGGTCATAACACTGTCATGACCCATATATTTAGACCTGTTTGTGCCATGTACTGTGTTACTGTGTTATGACTGGTTATGACATCCACATAAGAGTGTCAAAACCCACAAAACCTACCACAGTAGTTATTTGTCAACAGTATGTTTATGTTAAATAACATTTACTGAAATTGATCATTGTAGTTAAATTATCATTGTAATTGTGCACACATTGATGTCAGACATGCACCTATCCGTAATTATATAATTCAGAGAAAGAAAAAAAACTTTTCTGAACTTTTCTGAACCCTCACCCTCCCCACTTTCCATCACTGACTTTGCTGATAACTAGTTTATTGAGGAGAAGTGTACTTACTATGCCTGTAATATGTGGTTGTCCCCCCTAGCTATCTTAAGATGAATGCACTAACTGAAAGTCGCTCTGGATAAGAGCATCTGCTAAATTACTAAAATGTTAAATGTACCCCATTGGTCTATTGCTGATGACTGGGATGAATGCAGGAGCACATTTTAAGAGCAGGACAAGACAACTTCTTTTTGAGTGATGACTGACATAAAGGCAGGCATGTACGTGATAGGCCTATCTGGTTTATATGATTATGATGGTCATAATGCTTCTTGACAGAGTCATAAAGTGTATTGTCTTAGTCCATGTAAAGTGACACAGGATGGTCATAATGCTTCTTGACAGAGTCATAAAGTGTATTGTCTTAGTCCATGTAAAGTGACACAGGATGGTCATAATGCTTCTTGACAGAGTCATAAAGTGTATTGTCTTAGACCATGTAAAGTGACACAGGATGGTCATAATGCTTCTTGACAGAGTCATAAAGTGTATTGTCTTAGTCCATGTAAAGTGACACACGATGGTCATAATGCTTCTTGACAGAGTCATAAAGTGTATTGTCTTAGACCATGTAAAGTGACACAGGATGGTCATAATGCTTCTTGACAGAGTCATAAAGTGTATTTTCTTAGTCCATGTAAAGTGACACAGGATGGTCATAATGCTTCTTGACAGAGTCATAAAGTGTATTTTCTTAGTCCATGTAAAGTGAAACAGGATGGTCATAATGCTTCTTGACAGAGTCATAAAGTGTATTTTCTTAGTCCATGTAAAGTGACACAGGATGGTCATAATGCTTCTTGACAGAGTCATAAAGTGTATTTTCTTAGTCCATGTAAAGTGACACAGGATGGTCATAATGCTTCATGACAGAGTCATAAAGTGTATTGTCTTAGTCCATGTAAAGTGACACAGGTTGGTCATAATGCTTCTTGACAGAGTCATAAAGTGTATTGTCTTAGTCCATGTAAAGTGACACAGGATGGTCATAATGCTTCTTGACGGAGTCATAAAGTGTATTTTCTTAGTCCATGTAAAGTGAAACAGGATGGTCATAATGCTTCTTGACAGAGTCATAAAGTGTATTTTCTTAGTCCATGTAAAGTGACACAGGATGGTCATAATGCTTCTTGACAGAGTCATAAAGTGTATTGTCTTAGACCATGTAAAGTGACACAGGGTGGTCATAATGCTTCTTGACAGTCATAAAGTGTATTTTCTTAGTCCATGTAAAGTGACACAGGATGGTCATAATGCTTCTTGACAGAGTCATAAAGTGTATTTTCTTAGTCCATGTAAAGTGAAACAGGATGGTCATAATGCTTCTTGACAGAGTCATAAAGTGTATTTTCTTAGTCCATGTAAAGTGACACAGGATGGTCATAATGCTTCTTGACAGAGTCATAAAGTGTATTTTCTTAGTTCATGTAAAGTGACACAGGATGGTCATAATGCTTCATGACAGAGTCATAAAGTGTATTGTCTTAGTCCATGTAAAGTGACACAGGATGGTCATAATGCTTCTTGACAGAGTCATAAAGTGTATTGTCTTAGTCCATGTAAAGTGACACAGGATGGTCATAATGCTTCTTGACAGAGTCATAAAGTGTATTTTCTTAGTCCATGTAAAGTGACACAGGATGGTCATAATGCTTCTTGACAGAGTCATAAAGTGTATTTTCTTAGTCCATGTAAAGTGACACAGGATGGTCATAATGCTTCTTGACAGAGTCATAAAGTGTATTGTCTTAGACCATGTAAAGTGACACAGGGTGGTCATAATGCTTCTTGACAGAGTCATAAAGTGTATTTTCTTAGTCCATGTAAAGTGACACAGGATGGTCATAATGCTTCTTGACAGAGTCATAAAGTGTATTTTCTTAGTCCATGTAAAGTGAAACAGGATGGTCATAATGCTTCTTGACAGAGTCATAAAGTGTATTTTCTTAGTCCATGTAAAGTGACACAGGATGGTCATAATGCTTCTTGACAGAGTCATAAAGTGTATTTTCTTAGTTCATGTAAAGTGACACAGGATGGTCATAATGCTTCATGACAGAGTCATAAAGTGTATTGTCTTAGTCCATGTAAAGTGACACAGGATGGTCATAATGCTTCTTGACAGAGTCATAAAGTGTATTGTCTTAGTCCATGTAAAGTGACACAGGATGGTCATAATGCTTCTTGACAGAGTCATAAAGTGTATTTTCTTAGTCCATGTAAAGTGACACAGGATGGTCATAATGCTTCTTGACAGAGTCATAAAGTGTATTTTCTTAGTCCATGTAAAGTGACACAGGATGGTCATAATGCTTCTTGACAGAGTCATAAAGTGTATTGTCTTAGTCCATGTAAAGTGACACAGGATGGTCATAATGCTTCTTGACAGAGTCATAAAGTGTATTGTCTTAGTCCATGTAAAGTGACACAGGATGGTCATAATGCTTCTTGACAGAGTCATAAAGTGTATTTTCTTAGTCCATGTAAAGTGACACAGGATGGTCATAATGCTTCTTGACAGAGTCATAAAGTGTATTTTCTTAGTCCATGTAAAGTGACACAGGATGGTCATAATGCTTCTTGACAGAGTCATAAAGTGTATTTTCTTAGTCCATGTAAAGTGACACAGGATGGTCATAATGCTTCTTGACAGAGTCATAAAGTGTATTTTCTTAGTCCATGTAAAGTGACACAGGATGGTCATAATGCTTCTTGACAGAGTCATAAAGTGTATTTTCTTCAAGTTATTTAAAATATGATGGAAAACAAACATGACTGTAAAGAATTCCTTACAACAACAACAAAGGATTTAAGAGACACATTTTCAAACATAGTTTATATTGCACATGCACGTGTATAGATTTACAGTATGTGCCATTGCAGGCTTGTGGCCCCACTACAAATGAGCACAAAGGGGACTTGGCAAGGTTGTGCATTTTCACTGCTTTACCATGTTTCGGGGTCAAATCTCTGAATCGATTTGCATGTGTCAAATGGCCTCATTAGATGAAGTGAATGTTAATGCCTCTGTGGAAGCCTTTCCTCTAATACATCTATTATTTCTACATTGTGATGCTAATAGCTGTTAGCCCTGATCCACAAGGGCAATACAGAGAGTACCAAGTCATAACCTCGAATCAGCCAAGCACCTTCAGGTCCCTTTCACCAGAGGTGAATTCCCAATCTCACAACCTCAAAACCAGCTACCAAGCCATTTCAGGCAATCAATCAAGTTAGAGTCGCTTGTCTAACTAACTTAGCTGGGATGCCTGCTGGCATGATTGCTAGACTTTAGAAAAGCCTCCATTTTTTTTATGAATCAATGTGCAGCATTCATTAAAATGACAATTCAACAGGTAAAGAGGTATGCTTTAACCTATGCAGAAAAATAGACATAGACATATCATTAGGTATAATGATTATGGCTCTAGACTGCAGGAAAAAGCTATTCTCCGACAATTTTCACTCAACCAGGTGAAATCTACAACCTCCCTCCATCCTCACGTACTTTGTACCCCCAAATGGGTGCATGACGCCCCTGCCTCTCACCTCAGACCCACTCAAGGCTTTCCAGGGGAGAAAATGTGAGTCACTGCCTGCTTGTCCACAGTCTAATCCAGAATCATGATCAGAATCATGTGACTAAATAATAATAATAATAATAATTAAGAATAATATTTCTCTTGGCTTTATAAGGTGGTGTTGTTCTCTTCCATGTGCTATTTTTCAGCAGTGAACTTGATGTAAACTGTTTTATATAGGTAGTGTACTGCAAAGCTGGAAGTGAATATGAGTGTGAGTATAAATGTGCGTGTGCACGCTTGTGTGTATGTGCGCACGTGTGCCTGCGTGTGTCTGTGTGTGCGTGTGTGTGTGTGTGTGTGCACGTCTGCGTGTACATGTACGTGTGGAGGTTGAGTGATGGGGAGGTTGTGTGATGGCGCTATAAGAAGCAGGTGGATGGACTGAGATGCATCCTCTCCCTGGGGTCTCCCTCCCAACACAGACCACCAGCAAACTCTCTATTGTTAGGCTTGTCAACAAGTATTGCTCTGCAGTGTTTTGCATATTTTTCAAAGAGCCTGTAATCAAAGGCATGGAGATAGAGGAAGAAAACAGCTTACAGTTTCGTTAAAACAAACATCACTTATCATCTGCGTAGACTACTTTTGACAGATATTCTTTTACAATACATTGTTGACACTGAACGGTAGTGCTCATAAAGACAAAACACAAAAACACTTCCCAAGTTCAGGAAACACGCTCACCAGCTGCTAAGGAAGGGGAGTAATATAATACAGGTTTATGATACCATGTTATGTTGGTTTATGTTCTAAGATTAATGGTACATCAGTCACAAAAACAATGACAATTTCCTTTTATTCACGAATGAAAACTTTTATGGATACTGACTGGAAGCAGAACTACTCCGCTTTAAGAGACTCTACTTTTATCTGATCAATTAGTGTCTTGAGTGAATCAGATGCCAATCTCCTGTTTCACCAACTAATGATCCAGAGGGATCACTGTAAAAACAATAGGAGAGTAAGGTGAGGATCACTATAGGAGAGAATGATCAGGATCACTGTCTATACTATAGGAGAGAATGATCAGGATCACTGTCTATACTATAGGAGAGAATGATCAGGATCACTGTCTATACTATAGGAGAGAATGATCAGGATTACTGCCAAAACTATAGAAGATAATGATCAGGATCACTGCCAAAACTATAGGAGAGTATGATAAGGATCACTGTCTATACTAAAGGAGAGTATGATCAGGATCACTGCCTATACTATAGGAGAGTATGATCAGGATCACTGCCTATACTATAGGAAAGTATGGTCAGGATCAATGTCTATACTATAGGAGAGCATTGTCAGGATCATTGTCTATACTATAGGAGGGCATGATCAGGATCACTGTCTAAACTATAGGAGAGTATGATTAGGATCACTGCCTATACTATAGGAGAGCATGATCAGGATCACTGCCTATACTATAGGAGTGTATGATCAGGATCACTGCCTATACTATAGGAGTGTATGGTCAGGATCAATGTCTATACTATAGGAGAGCATTGTGAGGATCACTGTCTATACTATAGGAGGGCATGGTCAGGATCAATGTCTATACTATAGGATAGTATGGTCAGGATCACTGTCTAAACTATAGGAAAGCAAAGTCAGGATCACTGTCTATACTATATTAGAGCATGGTCAGGATCACTGTCTATACTATATTAGAGCATGGTCAAGAACAAGGTCTAAACTTTATTAGAGCATGGTTAGGGTCAAAGTCTTTACTATAGGAGAGCATGGTGAGGATCACTGTCTTTACTATAGGAGAGCATGGTCAAGATCACTATCAATACTATAGGAGATCATGGTAAGGATAACAGTCATTAATATATTAGAGCATGTTCAGGATCAGGTCTATACTATAGGAGGGCACGGTCAGGATCACTGTATATAGCATAGGAGAGTATGGTGAGGATCACTGTCTATACTATTGGAGAGTATGCTGAGGATCCCTGTCAACACTACAGGAGAGTGTGGTCAGGATCACTGGTAATACTATAGGAGAGCATGGTGAGGATCACTGTCTATACTATATTAGAGCATGGTCAGGATCTCTGTCTATACTATAGGAGAGCATGGTCAGGATAACTGTCAATACTACAGGAGAGCATGGTCAGGATAACTGTCTATACTATAGGAGTGCATGGTCAGGATAATTGTCAATACTACAGGAGAGCATTGTCAGGATAACTGTCTATACTATAGGAGAGCATGGTCAGGATAATTGTCAATACTACAGGAGAGTATGCTGAGAATCACTGTCTATAGTAAAGTAGAGCATGTTCAGGATCACTGTCTATACTATATTAGAGCATGGTCAGGATCACTGTCTATACTATAGGCGAGCATGTTCAGGATCACTGTCTATACTATATTAGAGCATGGTCAGGATCACTGTCTATACTATAGGAGAGCATGTTCAGGATCACTGTCTATACTATAGGAGAGCATGGTGAGGATCACTGTCTATACTAAAGGAGAGCATGGTCAGGATCACTGTCTATACTATAGGAGAGCATGGTCAGGATCACTGTCTATACTATAATAGAGCATGGTCAGGATCACTGTCTATACTATATTAGAGCATGGTCAGGATCACTGCCTATACTATAGGAGAGCATGGTCAGGATCACTGTCTATACTATAGGAGAGTATGGTCAGGAAAACTGTCTATACTATAGGAGAGTATGTTCAGGATCACTGTCTATACCATAGGAGAGAATGTTCAGGATCACTGTCTATACCATAGCAGAGCATGGTCAGGATCACTGTCTATACTAAAGGAGCGCATGGTCAGGATAACTGTCTATACTATCGGAAAGTATGCTGAGAATCAATGTCTATACAAAAGGAGAGCATTGTGAGTATCAATGTCTATACTACATTAGAGCATGGTCGGGATCACTGTCTATACTAATGGAGGGCATGGTCAGGATCACTGTCTATACTATAAGAGGGCATGGTCAGAAACACTGTCTATACTATAGGAGGGCATGGTCAGGATCACTGTCTAGACTATAAGAGGGCATGGTCAGTATCACTGTCTATTCTATAGGAGAGCATGGTCAGGATCACTGTCTATACTATAGGAGAGTATGGTGAGGATCACTGTCTATAGTATAGGAGAGCAAGTTCAGGATCAATGTCTATACTATATTAGAGCATGGTAAGGAACAAGGTTTATGCTATATAAGAGCATGGTCAGGATCACTGTCTATACTATATTAGAGCATGGTCAGGGTCACTGTCTATACTATAGGAGAATATGGTCAGGATCATTGTCTATACTATAGGAGAGCATGGCCAGGATCACTGTCTATACTATAGGAGAGTATGGTGAGGGTTGCTGTCTATACTATAGGAGTGCATGTTGAGGATCACTGTCTATACTAAAGGAGAGCATGGTCAAGATCACTGTCTATACTATAGGAGGGCATGGTCAGGATCACTGTCTATACTATAGGAGGGCATGGTCAGGATCACTATCAATACTATAGGAGAGTATGGTGAGGATCACTGTATACTCTATAGGAGAGCATGGTGAGGACCACTGTCTTTACTCTAGGAGAGTATGGTGAGGATCACTGTCTATACTATAGGAGGGCATGGTCAGGGTCACTGTCTATACTATATTAGAGCAAGGTCAGGATCACTGTCTATACCATAGGAGCGCATGGTCAGGATCACTGTCTTTACTATAGAAGAGCATGGTGAGGATCACTGTTTATACTAAAGGAGAGCATGGTCAGGATCACTGTCTATAGTTTAGGAGGGCATGGTGAGGATCAATGTCCATACTATAGGAGAGCATGGTCAGAATCACTGTTGATACTATAGGAGAGAATGCGGAGGATGTCTGTCTATACTATATTATGGTCAGGATCGCTGTCTCTACTATTGGAGAGTAAGGTGAGGATCACTGTCTATACTATAGGATAGCATGGTCAGGGTCACTGTCTATACTAAAGGAGAGCATGGTCAAGATCACTATCAATACTATAGGAGAGCATGGTCGGGATCACTGTCTATACTATATTAGAGCATGGTCAAGATCACTGTCAATACTATAGGAGAGCATGGTCAGGATCACTGTCTATACTATAGGAGAGTATGGTGAGGGTCGCTGTCTATACTATAGGATAGCATGGTGAGGATCACTGTCTATACTAAAGGAGAGCATGGTCAGGATCACTGTCTATACTATAGGAGGGCATGGTCAGGATCACTATCAATACTATAGGAGAGTATGGTGAGGATCACTGTATACTCTATAGGAGAGCATGGTGAGGACCACTGTCTTTACTCTAGGAGAGTATGGTGAGGATCACTGTCTATACTATAGGAGGGCATGGTCAGGGTCACTGTCTATACTATATTAGAGCAAGGTCAGGATCACTGTATATACCATAGGAGCGCATGGTCAGGATCACTGTCTTTACTATAGAAGAGCATGGTGAGGATCACTGTTTATACTAAAGGAGAGCATGGTCAGGATCACTGTCTATACTATAGGAGGGCATGGTGAGGATCAATGTCCATACTATAGGAGAGCATGGTCAGAATCACTGTTGATACTATAGGAGAGAATGCGGAGGATGTCTGTCTATACTATATTATGGTCAGGATCGCTGTCTCTACTATTGGAGAGTAAGGTGAGGATCACTGTCTATACTATAGGAGAGCATGGTCAGGGTTACTGCCTATAATATAGGAGAGTATGGCCAGGATCACTGTCTATACTATAGGAGGGCATGGTCATGATCACTGTCTATACTATTGGAGGGCATGGTGAGGATCAATGTCCATACTATAGGAGAGCATGGTCAGGATCACTGTCTATACTATAGGAGAGTATGGTGAGGGTCACTGTCTATACTATAGAAAAGCATGGTGAGTAACATTCTCTATAGTATAGGAGAGTATGGTCAGGATAACTGTCTATACTATATTAGAGCATGATCAGGATCACAGTCTATAGTATAATAGAGTATGGTCAGGATAACTGTCTATACTATATTAGAGCATGGTGAGGATCACTGTCGATACTATATTAGAGCATGGTCAGGATCACTGTCTATACTATAGGAGAGTTTGTCAGGATCACTGTCTATACTAAAGGAGAGCATGGTCAGGATCACTGTCTATGCTATAGGAGGGCATGGTGAGGATCAATGTCCATACTATAGGAGAGCATGGTCAGGATCACTGTCTATACTATAGGAGAGTATGGTCAGGATCACTGTCTATACTATAAGAGAGTATGTTCAGGATCACTGTCTATACTATAGGAGAGTATGGTCAGGATCACTGTCTATACTACAAGAGAGCATGGTCAGGATCACTGTCTATGCTATAGGAGGGCATGGTGAGGATCAATGTCCATACTATAGGAGAGCATGGTCAGGATCACTGTCTATACTATAGGAGAGTATGGTCAGGATCACTGTCTATACTATAAGAGAGTATGTTCAGGATCACTGTCTATACTATAGGAGAGCATGGTCAGGATCACTGTCTATACTATAGGAGAGCATGGTCAGGATCACTGTCTATACTATAGGAGGGCATGGTCAGGATCACTGTCTATATTAAGGAGGGCATGGTCAGGATCACTGTCTAAACTATAGGAGGGCATGGTCAGGATCACTGTCTATATTAAGGAGGGCATGGTCAGGATTACTGTCTATACTATTGGAGGGCATGGTCAGGAACACTGTCTATAGCATAGGAGAGTATGGTGAGGATCACTGTCTATACTATAGGAGAGTATGGTCAGGAAAACTGTCTATACTATAGGAGAGTATGTTCAGGATCACTGTCTATACCATAGGAGAGAATGTTCAGGATCACTGTCTATACCATAGGAGAGCATGGTCAGGATCACTGTCTATACTAAAGGAGCGCATGGTCAGGATAACTGTCTATACTATCGGAAAGTATGCTGAGAATCAATGTCTATACAAAAGGAGAGCATTGTGAGTATCAATGTCTATACTACATTAGAGCATGGTCGGGATCACTGTCTATACTATTGGAGGGCATGGTCAGGATCACTGTCTATACTATAGGAGGGCATGGTCAGAAACACTGTCTATACTATAGGAGAGCAGGGTCAGGATCACTGTCTATACTATATTAGAGCATGGTAAGGAACAAGGTTTATGCTATATAAGAGCATGGTCAGGATCACTGTCTATACTATATTAGAGCATGGTCAGGGTCACTGTCTATACTATAGGAGAATATGGTCAGGATCATTGTCTATACTATAGGAGAGCATGGTCAGGATCACTGTCTATACTATAGGAGAGCAGGGTCAGGATCACTGTCTATACCATAGGAGAGCATGGTCAAGATCACTATCAATAATATAGGAGAGTATGTTCAGGATCACTGTCCATACTACAGGAGAGTAGGTTCAGGATCAATGTCTATACTATATTAGAGCATGGTCAAGATCACTGTCTATACTAAAGGAGAGCATGGTCAGGATCACTGTCTATATTAAGGAGGGCATGGTCAGGATCACTGTCTATACTATTGGAGGGCATGGTCAAGATCACTGTCTATACTAGGGGGGCATGGGCAGGATCACTGTCTAAACTATAGGAGGGCATGGTCAGGATCACTGTCTATATTAAGGAGGGCATGGTCAGGATCACTGTCTATACTATTGGAGGGCATGGTCAGGATCACTGTCTATACTATAGGAGAGCATGGTCAGGGGTACTGCCTATAATATAGGAGAGTATGGACAGGATCACTGTCTATACTATAGGAGGGCATGGTCATGATCACTGTCTATACTATTGGAGGGCATGGTGAGGATCAATGTCCATACTATAGGAGAGCATGGTCAGGATCACTGTCTATACTATAGGAGAGTATGGTGAGGGTCACTGTCTATACTATAGAAAAGCATGGTGAGTAACATTCTCTATAGTATAGGAGAGTATGGTCAGGATAACTGTCTATACTATATTAGAGCATGATCAGGATCACAGTCTATAGTATAATAGAGTATGGTCAGGATAACTGTCTATACTATATTAGAGCATGGTGAGGATCACTGTCTATACTATATTAGAGCATGGTCAGGATCACTGTCTATACTATAGGAGAGTTTGTCAGGATCACTGTCTATGCTATAGGAGGGCATGGTGAGGATCAATGCCCATACTATAGGAGAGCATGGTCAGGATCACTGTCTATACTATAGGAGAGTATGGTCAGGATCACTGTCTATACTATAAGAGAGTATGTTCAGGATCACTGTCTATACTATAGGAGAGTATGGTCAGGATCACTGTCTATACTATAAGAGAGCATGGTCAGGATCACTGTCTATGCTATAGGAGGGCATGGTGAGGATCAATGTCCATACTATAGGAGAGCATGGTCAGGATCACTGTCTATACTATAGGAGAGTATGGTCAGGATCACTGTCTATACTATAAGAGAGTATGTTCAGGATCACTGTCTATACTATAGGAGAGCATGGTCAGGATCACTGTCTATACTATAGGAGAGCATGGTCAGGATCACTGTCTATACTATAGGAGGGCATGGTCAGGATCACTGTCTATATTAAGGAGGGCATGGTCAGGATCACTGTCTAAACTATAGGAGGGCATGGTCAGGATCACTGTCTATATTAAGGAGGGCATGGTCAGGATTACTGTCTATACTATTGGAGGGCATGGTCAGGAACACTGTCTATAGCATAGGAGAGTATGGTGAGGATCACTGTCTATACTATAGGAGAGTATGGTCAGGAAAACTGTCTATACTATAGGAGAGTATGTTCAGGATCACTGTCTATACCATAGGAGAGAATGTTCAGGATCACTGTCTATACCATAGGAGAGCATGGTCAGGATCACTGTCTATACTAAAGGAGCGCATGGTCAGGATAACTGTCTATACTATCGGAAAGTATGCTGAGAATCAATGTCTATACAAAAGGAGAGCATTGTGAGTATCAATGTCTATACTACATTAGAGCATGGTCGGGATCACTGTCTATACTATTGGAGGGCATGGTCAGGATCACTGTCTATACTATAGGAGGGCATGGTCAGAAACACTGTCTATACTATAGGAGAGCATGGTCAGGATCACTGTCTATACTATAGGAGAGTATGGTGAGGATCACTGTCTATAGTATAGGAGAGCAAGTTCAGGATCAATGTCTATACTATATTAGAGCATGGTAAGGAACAAGGTTTATGCTATATAAGAGCATGGTCAGGATCACTGTCTATACTATATTAGAGCATGGTCAGGGTCACTGTCTATACTATAGGAGAATATGGTCAGGATCATTGTCTATACTATAGGAGAGCATGGTCAGGATCACTGTCTATACTATATTAGAGCATGGTCAGGATCACTGTCTATACTATAGGAGAGCAGGGTCAGGATCACTGTCTATATCATAGGAGAGCATGGTCAAGATCACTATCAATAATATAGGAGAGTATGTTCAGGATCACTGTCCATACTACAGGAGAGTAGGTTCAGGATCAATGTCTATACTATATTAGAGCATGGTCAAGATCACTGTCTATACTAAAGGAGAGCATGGTCAGGATCACTGTCTATATTAAGGAGGGCATGGTCAGGATCACTGTCTATACTATTGGAGGGCATGGTCAAGATCACTGTCTATACTAGGGGGGCATGGGCAGGATCACTGTCTAAACTATAGGAGGGCATGGTCAGGATCACTGTCTATACTATAGGAGAGCATGGTCAGGATAACTGTCTATACTATATTAGAGCATGGTCAGGATCACTGTCTCTACCATAGGAGAGCATGGTCAGGATCATTGTCTATACTACATTAGAGCATGGTCAGGATCACTGTCAATACTATAGGAGAGCATGGACAGGATCACTGTCAATACTATATTAGTTCATGGACAGGATCACTGTCAATACTATAGGAGAGCATGGTCAGGATCACTGTCTATACTATAGGAGAGTATGGTGAGGGTCGCTGTCTATACTATAGGAGAGCATGGTGAGGATCACTGTCTATACTAAAGGAGAGCATGGTCAGGATCACTGTCTATACTATAGGAGGGCATGGTCAGGATCACTGTCTATACTATAGGAGAGCATGGTCAAGATCACTATCAATACTATAGGAGAGCATGGTCGGGATCACTGTCTATACTATATTAGAGCATGGTCAGGATCACTGTCAATACTATAGGAGAGCATGGTCAGGATCACTGTCTACAGTATAGGAGGGCATGGTCAGGGTCACTGTCTATACTATATTAGAGCAAGGTCAGGATCACTGTCTATACCATAGGAGCGCATGGTCAGGATCACTGTCTACAGTATAGGAGAGCCTGGTGAGGATCACTGTCTATTCTATAGGAGTGCATGGTGAGGATCATTGTCTATACTTTTGAAGAACATGGTGAGGATCACTGTCTATACTATATTAGAGTATGGTCAAGATCACTGTCTATTCTATAGGAGAGTATGGTGAGGGTCACTGTCTATACTATAGGAGAGCATGGTGAGGATCACTGTCTATACTAAAGGAGAGCATGGTCAGGATCACTGTCTATACTATAGGAGGGCATGGTGAGGATCAATGTCCATACTATAGGAGAGCATGGTCAGAATCACTGTTGATACTATAGGAGAGCATGCGGAGGATGTCTGTCTATACTATATTATGGTCAGGATCGCTGTCTCTACTATTGGAGAGTAAGGTGAGGATCACTGTCTATACTATAGGAGAGCATGGTCAGGGGTACTGCCTATAATATAGGAGAGTATGGCCAGGATCACTGTCTATACTATAGGAGGGCATGGTCATGATCACTGTCTATACTATTGGAGGGCATGGTGAGGATCAATGTCCATACTATAGGAGAGCATTGTCAGGATCACTGTCTATACTATAGGAGAGTATGGTGAGGGTCACTGTCTATACTATAGAAAAGCATGGTGAGTAACATTCTCTATAGTATAGGAGAGTATGGTCAGGATAACTGTCTATACTATATTAGAGCATGATCCGGATCACAGTCTATATTATAATAGAGTATGGTCAGGATAACTGTCTATACTATATTAGAGCATGGTGAGGATCACTGTCTATACTATATTAGAGCATGGTGAGGATCACTGTCTATACTATATTAGAGCATGGTGAGGATCACTGTCTATACTATATTAGAGCATGGTGAGGATCACTGTCTATACTATATTAGAGCATGGTCAGGATCACTGTCTATACTATATTAGAGCATGGTGAGGATCACTGTCTATACTATATTAGAGCATGGTGAGGATCACTGTCTATAATATATTAGAACATGGTTAGGATCAATGTCTCTACTATTGGAGAGTAAGGTGAGGATCACTGTCTATACTATAGGGGAGCATGGTCAGGATCACTGTCTATACTATAGGAGAGCATGGTGAGGATCACTGTCTATACTATAGGGGATCATGGTCAGGATCACTGTCTATACTGTAGGATAGCTTGGTTCTGTACTGTCTGCTTAATAAGTACCACTATCTGTATTGCAGAAAAGCTTTGTTCAAGACTGGTGAGTCATCAGTACCAATGAACTCACTGCTGACTACTGGAGAGTCCTCAAGTGCTCAGCGACAACTGTCCTCAACATCAGTACTCTGAGCTTTTTTGATGAAATAGAAAAATATATGGAATGGAGAGAGAAATAGGGAGAATAAAAATGATAACTGATATTTTTTATGAAATTAGAATAGAGAGGGGGAAAGAGAGAGCAAGGGATGGAGAGAGAGAAACATGGGGAGTGGAGGCAAGGTTAGAGGAATGGGAGAGCTGGACATAGATTTAATCTAATACTGGAATAGCTCCACACAACACATTTTCAAAAAGCGATGACGCCAGTATCAGGGCTGTTAAATAGAGAGAGATTGAAAAAAGAGAGACGGTTCCACAAACGGAGGGGCAGAAAGCGTTGAAGGGCAGAGGGAGTTCAGGTAAGACTGGCTCTGCTTTGCTCAGCAAAAACCCCACTACAGATGGGTTAGATGTCTGCATGGAATGGAGAGGCTAGTGAACGGGCAAAACCTAAAATACACACACACACACACGCACACACACACACACACACACACACACACACACAGAAACTAGCCAGGAGAGGAGCCACAGAACCCAATCTGCCTCTCTGCTAGCTAAATCACAATGCTTTTGATGTGATGGGGCTGGCTGGGACGTATGTGACAGATACCAGGATGCCTCAAAGCAAAGATGAACTGTACTGTGGAGGCAACCAACACAAAAGAGAAGAGGGAAGTGTCTCATCTCACTCAGGGTTCTGGGAGTTGTGGGCTAGCATAACCCAGAGAGCCAGGCCATCCTGAGAGGCAGTGGTTAGACTGAAGGCTGGATAGAGCATCACCGTCTGGACTGGAGGCAAGTATTAAAGACTCTACATTTGAACCAGAGGAAAACAGTGGGAAGTAGAGGCTTAATCATCCAACTCGTCTTTTTTACGCATTCCAAACACTCTTAGAAAAAATTGGTGCAATCTAGAGCCTAAAAGGATTCTTCGGCTAGACCCATAGGATAACCCTTCGAAGAACCCTTTTTTGGTTCCATGTAGAACCCATTCCACAGAGGGTTCTACATGGAACCCAAAAAGAGAGAGCTTGTGTAGAAACCATCCCTTTACTATTTGTTAAGTATAATTGTTAATATTAAACAAAACAGGTAAACATGTTGATTTCCCTCTTACACTCAAAATGTTTCTACATGGAACCAAAAGGGGTTATCCCTGGAATCAAAAGGGGTTGTCCCTGGAATCAAAAAGGGTTGTCCTTGGAACCAAATAGGGTTGTGCAAGAAGAAGCAAGGGAGAAAATAGAAGTCTGACAGGAAATCAACATGGGTTCAAATTAGCTGAATTGTGAGGGTAGATTGTGGAAGGTGAATTACAGTATCATTGCTGTGATGATACAGTAGGGGAATCCTGCTGAACCGAAGGAATGTAGCAACATATTATACAGCACAGGCCTGTCGGCTGAGGAGCGTGAACAAGACCCACCCACCCTCCTCCTCCTCCTCCTCCTTCCCTTCTATTCTTATTTTCTTCCTAGTGTCTTCCCCTGATGTTCCCTCGATCCCTCTCCTCTCTTCCTGCAGGTATCACTCTCATCATCTCAATAAGCCCTGTCTGCTTTTCTCTTTAAATCATTATTCCGGTGTTGCCACACTCTCCTCCTTGACGGTCGTCTTACAGCTAATGTAGAACTACTCAGCCCCATAACCAGGGGCGATCTCGCTCCTCATCACCGGCGTAGGGTTTACATAAGTGAGGGGAAATAATAGCATTGCCAGGGTCCTTAATAGGACGTGATATGTTAGGTAGCGGTGTGTGCTTTTTGAATAATTCAGTGTTATTGTAACGGGAGTCTGTCGAGGACGGATAGAATGGCGTGGCTGGAAAACTGAGAAAAGAGGAGTGAGAGATGTGTATTTCGGACGCTTCAGATAGTTACCCCATGCTGCCATTTTCATAATCAGCCACCATTAGCCATGTATTTTTCCAGAACAAGTCCGAGTCAATATTACTCAAACGGCAGGGATTACATTTTTTTCCTGTTGTTGAATAGTGAAAAGGACTCATATGTGTGTACCGATAGGACGCATGCGGAGATAGTAGCTCTGTTTTGTACCGTCAAAACTATGATTATATGTAGAAGCCAGACAACATAGTTTAAATTAAGCTTCTAAAATCGTTAGATCAATATATCCTCAAGCAGAGAGTGAACGGTCAGTTATACACAACAGCGAACCAATCTGTGAGTAAAGTGACGCAGAGACTGAAACCCAACAAGCCATGGCTTCCCTTCAAGGAAAAGACAAAGAACAACATAGAGATGCAAATGAGAGCAACGAACAGCTGAAAGATATCCAGGAAAACATAGCTAAAATGCTCTAAATGCTCGCCAAAACCAACAAACTGTTACAATCTGTTGTTTAAAAAGCAGATTTGCTTGAAACGAAAGTAGTCTTTCGTGTCAGATATGCATATACAGAGCAGCAGCATGGATGAACAAGACAACAAAATTGGCCTTCTGGAAACAAAGGTGCAAACTTTAGAAGATGAACTGGATCAGCTAGAAAACAGATTGTGAGAAAATATTATGAGAATATTGTCCGAATATTGTCAGAATATCGTCAGAAGACGAGGAAGAAGGGGACATTTCTATCTACGCAATGAAGCTGATATTGGAGGAGCTTGGCGTGACTGTATCACCGGAGAATCAGGAGCAATGCCATCGGATCTACAGAGTTCCAAACTGCCTGTGGAAGCAACGTCAACATAAGAAGTGTTTGTTAGGAGCTTCATGAAATGGTTTTCTATAGCCGAGCAGCTGCACACAAGCCTAAGATCTCCATGCGCAATGCCAAGCATTGGCTGGAGTGGTGTAAAGCTTGCAGCCATTGGAGCAGTGGAAACACGTTCTCTGGAGTGTTGAATCACGCTTCACCATCTAGCAATCTGACAGACAAATCTAGGTTTGGCGGATGCCAGGCGAACGCTACCTGTCTCAATGCATACAGTAGTGCCAACTGTGGGTAGTGCCACTGTGGTGTGGGAGGAATAATGGTCTGGGGCTGTTTTTCATGGTAAGGGAGAGGTCCCTTAGGTCCAGTGAAGGGAAATCTTAACTCCACAGCATGCAATGACATTCTAGACGATTCTTTGCTTCCAACATTCCTGTTTCGGCATGACAATGCCCCCGTGCACAATGCGAGGTCCATTCAGAAATGGTTTGTCGAGAATGGTGTGGAAGAATTTGACTGGCCTGCATAGAGCCCTGACCCCAACCCCATCCAACAACTTTGGGATGAATTGGAAAGCAGACTGCGAGCCAGGCCTAACATCAGTGCCCAACCTCACTAATGCTCTCGTGGCTCTTGTCCCCGCAGCAATGTTCCAACATCTAGTGGAAAGCCTTCCCAGAAGAGTGGAGGCTGTTATAGCAGCAAAGGGGGACAAACAAAAATATTAATGTCCATGATTTTGTAATGTTCAGCGAGTAGGTGTCCACATGCTTTTGGTCATGTAGTATCACTGGTTAATATTGAAAACTCAATGCCCCCTTTGCTAAAAATAGAATTATACAAAAATAAATAAATAAATAAATTAACGTGCAAAAAAATAAAAATAATGGCACAAAAACGGACCACAAAAAATATGAAATACTTAGAACGCCTAATAACTGACAACAAAGTACAAATATATAAAGATAACTTTATTCCATTAGTCAACAATATGAAAACAGATCTAATTAAATTGAATAATCTTCCCATAAATCTTACAGGCATGGCTGCCAAAGCGTTTGTATTTATTTTCGGAAATACCAATTACTAAGACATTTCTTTTTAAAGTATACTCGGTCATAAAAATACTTTATACGGGCAAATACATTCATAGAATAAAAAGGAAGGTTTTACATCTTCTTAAGTCTGATGGTGGTTTTAACCTTGTATCAACTCGCTACCCAAGGCTTTTACATCTTTTTACATGTCTATTTTCAAAGGATAAAGCTAAAGTGAAATGTTCTATTAACAACTTCATAGTTAAGAACATTATAACAACATGGAAGAAAATGAAATGTATTCTACAAGAACCAATACCACTTACCAAAAACACAACCTTATTGAACAATCCTTGGATAGCTTTTCAAAATTCACCGATAAATTGGTCCACATGGAAAACTAAAGGCACAGAAACTGTAAATGACTTGGTTAAAGGAAATACATTTATTTCCGTGACAGAATTCAAAAGTAATATTGGACTGACCAATGTAGTTTCAAATCCATGCAACTTAGAAGTTACATATCACAAAATGTTGATTTTAAATATCTTGGACAGCAGAGCAGCCTTGAAGGAGTATTATTTGTGCCAGAACATGATGTTCATCATGGTAGGGAAGACAAAACCTTGCAGAGAGCATATCCAACTGGCAATCTCTTAGAAAAAAATATCAACTATTGGAACCAGGACTTAAAAAGAACTGATGTTGGCATAAGATGGAGGGAAAGTTGGAGCATAACTAACAAAATTACAGTTAACAAAAATGCATGCTTAATTCAGTATAAATTAATGTATCGAATGTAAGAGAGAAAATTCACATATTCTACAGCACAACAGCAGAGTCACGTCTTAAGTGTAAAACTAATAATGACTCAATAATCCATACTTTCTGGGAACGCTATAAGGTTCCGGAAGTTGTGTGCGGAGCTACACATTTTGCTGTTAGAAGTATTACAATCAAACTTTCGATCCGTCTGTCTGCATATTTCAAGACATGGCATGGTGTAGTGAGATACCCGATGGGTTGGATGATTCTCTTCTCATCACTTATCTTGAAAAAAGGTATACCAAAAACGTGGAAATCAATCAATTTGCCATCATTAACAAAATGGAAATCTAAATGTATTATTTAAATATTGAAAGTGCTTGACCTATAAAGAGACACAAAATGGTGCAGTTTTAGGCCGCGTGGCGAAAGTGATGATGGAGATGCGGGTGTGTGCTAGTGGGTCTGGGTAAGGGGGGTGTAGTTGATGGAGTGGGGGTGTGTGCTAGTGGGTCTGGGTAGGGGGGGTGTAGTTGATGGAGTGGGGGTGTGTGCTAGTGGGTCTGGGTAGGGGGGGTGTAGTTGATGGAGATGGGGGTGTTTGCTAGTGGGTCTGGGTAAGGGGGGTGTAGTTGATGGAGATGGGGGTGTGTGCTAGTGGGTCTGGGTAGGGGGGGTGTAGTTGATGGAGATGGGGGTGTTTGCTAGTGGGTCTGGGTAGGGGGGTATAGTTGATGGAGATGGGGGTGTTAGCTAGTGGGTCTGGGTAGGGGGGGTATAGTTGATGGAGATGGGGGTGTTAGCTAGTGGGTCTGGGTAGGGGGGGTGTAGTTGATGGAGATGGGGGTGTGTGCTAGTGGGTCTGGGTAGGGGGGGTGTAGTTGATGGAGATGGGGGTGTGTGCTAGTGGGTCTGGGTAGGGGGGGTGTAGTTGATGGAGTGGGGGTGTGTGCTAGTGGGTCTGGGTAGGGGTGGTGTAGTTGATGGAGATGGAGGTGTGTGCTAGAGGGTCTGGGCAGGGGGGTGTAGTTGATGGAGATGGGGGTGTGTGCTAGAGGGTCTGGGTAGGGGGGTGTAGTTGATGGAGATGGGGGTGTGTGCTAGTGGGTCTGGGCAGGGGGGATGTATTTGATTGCGATGGGCGTGTGTCATAGTGGGTCTGGGTAGGAGGGTGTAGTTGATGGAGATGGAGGTAGGAGTGTGTGCTAGTGGGTCTTGGTAGGGGGGATGCAGTTGATGGAGATGGGGGTGTACTAGTGGGTCCGGGCGGGGAGGTGTAGTTGATGGAGATAGGAGTGTGTGCTAGTGGGTCTGGGTAGGGGGGGGGATGTAGTTGATGGAGATGGAGGTGTGTGATAGTGGCTCTGGGTAGGGGGGATGTAGTTGATGGAGATGGAGGTGTGTGATAGTGGCTCTGGGTAGGGGGGAGGTGTAGTTGATGGAGATGGAGGTGTGTGCTAGTGGGTCTGGGGTGCTAGTGGGTCTGGGTAGGGGGGGGATGTAGTTTATGGAGATGGAGGTGTGTGATAGTGGGTCTGGGTAGGGGGGGTGCAGTTGATGGAGATGGGGGTGTGTGCTAGTGGGTCTGGGTAGGGGGGATGTAGTTGATGGAGATGGGGGTGTGTGATAGTGGGTCTGGGTAGGGGGGTGTAGTTGATGGAGATGGGGTGTGTGCTAGTGGGTCTTGGTAGGGGGGATGCAGTTGATGGAGATGGGGGTGTACTAGTGGGTCTGGGCGGGGAGGTGTAGTTGATGGAGATGGGAGTGTGTGCTAGTGGGTCTGGGTATGGGGGAGGTGTAGTTGATGGAGATGGGAGTGTGTGCTAGTGGGTCTGGGTAGGGGGGATGCAGTTGATGGAGATGGGGGTGTGCTAGTGGGTCTGGGCGGGGAGGTGTAGTTGATGGAGATGGGAGTGTGTACTAGTGGGTCTGGTTATGGGGGATGTAGTTTATGTTTGTATGATGTTGTCATTTGTATGTGTATGTGTTGTATTGTTTATAAAATAAAATAACTTACATTTTTAAAAATATATATTTTTAAAAGCAATAAGGACCGACGATGGCTGTCTGAATGTCTACAGTACGGAGAACAACGCTGAATCGATGAGGTCAAAACATCCATCTATCCATCAATCAATCAATCAATCAATCAATCAAACAGTAACCTAGGTCTATGATGGGACAATAGAATCATGCCTTTCAGAGAAATGGTCATTCAGTCGGCTCCTCTACATCAGTAGATATAATCTATCTGATGACCAGATGACTCTAAAATTCACACAGTGAAAGAGATTGTTTGACCTCCTGTGCCACACTTCTGACGCACAAGCTAAAATCTGAAATATTTTGGATGTTGGCAACAAACAAAAATCTAACTGAAAAATTATTAAAGCAAAACAAAGTATTGTTCAAATCAAATCCAATTGTATTTGTTACATGCGAATACAACAGGTGTAAACATTTCACTGTGAGATACCTGTTGTATTCAGCGCATGTAACAAATAGAATTGGATTTGATTTGAACAATACTTTGCTTTATTTGAATTATTTTTCAATTACATTTCCCATTGTTGCAATGGGATGTCAGCCTAAGTAACATTCTCCACCAGAACAGACTGTGTGCGCTCCCTTATGCCAACTGTTGTTTTCAGTCATTTGTTACGGAATGGTAAAAATACTGTTTAAAGATTCGCTGTCACCGTGCCATATTAGCTACAGTAATTAACTGGTGTGTGTGTGTGTTTGCGTGCACATAAATATGTATATCTGTTAAAGAGAGAGAGAGTATGCATGTGTTTTCATGTGTATGTGTCTTTTGAGAATGTGTTCACGCACCACACACACACACACACACACACACACACCACACATACAAAGGTTATAGAAATGAAGTGTGAAAATAAAGAAACACCAGAAGCCATAAAGATCCATTGCAGCATTCTGAGAGAGACAGATTTTCCCTCCATCTGGCATAGAGCTGTCCGTGCATCGCGGCAGTGTGGATACGATACGAGAGACAAACAGTGCAGAATAATCAGAGAGACACAGCAGGGACATCTTGTGCATAGAGAATACTGTAGAATACCCTAAAACACTGCTGGCTTAATAAGATAGCCTTGATATGCTGCAGTGATTCCACATGATCAACCACTGAGGGGATTGGAGAGGAGAGATCTGGAGAGAATGAACGCATAGAAAGGCTATACTTTATTATAAACCGGGTGGTTCGAGTCCTGAATGCTGATTGGCTGAAAGCCATGGTATCTCAGACATTATACCACGGGTATACAGGTTATTTTTACTGTTATAACTACGTTGGTAAATAGTTAGTAATAGCAATAAGGCACCTCGGGCTTTGTGATATATGGCCAATATACCACAGCTAAGGGCTGTATCCAGGCACCAGGCACTCCGCATTGCGTCGTGCTAAGAACAGCGCTTAGCCGTGGTATATTGGCCATATACCAAACCTCCTTGGGCCTTATTGCTTAAATATGCAGTACTGTAGCTGTAAAACACGCTGCAGCCAATTTCACAGGCAGCACGAAATACAGCTGTAACCCAACTCATGACAACGTGTTATACGTTCAAATCTTTATTCCGGAACACTCCATTCTATTGTCCCGGGAATATCTAGCTATCACAGATTTACTGTGGACGTAACAGCTATGTATGGCTTTACAGTTGAACTTGAGTTCTACAGATTCATTTGAGTTCTTTGACAATTTATTTACCAATTTAATTGTCATTACATCTGAAATGGATTTACATTTGCCTCTATTCTCTAACCATGTGTCCTTTAGTGGTGCAACACTGTATGATTTGGGGGACTGATTGATGTATCCTCGTACAGTAGATGCACAAATACATGGAGTGATTGCTTGATGGACTGGCTGATAGATGAATAGACTGATAGATGGACAGTATGGCTCCATGCCCTATGTGACCCACCTTGAAGAAGGTCATGGTGGATCCCTCCTCTACCACTCCATACTCTATCCTGGTCTGCTTGGCCAGGTCGTCAGCTGAGTCGATGGGCGACTCCATCCTCTCCACAGTGAGGAAGGCAGCCAGGTTGGCAGTGTAGGAGGAGATGATTATCAGGGTGAAGAACCACCAGATGCCTCCTACGATCCTGGTGGACAGGGCTTTGGGCATTAACTCAGAGCCTGGTCGGGGGCGAGAGGAGAGGAGCAGAGAGAGGGGTCAGCCCCCGCAGGGTCCTGGAGCCAAGAGGAGAGACCCAGCAGCAACCACCAGAGGACCAGGGCCAGCCCAGACCTCGGCATCCCGCCGGGTCACAGACAACACGCACATGCACACACACACGCACGCACGCACAAACGCACATACACGCACACACACCCTGGGCATCTAGGGCGGCATTGCATGTTTGGGCCTGTGATGCGCATCCGGCCACATGGTGGCAGTTTGAATCAGGCTTTTACTGTGTGGTCTGGCTGCATATTATTTTAGCTTTCACTCACACTGGAGCAAACTGTTGATACACCAAAGCTTCTCCTCTTTTGAATCACTAGATGGTTGATTTACATCTGACTCAAAATGCCTGCATTTAGATGGTTAGTTTCCAGGCTATATGCTATTCAGAACTTTTGCCTTTTAGTGTGTTCTTGAGGAGGGGTCTGTGTGAGTGGATGGAGTGAGGTCTTCCTCTGGGGGCGTTGATTGAGGTCTGACTGGGCAGCAAGAAGATCATTCTCCTCAAGTAGCAATTTAAAGCTGCGATCTCGCACATTCGCTCAAAGGCGATGAACTGTGAGAAAGATAGGAGTATAAGAACTCCACTTCTCTCCTTAGGTGCGACTCAATCTCCTACTCATCTCACTCTGCCTCTGCAGTGCCTCTTATAACTTTCTCCCAGTCCGGGCAGTGAGCTGTCACTCAGGGAGAAATATGGTGAGAGAAAAGAGACCTGACAGCCAGTCCAGTAACATCTGAATTCATGCCCAAAGCCCTGTCCACCAGAGAGAGAGAGAGAGAGAGAGAGAGAGAGAGAGAGAGAGAGAGAGAGAGAGAGAGAGAGAGAGAGAGAGCGAGAAAGAGCGAGACAGAGAGAGCACTGTGGAGGGGAACAAAGAGAGACACACTGCACTCAACCCGCTCCGCACATCCACCCTCACATCCTCTCACCCCCCACTCTCACATGTCTCTTCCCATATCTCCTCTCACTCTCCCTGATACTCCTCACCCCCGCACCCACCCACACCCACCAGCCAGACACACAGTGTAACATGATTCAACAGCCACACCATCATTACCCAGGATGCCTTGCAGCCCACACTGCTCATTGGTCAAAGCACTCAGGAAAAAAGACAAACTCAGAAAAGACACAGTAGAGACACATGACATGGCCAGGGAAAACAGAGACAGATTTGTGTTCAGTGGAACAACACTGTCTACCAGCTCAGAGACCTTACCCCGTTGAGGCCATTCAACTCTATGTGACACACCGACCGCCCGGTAGCGGAGCGAGTCAGAGCCAAAGCAACTGAACCTGGTTGGGGCTGACTGTCATGTACCCAAGGTAACGTCATGTCCAAACTGCACATCCCACAGTTTTCTGGGGGCGGGGCCAAGCCGCCGGAGCAGGGGAGCCTCTCTACAGTGTAGGCCAGCGTGGTCGTCACAGAGACGCCATGCAGGCAGGCACAGTGTGCTCCTCTGTCTCAGTCTCGTCCCCTAAAACCCTTCTGCCCTACAGCCACATCTTCTCAACTACAGGACTTACCACCGTTACATTGACAGTTACAGTATATTCTACAGCATACTTTACTACATCAGATACCCTGGCAGACCCTTGACACAGTTATGAAAACATTCCAGCAAGCTCTAGAATATCCATTACACATTTAACATGGCCCATACAGGAGCTAACATTTATGAAGCCATGATGCATCTTTAACCTGTGCAATATGTAGCATTGCCTAACACTAATACAGAGGGCAAAAACCTAGCCAAATGGGTAACTTCATTATACCCACCTGCACAAGGTGGATAAGAGTCCCAAGAGTTCTAACTGTAACATTTTGTCAATTTCAATGTGTAATCTTTTCTTAAAACTCACTCTTAAAAATCACAGTATACAAATCTACAACAATTATACCTGCAAAATAATCACTCAATCAACTTCATTAAAATGAAGGCTTGCATGCTAACTCATTGCATGCAACCAGCCATCAACAACGACCAGGAAAAAAATGTTGTCCAAAAGATACATATCTGGACAGAACTTTGCTTAGGAAACTCAGTCCCCTCTATGTTCCATTCCATGGTCCAGATCAGATGCAGGGCAGACCCAGGCCGTTTTAACCATGCTACAGACCTTCCTGTCATCATCGCTACAGTACCGTAACTAACGCAACTTTCAAATATGTTGCATTACTCAGGGAAGGTAAAATACATATGTATTACAAAATGCAACATATCTGGTCTTGGCATGCAGTCTCAGTCGATATTACAAGTCTAAATGAAATCATTCCATTTCATTTAATGTGATGCCGTACTGCAGTTCCTTTTCTTTTGTTTTGCTTTTCTCAATCTAAAGACGCAGACACTAGTTGAGAAGATATGGCATCGGTTTGGCAGAAGGAAACAAAACCAGACTGAGGCAGGCTAAGAGACAGCACACTGTTTTAACTCTCATTCTCTCAACTCTCTCTGCACCTAGCTCTTTACCTTCTGGCACATGGGGGATAGGACTTACCTGTTCTGGAACCTGTGGGGAAGGGAGGGAGGCAGGTGGGGTGGGGTTGGGGACAGAGGAGAGGTACAGTAGATAGGAGATAGGAGAGGGTGGGAGATCATGCGGGAACAGGGAGGAAAACGCTTGGCTATCCTATCCTCATTCACCAATCAATCAATCAATCAATCAATCACGCTCATCATTCACAATCTCAAGATCTCACCCTGCCAATCCACACCACACTGTGGACAGACAGACACAACCAAACCAGTCAGTCAGTCTGCTTCCAGCTACATGCACAGAGGCCCCCATGCATGGTCGTGGGCCTGGTTAAGAGCACGTTTGTTCCCCCAGGAAAATAGTGGGCTGTGTGCTAAAGGGGGGCAGGCAGAGGCGTCTACCTTGCTGCATGAGAGCTCCAACTCCGAACCAGAAACTATTTAGCAGGGTGAAATTGTTTTCCACTACATCTGAGTCGGGGTTGCAGGGGTGGGGGTTATACCACTCGTAGGGACTAAACCTGTGGCAATCGACAGAGAACACACACATACACACGTTTATTTAATTGTTTTCAGCACTAATAGAACAGACAGACAGTGTTACAGACCAATACTGGCTTGACTTGGCCTACCTGGAGAGATAGGAAAGAGAAACAAAAGTTAGTTAGTCATTGATCACAACAACAATATGTGATACATTTGCTTCTTCATATTGGGAAAATATACCACATATATTGCCCTGCAAGGTAACGGTAGAAATGGTTATGGTACGCTAATATATTTTAGTTGTTGTTAGGACAATTAATCAATTAGAGCTTAACATGTCGGTTAAATGAACAAAAGCTGACAAACAGCAAGATGACATACATCATCACTGTATATGTCACCCAGGTCTGCTTTGTTATTATCTCTTCAACTGTATCATCTCAACTTTATGACAGATGAAGAATTTAAACAGCCCTTGGGACTGTGGAATGTCTTCTCACCACTTGTCAGCCCAAAACACACTGCTCACATTGACATGCTCATATCAAAGGCAAATTACTCCAGAATTGAATCGATGGGATCAGAAAATAATTTAATTGTCACTTGAGAAAAGCATTAATAATCCTTAAAATCTACAGATGGCATTAACATTCAACACATCAAATAGTTCATTCCCATCATGCCTGCCTGTCTGCCTGTCTGTCTGTCTGTCTGACTGCCTGTCTGTCTGTCTGTCTGTCTGACTGCCTGTCTGTCTGTCTGTCTGACTGCCTGTCTGTCTGCCTGTCTGCCTGCCTGACTGCCTGTCTGTCTGTCTGACTGCCTGTCTGTCTGTCTGACTGCCTGTCTGTCTGCCTGTCTGCCTGCCTGTCTGTCTGTCTGACTGCCTGTCTGTCTGCCTGTCTGCCTGCCTGACTGCCTGTCTGTCTGTCTGACTGCCTGTCTGACTGTCTGTCTGTCTGTCTGACTGCCTGTCTGTCTGCCTGTCTGCCTGTCTGCCTGCCTGTCTGCCTGTCTGACTGCCTGTCTGTCTGTCTGACTGCCTGTCTGTCTGCCTGTCTGTCTGACTGCCTGACTATCTGCCTGTCTGCCTGTCTGCCTGCCTGACTGCCTGTCTGTCTGTCTGACTGCCTGTCTGTCTGCCTGTCTGTCTGACTGCCTGTCTGTCTGTCTGTCTGTCTGTCTGACTGCCTGTCTGTCTGACTGCCTGTCTGACTGCCTGTCTGTCTGACTGCCTGACTATCTGCCTGTCTGACTGCCTGCCTGCTTGTCTGACATCCTTCCTGGAGTCTGTCTGTCTGTCTGCCTGCCTGCCTGCCTGCCTGCCTGCCTTTCTGTCTGCCTGCCTGCCTGCCTGCCTGCCTGCCTGCCTGTCTGTCTGCCTGACTATCTGTCTCTCTGCCTACCTGTCTGTCTGCCTGTCTGTCTGTCTGTCTGTCTGTCTGTCTGCCTGACTATCTGTCTGCCTGTCTGTCTGTGCAGTACTCACTCCCACTCACTCCGCTCTGCTTCAACTTCAGCTCAGCTCACTCCTCAAGCAAAGAGATTTCCCATTTATTCACGTTAAATAAAAGTGACATTACATTAGTAAAGGTTGATTGGGCTACAATTAAGCATCCCGACCCCATTTGGTTTGTGCTGTAGTTGTGGAATCGTAGGAGCAATATCTTAAGCCAGGCCTCTTTTTTCCCTGGTTGAAGTATATGACTAATCAAATTGAATAGTCGATGGATGTGTTCTGTGGACTTGACTCTCTAGAAACATTTAAACTCCCCAAATTCCAAATTCCACAATAATATCCAATGGAAATGTTTTTGATTTTGCATAAAAATAATTAAACAGTAGACAATCCAGCATGGTTACTTGTCAGGTTGGTATAATTGTTTTTTCTTGGTGGCTTAGATATAAAGTTATATATTGGTGACAGCTATATATTGCTACATATTGGTGATAGCATTAAGACATATTACAGTATTGATAATATGACAGCATCAGAACATGCACCAATGTCATGAATAATGGGCTTGGCCATTATAATGTGTTTAGTGCACGCTCCCTATCCCCCATGTCACACTCCAGGGGGTATTCTAGTCCAGCTCCAAGACCGCTGAACGTCCTTTAGATCCCACTGTTCCTTGGCCCTAAATCAATCTGTCTACTCAATTTGCCCCAGATTTGCTTGCTTGTCAGTTTGCAATTCCAAATTGAGTTCATGTGAACTGTGACCTTGGCAAGACGTATGTGACTAGTGACTGGTGCCCCCGGCTGGACCCCCTTAGTGGAGATCTCTCTGAGCAAAGCCAATTACCCCACGCCAGGAACATGGATGAGAACACGGATGAGCCAGCTTGTCATCCTACATCCGTAGCTGGCCTGAGGAGAGGGTGGGGTAAGAGGCAGGGAGTTACCTCACCGCGGTGGGAATATTAAAACATTCTCATCGCCGTACGAGGAGAACCACTAGCAGCAGCTTAACCTGCCTCTGAAGGTGGCGCTGCCCGGCCATTCCGCCAGCCCCATCCCGTTCAGTTAGCTGTCACTTTGATCCAATTACACCACCCTTACGTTATCTCAGGTCATCAGAGCCGGAGAGGGAGAAACTTTGAGTAAGGTCACCGCTGAGCGGAGAGAGAGGAAGAGGGAGAGGGTGGAGGGCAGACAGGCAGGAAAGAAGGGAACTCAGCAGCAGAGAAGAAACAATGGCAGGCTTTTATCATTTTATAGGATCGTCCTGCTGAAAACTCAACAGATGATACGCCTGATAACACCAATGTCAGGGGAGAAGAATGAACACAGAGAGAGCGCTAGAAAGGGGCTGTTGCAGGTCTAGTCTCTTCAATTCTAAATGACTGGGGAAAAGACATGGCTATATATCTCTATAGGCGATATATGAACCTTCCAAGCCATCAACAGCGTTCGAATGGGGCTGTTGCCATAGACTATTCCATACGGCTTGAAGAAATACATTTATACATGTCTGTCTATACACAAACCTTGCAGCCAATCAGAAAAGCTCAGTCAAATGCTGTTGTTTGCTTCTATTTCCAGGATGATCAAAAATCTATATCTGTAGTGTAGCATTGAGAGGCCGACAAATTGTTCTACATGGGGCTTTTGAGAGCATACTGAGACTCTCATTGTAGTAATGGAGGAGAAATGCAGAAGAGTCTAATTGAAATTCCACTACATCCGTTCCCCTTCTACAAAAGTAGATAGAATAAGGGATGGGAAATGTGCCTGTTACACAAGCATGTTGTAACATGTTGCAGCTAACGAAGCAGATGGTGATAGACTGTGTATTGAACAAATGATGGACTCTGTTTCACAGTAACACAAACGAAGGAGAGACTGTGTTGTATTGAGGCAGTCTTCTATCCACCAAGCATGTGACAACAGGATGTAACAATAGTCGGAGACCACATAATTAAAAGATTGGCCGACAGAAAGAGAGAGAATCCTGCATAAATGTTTGGATAAATTGTTGACGATAAGAGAGCTCATTCGCGCCTCTGCAAGTTTTTATCTTTTTAAATTTCATTTGATAAGGAGGAGTTAGGAAATTAGATTCCCCAAACTGTAACAAGGCAATAATGCACAGAGATGGTGTGGAGGTGGGAGACTGTTTCAGATGTTTCATCTCTTCACCTACCTAACAAAGGAAGAAGGAACAGCGTAGGAAAGATATTAGAGGACAACAACAACAATAACGCCTACCACAACAACAACAACACCTAACACAACAACAACAACAAAAACAACAACAGCTGGTGATATGAGAAGGTTAACTTATTAAATCATGTGAATACAGTAATGTCGTGGTTTTCCCACTGTATCCTGACAGTGTTTCTAAATATGGCATGTAGATCAGTTTGCCTAGGGGGAGCCTAAACCAGTCCTTATAATGTCACCATACAGCATTCACACACACACACACACACACACACACACACACACACACACACACACACACACACACATTAGCATAAACCCCCTCACACATACAAAGCACACACACAAGCATACATAGATAAAATGTGTACACACACATATATATGTACAGTTAGCTTAGTTACCTTTCCAGAGAACGACTGAGGTTTGTGCAACTACACTGTACAGTACATGCATGCTACCGAAGCCCTACCATGCCTAGTGTCTAAACAGAGTGGCAGGGATATTTGAACACTTACCCAACAACACTTACTTACTGTGATCATTTAAAAAGATAGGTGCATATTCTGAACCAACTTAGATGCCAGTTGCAGTGTTTTATTCTCTTGTGTGATCATATCGCCAGTAACATTGGAAAACACACGTGTATTAACTGTAAAACTGTTTTGGGTGTACAACTGAAAGAGTTACGCTCCCCCAAAAGTCTTAGAGTTAACATCATCTTTTCTTTGTCTTCTTCTCCAGCGTGCCTCAAACGCCGGCCCTAGTCAGGTGAGAGCAACCAGATCAAGGGGAGAGATACAAGACCATGGTGCTTGTCTATGGAGCAGCAAGAGGAACTGCCCCTCTCTACTTTCAGGCTCTGATGATCAATCCCTACACCCCAACCTGAGTACTCTGTCCCCCCCCCCCCCCCCCCTACACACACACACACACAAAAAAGCATTTTGTGAACTAACACTGGTACTTCCCTTTTTTCCCTCTTACTAGCTCTGACTTTGCTACTTTATTGAATAAAAGCATACGTACTATGACTGTGATATGTAGTTGTCCTACCTAGCTATCTTAAGATGAACACAATAACTGTAAGAGTCTTCTAAATTACTCAAATGTAAATGTGAAGGCCTCTCGGGTGGCGCAGTGGTTAGAGACTCAGCTGTGCCATCAGAGACTCTGGGTTTGCGCCCAGGCTCTGTCGTAACCGGCCGCGACCGGGAGGTCCGTTGGGCGATGCACAATTGGCCTAGCGTCGCCCGGGTTAGAGAGGGGTTGGCCGGTAGGGATGTCCTTGTCTGTGGTGTTTCCTCCGACACATTGGTGCGGCTGGCTTCCGGGTTGGATGCGCGCTGTCTTAAGAAGCAGTGCGACTTTGTTGGGTTGTGTATCGGAGGACGCATGACTTTCAACCTTCGTCTCTCCCGAGCCCGTACGGGAGTTGTAGCGATGAGACAAGATAGTAGCTACTAAAACAATTGGATACCACGAAATTGGGGAGAAAACGGGGTAAAATAAAAAAATTATAATAATGTAAATGTGAAAATGTCAAACTGCACTACTTTCCCATGCCTGAGAGCTAAGCCTGAACAAAGCAAACAAAAGATACACAACACATTAAAATGTACTTTGCTTAGCGTTACACCATCCACAATGCCATTGCTCTTATTTCAAGAATAATATCCAGCCTCTAAGGTCAAGATGACAATATAAGAATGAAATGTACTACTACTGGTCAAAAATCATACTAACCAATATGGTATCCATCAAAATAAAATATCAACACAAAACAGTTTATCACATGTAAACGCTAAATTACATTTAAATCCTCGACACTACATCATGTTTGAATATTTCAATAAAATGTTAGCGTTCTGTCACGACTTCCGCCGGAGTCGGTCCCTCTTCTTGTTCGAGCGGCGTTCGGCGGTCGATGTCACCGGCCTTCTAGCCATCACCGATCCACTTTTCATTTTCCGTTTGTTTTGTCTTTGTTTTTTTACACACCAAGTTTCAATTCCCCGATTACATGTTCATTATTTAACCCTCTGGTTTCCCCCATGTTTGTGTGCGTGTTTGTTTTATTGTTCGGGCTGTATCTGACGGCTGGTATTTTGTTGCCGGGTTTTGTTATTACACCCGTTTATTTCGTGGTATCGGTATTTTTCCCGCACCATAGTATTGTGTTTATACTGGTGTATCTTGTATTAAATACCTTGTCCACGCATCTCAGCTCTCCTGCGCCTGACTCCTTTCACCAGTTACCCACAGCCTTGACACGTTCTCTGTAAATGTTATGCTAAAGTTCCTACAGGACTGGCCCTATTCTCCACCAGTGGACCAGTGACTGCATCTGAAATGGCACCCTATTCCTTATATAGTGCACTTCTTTTGACCAGAGCCCCATGGGCCCAGACCAAAAGTTGTGCATTATATAGGAAATATGGTGCCATTGCAGACACAGCCAGTTATTAGGTATCAGAGGGCTATGCTGACCCAACGTGTGCACAGGTTCAGATGCTGATAACTTGCCAATCAACTAATCCTGATGAGTTTGACAACACACACACCAGCTGACCTCAAGATCTAAGACATACCAGCTGACCTCAAGATCTAACACACACCAGCTGACCTCAAGATCTAACACACACCAGCTGACCTCAAGATCTAACACACACCAGCTGACCTCGCCTCCTGACAAACATAAAATCCTCACTCTTCATACCCTCTCTTCAGTTCTCCAATAATCCTACAAAGACCCACTCTCTCTATACTGGACAAACAAGTGATCAACCTTACAAATGATCAAGCTTTTTAAATTGTCAGCCACCTCTGTCCTTTTTCTAAGTCACAGTCATAACTAGCAGGTTCTTACTGTGCTGATATTATTCCTATGTAGATCCTATGACCCGGTATGTTTGAGGCAAGGTGGAGAAAAGAAAAGACAGTAGTGACTTTGAGACACTGGAGACAACAGGGGGGGTGCAGCAGCCGTTCACACCAACGAGCACACACATACATACACACATACAGTACCAGTCAAATGTTTGGACACACCTACTGCACTCACTCAAGGGTTTTTCTTTATTTTATATATATCGATATAACGAAGTGTTTCATCAGATGACCTGGCCTCCACAAGCACCCGACCTCAACCCAATTGAGATGGTTTGGGATGAGTTAGACCGCAGAGTGAAGGAAAACAGCCAAGCATAAGTTGGAAAAGCATTCCAGGTGAAGCTGGTTGAGAGAATGCCAAGAGTGTGCAAAGCTGTCATCAAGGCAAAGGGTGGCTACTTTGAAGAACCTCAGATATAAAATATATTTTGATTTGTTTAACACTTTTTTGGTTATTACACGATTCCATATGTGTTATTTCATAGTGTTGATGTCTTCACTATGTAGAAAATAGTAAAAATAAAGAAAAACCCTGGAATGAGTAGGTGTATCCAAACTTTTGACTGGTACCCCACATACACACATACCGCACACACATAGTCCTGAAACGGCTGGTTTAACTTTTCTGATCGTAAGGTTTGTGTTTGTGTGCATTATCTCCTGAGCAGCAGATAGTTGTGGCAGACCAGGGAACAGCAGTGATGTGTGGAGACACAGAGACTTCCCAGGAATCACTTAACAGCAGCTGCCTGCTGCCTCTCTAGAGCAGCCTGCCGATAGGGAACACTCAGCCCTCCCCCCATTATACTGGGAGAGAAGGCTGAAAGGGAACCATAGGGAACTGTCTTCGTGTGTTGGAAAATCTACTTTCCCCAGATATATAGACTTTTATCTATGTACCTTTTTCTTCAAAGTTGGTTGCATTATTAAAAGTTTGAGTGAATGTGTTTCTGAATTTTTTAGTATGGGGCTTGGCTATAAAGTCTGTGTCATCTGAGTAAGTAGGTGACGATAAACTATCAGATATTGTCCACTTAGTGTCAAGATCGTAACATAATCACCGAGAGGTTATCCTGTTAGTCAGATGGAGCAAGGTTAAATAATTAAGACGTTGGCATATAATAGTGTGTCAATGAATTTTCGGTGATCACTGGAACTGACATGTTACCTGGCTATGACAAACAGCACACAACTGACACCCAAGTAAGCCAGCAGAATATACATCCAGATATCGGGTGAGAGGGGGTTGAGAAAGGAGAAGACCCCAGGGTTGGTTCCGTTGGGCTTGCGGTAGAGGATACTTATCCCCAGTGTCATGAAGGGCTTGGAGAAGTCGATGACCTTCTCCCTCACGTAGGTGATGGCCAGGGGAGCCACTGCCAGATCAGCTTTCTGTCAACAGACAACATAAAAGGGAAGAAGGATAGGCTGTAAGTCAGAGACGCAGGAAGCGTTTAGAGCCAATCAAATTAAGAAAACAGGGCCTTTACACATCACAGAGTCTGTCCCACGGCACTTAGGAGGAAATTTAGAGCCCTTCTAGCTCTTGCTCTCTCTCTCTCTCTCTCTCTCCCTCGCTCTCTCTTCCTCTCTCCCTCTCTCGCTCTCTCTCCCTCTCTCGCTCTCTCTCCCTCTCTCTCTCTCCCTCTCTCGCTCTCTCGCTCTCTCTCGCTCTCTCTCCCTCTCTCTCGCTCTCTCTCCCTCTCTCTCTCTCTACCTCTCTCTCCCTCCCTCTCCGTCTCTCTCTCCCTCTCTCTCGCTCGCTCCTCCACACACTCTCTCCCTCACAACCTCCCTCCCTTTTTATAAGCTCTTTCTATTCCTCCATCTCACATACATCCTTTCCTTGTCAGACGTTGAACCTAAACTAAGGCAACCTCCCCTCCCTCTACCCCAGAGGATGGATGGTCCTATCGACCACAGTCACTAGGGCAGAGGAATGTCTGGGTAGAGGAGGGAGGGTGTGAGCGATGGAAGAAATTGTTCCCAGAAAATAAGATAATGTTCAACCATCGCCATACTCATAAGAACACAGACATCTACATTTTATGTTTTGTCTCTGATCAGAGAGGATCATATTTAGTTGTTATTTCATAACAACACTATTTCTTCACAACACCGAATCAGGGGTTCTACTTTTTTATCTTCATTCTTCCACAGCCTCATCACTCATATTCCATCCATACATATCCCTCTGCCATGACTCAGAGTGTGAGTCCTTCTTTCATTTTAATACAGTATGTTGAACTTGACCTTTCAATCACATCCGAAACGTCCCAACCAATCCGGTCTCTCTATGTGGGGTTAAAGCTCTGTGTGGTTGATCAATCTGCAGCTCCATTGTGACACAGGTACATGCTAAACACTGACAGCAAGGTCAGCAACATCATTTCACAATGAAATATCCTGTTTGTCACCATCAAGGTTGTCATACATCAATCTAGATTGAATGAGGTGGTTTGGTCCCAGCCACTATAATGTATGAAGAACTATTTCTGATATTAAACAAGACATAATCTGTAGTCATACGAGGTAGGCTGTCTATATCTGTTCCATGTCATTTAAGGCCAAATGACATGACGCAATACGATTTAGATCACTTCATGTAGCTCATGAATAGGTCCTATGTCAACCGAATGTATCCAGGTGCATCTACAGTACTCTAGTTCTATGACTCTAAGCATTAGTCAGAGAGCACCAGTGATTTCCTTCAACTTCATTTGATTAGATATGTTCAGCTTCTTCAGCTCAATTCACCATGTCCTGGTGAGCCGAGCTAGTATACTCCAACTCCTGTGAAGGGTTGTCCAGGCCAATTACTGTCTGTTTTGTCCACCACAGATCCTGCTTGCCTACAGTATATATACAGTGGGGCAAAAAAATATTTAGTCAGCCACCAATTGTGCAAGTTCTCCCACTTAAAAAGATGAGAGAGGGCTGTAATTTTCATCATAGGTACACTTCAACTATGACAGACAAAATGAGGAAAAAAAATCCAGAAAACCACATTGTAGGATTTTTTATGAATTTATTTGCAAATTATGGTGGAAAATAAGTATTTGGTCACCTACAAACAAGCAAGATTTCTGGCTCTCACAGACCTGTAACTTCTTCTTTAAGAGGCTCCTCTGTCCTCCACTCGTTACCTATATTAATGGCACCTGTTTGAACTTGTTATCAGTATAAAAGACACCTGTCCACAACCTCAAACAGTCACACTCCAAACTCCACTATGGCCAAGACCAAAGAGCTGTCAAAGGACACCAGAAACAAAATTGTAGACCTGCACCAGGCTGGGAAGACTGAATTTGCAATAGGTAAGCAGCTTGGTTTGAAGAAATCAACTGTGGGAGCAATTATTAGGAAATGGAAGACATACAAGACCACTGATAATCTCCCTCGATCTGGGGTTCCACGCAAGATCTCACACCGTGGGGTCAAAATGATCACAAGAACGGTGAGCAAAAATCCCAGAACCACACGGGGGGACCTAGTGAATGACCTACAGAGAGCTGGGACCAAAGTAACAAAGCCTACCATCAGTAACACACTATGCCGCCAGGGACTCAAATCCTGCAGTGCCAGACGTGTCCCCCTGCTTAAGCCAGTACATGTCCAGGCCCGTCTGAAGTCCAGGCCCGTCTGAAGTTTGCTAGAGAGCATTTGGATGATCCAGAAGAAGATTGGGAGAATGTCATATGGTCAGATGAAACCAAAATATAACTTTTTTGGTAAAAACTCAACCCGTCGTGTTTGGAGGACAAAGAATGCCGAGTTGCATCCAAAGAACACCATACCTACTGTGAAGCATGGGGGTGGAAACATCATGCTTTTTGGGGCTGTTTTTCTGCAAAGGGACCAGGACGACTGATCCGTGTAAAGGAAAGAATGAATGGGGCCATGTATTGTGAGATTTTGAGTGAAAACCTCCTTCCATCAGCAAGGGCATTGAAGATGAAACGTGGCTGGGTCTTTCAGCATGACAATGATCCCAAACACACCGCCCGGGCAACGAAGGAGTGGCTTCGTAAGAAGCATTTCTAGGTCCTGGAGTGGCCTAGCCAGTCTCCAGATCTCAACCCCATAGAAAATCTTTGGAGGGAGTTGAAAGTCCGTGTTGCCCAGCAACAGCCCCAAAACATCACTGCTCTAGAGGAGATATGCATGGAGGAATGGGCCAAAATACCAGCAACAGTGTGTGAAAACCTTGTGAAGACTTACAGCAAACGTTTGACCTCTGTCATTGCCAACAAAGGGTATATAACAAAGTATTGAGATAAACTTTTGTTATTGACCAAATACTTATTTTCCACCATAATTGGCAAATAAATTCATAAAAAATCCTACAATGTGATTTTCTGGATTTCTTTTCTTCTCATTTTGTCTGTCATAGTTGAAGTGTACCTATGATCTCTCTCATCTTTTTAAGTGGGAGAACTTGCACAATTGGTGGCTGACTAAATACTTTTTTGCCCCACTGTAAGTCCCAAATGCCGCCCTATTTCCTATAATGTGCACTACGTTAGAGCTCTGGTCAAAAGTAGTGCACTACAGCATGTAGGAAATAGGGTGCCATTTGGGATACATCGTTTGCTGTTTAGAGATTTATTTTCCCTTTTGTACTTTAACTATTTGCACATCGTTACAACACTGTATATATACATAATAGGACATTTGTAACGTCTTTATTCTTTTGGAACTTCTCTAAGTGGAATGTTTACTGTTCATTTTTATTGTTTATTTCACGTTTGTATATTATCTACCTCACTAATGTTAATTAACATGTGTTTCCCATGCCAATAAAGCCCCTTGAATTGAATTGAATTGAATTGATAGGTGGGTCTATATCTACATAACGGCCAACACTCCAATCACCTCGCAGGAATTGTGCCCTGTGTGTGTCAAATCCTTGGGATCCCTCTCCCTCTCCAGCCTCCGTATGATCAAAACAAACATGGCCGTCGGTCCAGTGTACCACAGTTGAGGGAGATGCAGTGTTATTTAATGGGGTCAGATATTGAGCATTGGCTGTGGCGAACCTGTTATTTTTCTGCCTGCCTGTGCACAGCTTATACAATCCTGGTCTTACTTTGTCAAACTTAATGATATAGTCCGTGGGCAGTGTGTATGTGTGAGTGTGAGTGTGAGTGTGAGTGTGAGTGTGAGTGTTAGTGTGTGTGTGTGTGTGTGTGTGTGTGTGTGTGTGTGTGTGTGTGTGTGTGTGTGTGTGTATGTGTGTGTGCTTGTTTGTTTTAATAAGCTCTGCAGTGGAAACAAGTCAAGCCAGAATCCTTGCTGTACACCAGGTCAGGAACCAGGTATGGAGCTGATGTCTCTCTATACCTCTCTCTCTACCTCTCTCTCTCTACCTCTCTCTCTCTATCTTGCTCTTTCTCACTCTCTCACTCAATCTATCTTTACCTCTCTGTCTCTACCTCTCTACCTCTCTATTTCTTTGTCATTGTCTCTCTCCAAGCTAAAAACATGTTTGTCATACAAAATGCAACTATACCAACCCTTGTCACACACACATCAGACAAAATACATTCCCTCCTACGCCCTCTAGCTGTTTACCACCTCATTAATTAAACTTGAATCATTTACATAGATCATTTCCAAGTAGTGAGGTAGGTCCAGACTCACGTGGTCGATCAGCTCCTTGACCATGCCGTTCCACTGGCCCGTGGTCTCGTCCTGGGCCCCGTAGCGGCCGTCCTCCACCAGACGCAACTCGTAGGTGAACCCCAGGATGCTAGCCAGCTCCCTCAGCAGGTCGATGCAGTAACCTTCAAAGCGGTCGTTACCGTAAAGGGGCTTGTCTGACTTCTTGAACATCACATAGGGCTCCACCTGTTAGGTTGGAGAGAGGACAGGGGTGGACGAACACTGGATCAGTCTCTGGAGGTAAGGATTAGTATATTTTCCACTCTGATAAGGCCTTTCTGTGAGTGTGCTTGATGTGTGAGATAGGCTCAAAGCCTGACGTGCCTGGACACACACTGGCTACAGGAGAGAGGGAGGGGAACAGAGGGGGAAGGACCACTGCTGCTAAAACCAGGGGGGTGTGTGTCTGTGGTTGTGTGTGTGTGTGTGTGTGTGTGTGTGTGTGTGTGTGTGTGTGTGTGTGTGTGTGTGTGTGTGTGTGTGTGTGTGTGTGTGTGTGTGTGTGCTCGCGTGTGTGTCTGTGGAGTATTGGAATGCAGTCTCAGAAATGTGGCACAAGGTACATGGAGCGATGGAAGCATGACCATAATAAGAGATAATCCTCTATATCTCTGACTCGGTCCTCCCCTCCTCTCCTCTAAGGCTGAACATGCTGGCTGGGGGCCTGTCCCTGTCCCTGTCCCTGTCCCTGGCTCTCAGGCCACCAGATGCTTTGTAAATAAGATCAGAGATGCTGATAAACTGACACAAAAGAACAGGAGCCAGCACATCCTCTTTGTTAGTACGAACAGCTGGGGAGATTACTAATGTCCTCTTTCACGCTCTGGATCCTCTCTTCCCCTCCCTTTCTCGTTCGCTGCCTCTCACTCTCACTCTCTCTTTTTCTCTACCCCACTCACCCTTTATCTACTATATCTCTCTCATGTCTCTCTCTCTTTCTATCCCTCTCTCCCCTCTACCCCCATCTCTCTCAGTAAAATCAGGCAGAGAATATATTATCAAACAGGTGTTGTTTACCATGTAATTGTGGCATGCCACGGTACAAACAAAATCATGTTGGATCTCAACCAGCTTTCACACATTTTACTGGCTCAGAGATTTTATGAGAACAAGAATGTGCTAACACATATAGTAGCATTTATTGGTCAGTGGTGGAAAAAGTACTCAAATGTCATACTTAAAAAAGAAAAAGTAAAAAAAACTTACTAGAAAATGACTCAAGTAAAAGTGAAAGTCACCCAGTAAAATACTACTTGAGTAAAAGTCTAAAAGTATTTGGTTTTAAGTATATTTAAGTATCAAAAGTAAATGTAATTGAAAAAATATACTTAAGTATCAAAAGTACAAGTAAAAGTATAAATAATTTAAAATTGCTTATATTTTGCAAACCAGACAGCCCAATTTTCTGTTTTTTGGCATTATTTACAGATAGCCAAGTTCACACTACAACACGCAGACATCATTTGCAAATGAAGCTTTTGTGTTTAATGAGTCTACCGAATCAGAGGCAATAGGGATTCCCAGAGATGTTCTCTTGATAAGTGCGTGAATTGGGTCATTTTCCTGTCCTGCTAAGCATTCAAAATGTAACAAGTATTTTTGGATGACATGGAAAATGTATGGAGTAAAAAGTACATTATTTTCTTTAGGAATATAGTGAAGTAAAAGTAAAACTTGTCAAGAATATTAATAGTAAAGTACAGACACCAAAAAAAAAAAACTACTTAAGTAGTACTTTAAAGTATTTTTACTTAAGTACTTTACACCACTGCTATTGGTAAAGATACTGTAAAAGAGGGTTATATCGCCCTTCGCCCCCAAACACTTCTCATTCTCAGTCTATAACAGCCTCTACATATTCAGAATTCATATCAGCCACTGCCATTGATTGACAATGTTGTGCTTTTAGACAGTCACAGACAATCTAGCTGTTACATATGGTGTCTGACAGTGCCTGAGCACACCTACTGTAGGGTGCTATACAGGACTCCGTTTAATGATGAAACCTTGATGAAAGAATGGTTCAAAAAAGTACTGTCCACATTATGGCTCAATTCGAGAGGGGCTCAATTCGAGAGGGACTCAATTCAAGAGGGACTCAATTCAAGAGGGACTCAATTCGAGGGACACACACACACACACACACACACACACACACACACACACACACACACACACACACACACACAGGCATGTGCACACAGCAGGTCAGAAATAGTGTGCACTAGGTCTACTGGGCCTTTATCTTCTAAAAAAGCAGCAAAAGTGTCTCCTATTCCACAAGATCTCTGTCAAATAACCCACCAAGCTGTTAGAATCTGGAAGCCCTGTTTAAGTATGTGTGTGTCACCATGGAAATTGAGCCGTGGTACTATACAGACTGAGAGTGAAAGACTGTGCATGGCGGTCTGTTTTTCAAACCCACACATACGCTTTCCTTTCACACTGACTCATCCAAACACTAACCGAGAGAGACCGACATTAGAACTAATGAATTACTGACATTGCATTGAGACATCGTCCAATATTATATTCTTTAGTGGGTCAAGCTGCATGTCTATTGTTTTTCTCCCTATAATGAATTTGTCATCCAAGTTTCCATTCCTGAAGGGTGTTTTAGAGTAATATCTGAAAGTCTTAGACCTTGAAAAATCTCTTCAGTCTGAGGCTGTGAGGTGAAAGGCTTTGTGACACACTGAGGCTATCCAACATACAATAGAAGTAGCAAAACATCACATACATTGCATTCGGAAAGTATTCAGACCCCTTGACTTTTCCCACATTTTGTTACGTTACAGCCTTACTCTCATCAATCTACACTCCACAATGACAAAGCGAAAACAGGATTTTAGACATTTTTACAAATGTATAAAACATTTTTACAAATACATACCTTATTTACATAAGTACTCAGACTCTTTGCTATGAGACTCAAAATTGAGCTCAGGTGCATCCTGTTTCCATTGATCATCCTTGAGATGTTTCTACAACTTGATTAGAGTCCACCTGTGTTAAATTCAATTGATTGGACATGATTTGGAAAGGCACACACCTGTCTATATAAGATCCCACAGTTGACAGTTCATGTCAGAACAAAAACCAAGCCATGAGGTCGAAGGAAGCTCCGAGACAGGATTGTGTCGAGGCACAGATCTGGGGCAGGGTACCAAAAAACGAGTGCAGCATTGAAGGTCCCCAATAACAAATTGGCCTCCATTCTTAAATGGAAGAAGTTTGGAGCCACCAAGACTCACCAACTGAGCAATCGGGGGAGAAGGACCTTGGTCAGAGAGGTGACTATGAACCCGATGGTCACTGGGACAGAGTTCCTCTGTGTAGCTAGGAGAACCTTCCTGGAGGATAACCATCTCTGCAGCACTCCACCAATCAGGCCTTTATGGTACAGTGGCCAGACTGAAGCCACTCCTCAGTAAAAGGCACATGACAGTCCACTTGGAGTTTCCCAAAAGGCACCTAAAGAACTCTCAGACCATGAGATATGAAACTCTCTGGTCTGATGAAAGCAAGATTGAACTCTTTGGCCTGAATGCCAAGCCTGAAGGAAACCTGTGGGAATGTTTTTCAGCGGCAGGGACTGGGAGTCTAGTCAGGATCGAGGGAAAGATGAATGGAGCAAAGTACAAAGAGATCCTTGCTGAAAACCTGCTCCAGACTGGGGTGAAGGCTCACCTTCCAACAGGACAGTGACGGTAAGCACACAGCCAAAACAACACAGGAGTGGCTTCGGGACAAGACTCTGAATGTCCTTGAGTGGCCCAGCCAGAGCCCGGACTTGAACCCGATTGAAAATCTCTAGAGAGATCTGAAAATAGCTGTGCAGAGACACTCCCCATCCAACCTGACAGAGCTTGAGAGGATCTGCAGAGAAGAATGGAAGAAACTCCCCAAATACAGGTGTGCCAAGCTTGTAGTATCATACAGTCTAAAGGCTGTAATCGCTGCCAAAGGTTCTTCAACAAAGTACTGAGTAAAGGGTTTGAAAACTTATGTAAATGTCATATTTCAGTTTATTATTTTTTCTTTGGAAAAATATTTTTTTTGTAAACTATTTTTGCTTTGTCATTATGGGGTATTGGTGTAGATTGATGATAAAAAAATTAACAATTTAATACATTTTTAGAATAAGGTTGTAATGTAACAAAATGTGGAAAAAGTCAACGGGTCTTAATACTCTCTGAATGCACTGTACATACCGAGTGGTATAACTGATTGCTTTGGTTTGGTGAGATTATTCTCTGACCACTACAACAATCTTCTGTCAGGGAATTGAAAGGGATCAATAATATAGCCGACTAGCCTAATGATCTGCTATCCAACTCAAAGAGATGTCTCTTTCTCTCTCTTTCTCCCCCTCTTTCTCTGTCTCGTTTTCTCTCTCTCTCTCCCTCCAACACTTTCTATCTTCTTCACTAGCTTTCTCTTTCTCTCTTGTCTCCTATATTGGTCCTTTTAAACATGCCCACCCTCTCTATCTATCTATGGACCTTATCAGCAACTCTCCTCTCTCCTCCTCTCTCTGTTTATAACCTAGTCAGAGGAGTGGTGTTGAGCCAGCTAAAACAAGGAGGGCATTTAAGGGCATAAAGGTGCGATGCATGATGGTTAGTCTGGCAAAGCCACCTGAAGTTTAACTTTGAAGCGGACACGGCCTCTGTGCAGTGCACTCAAAAAGTATTTGATGTACAGTATTTGAAAGGGGGAAAGATTTAGTAAACCAATTAAGAACATCTAGAAATCAGAGCAGGTGGCGAGAGAGAGAAAGAAAGAGAAAGAGAGCGAGAGAGAGAGAGAGAAAGAAAGAGAAAGAGAGCGAGAGAGAGAGAGAAAGAAAGAGAAAGAGAGCGAGAGAGAGAGAGAAAGAAAGAGAAAGAGAGCGAGAGAGAGAGAGAGAAAGAAAGAGAAAGAGAGTGAGAGAGAGAGAGAAAGAGACAAAGAGAGAGCTTCTATAAAGCTACTATAAACCTAACAGAGAATTGAACATTTTACGTTTAAATCAAATACCCTGCTGTAGCTCATTCATGCAGTCAAATGACTAGTGGCCTCATGGGTGGAATGTTATTATTTATATACGCTACCGTTCAAATGTTTGGGGTCACTTAGAAATGTCCTTGTTTTTGAAAGAATAGCACATTTTTTTAATTTTTTATTTTTTATTCTTTTTCTCCCCAATTTCGTGGTATCCAATTGTTAGTAGCTACTATCTTGTCTCATCGCTACAACTCCCGTACGGGTTCGAGAGAGACGAAGGTTGAAAGTCATGCGTCCTCCGATACACAACCCAACCAAGCCGCACTGCTTCTTAACACAGTGCGCATCCAACCCGGAAGCCAGCCGCACCAATGTGTCGGAGGAAACACCGTGCACCTGGCAACCTTGGTTAGCGCGCACTGCACCCGGCCCGCCACGGGAGTCGCTGGTGCGCGATGAGTCAAGGATACCCCTACTGGCCAGGCCCTCCCTAACCTGGACAACGCTATGCCAATTGTGCGTCGCCCCACGGACAGCCCGGTCGCGGCCGGTTACGACAGAGCCTGGGCGCAAACCCAAGAAAAGCACATTTTTTTGTCCTTTAAAATAACATCAAATTGATCAGAAATACAGTGTAGACATTGTTAATATTAGAAATGACTATTGTAGCTGGAAACGGCTGAGTTTTAATGGAATATCTACATTGGCGTACAGAGGTCCATTATCAGCAACCATCACTCTTGTGTTCCAATGGCACGTTGTTTAGTTAATCCAAGTTTATAATTGATCATTAGAAAACCCTTTTTGCAATTATGTTAGCACAGCTGAAAACTGTTGTCCTGATGAAAGAAGCAATAAAACTGGCCTATAATTTAGGTGTATATGTATATTTTTTTAACAGACGGAAATCTGATGTTTCCTTGTCAAACGTCTTTGTTATATTTCAGTCTTCTGTGATGTATTTAAAGTGTATTATTGGGATGCTAACAAAAACAATTATACATTTCAACTCTATATCTGACATGGTACAGGTGTCTTGTTTTTTAAGCCCATAACCATGTGTGTCACGACTTCTACCGAAGGTGGCTCCTCTCCCTGTTCGGGCGGCGCTCGGCAGTCGGCGTCGCCGGTCTACTAGCCATCATAGATCCCTTTTTCCTTTTCTGTTTGTTTTGTCTTTGGTTTCTTTTTCACACCTGGTTTCATTTGCGTTATTATCTGTGTGTATAATTGTACCTGTTGCCTGAGTTTGTGCGGGATTAGTCTTTAATTGTGAGGTGCTCGGTTGGATTTACCGTTATTTGTTTTCACGGTTACGTAAAGTGTGTCGTAACTTTGTTTGTTCCTTCCTGCGTTTTGCCCGGGTTCTCTGTTAACGAGGGCGTTGTCCTCTTCGATTGTGCCATTTGATTGTGCCATTCCTGTGTTGGTGGACGGTCCTATTAAAACACGCTTCTCAGACATCCCTGCTCTCCCTCGCCTGACTCCTACACCAACCACCTAGACGCACCTTATAACAATGTGTGTGAGGTGTATACTTTGGTTTCAAAGTAGGTTTGTTTACGACTACCAAGAAACACTCTGTGTGACCCTGATTCAGCCCACTGCAGTAAAAGGTTAAGAAGGCAGAACCACAACTTCTCATACAACAAAGATAGGGGCTAACGAGTAGTCAAGAATAATTACCAATGTAAAACATTCACCCATGAGGACATCAATTGTAACATACATGAATGCCCCAGCATGCTAATAAGGTTTGTTTGTAATGGACGTGGACAGGCCTTTAGCCCCCCTCCCACTGTTAGACATAAACTGTAATCTCCTCTCTCTGAATAGGCTTCTTTCTCAGTGCTGCAATGTTTGTCATTGGAATAGGTGTTATCTAACACAATGAGCACAATGTAGCTATTGTCAGCCCGTTAGCAGCGTATAACCTCTCACCTTCTGTCAACTGTGAAAGAGTGTAATTATCATAAACAGGCAGTGGGCCAATTAACACCTAACACTGTTTTATTAGTCTGCCTGTCTGTCTGTCTGTCCATAGGACAACAAATTAAAGTATTATACAACACAGATTTTTCACCATGATTATATTATTTTCAATGTGGTCCTGAATACATTCTGCGGGAAATGTTCTTCCCTGGAAATTGAATTATGAGCGGATAACAGCGCTTTAATCCCAATTAATTGTGTAAACACAGTGTCTGTGTATGCGTGCCTGCGTGTGCATGTGTTTGTGCAGGCACGCTTTGTGTGTGTGTGGGGGGAGGGCTGAGGTCAGAGCCACAGGAAGTGTCTGACAACATTACACGCTAGCTACACGCTACAAGGTCTTACATGCCACCTCCTGATCCTGTCTCGTGTTGTGATCCTCCGCAGATGGAGAACTAGAAGAATCTTCCATTTCAAACAGTGAGGGAGGAAAGAAAATCTAAACAGACTAGCTAGCTATCTCTGTATAGCAAAGCTTATTAAAGTACTTCTGTATTTATACTGCTGATCTGGAGAGTCACTCACCCTTGAATGCTAAATCACCTTGATTCTTCTAAAATGGATTATGTGTCCCAATGAAAATAATGTGTCCCAATGATACTGGCTCATTTGAGCATTTATTTTATTTTTATAATGATTGGGCCAGTATGCTACGAGGCTACCGCCTAGAGCAAAGAACAAAGAGAACCCACTCAGTGCTCTCTACGTGTCATGTAGAGTCGTGGAAGACTTCCCATAGGCTCACTGTTTAATCAAAGTTTAACTCGAAGAATCTGAAATGGTCAAACTAGAAATAATTATGAACAATTGTGAAATACCCAATTAATACTAGAGTATATATGTATTTATGAAATTTATTTGAAATAATTCTGATTTCAAAGTCAATTAGTGAAGATAAAGAGTTGCTTGAATGTCTGTACCTGGAATAGCTATGAAGAGTATATGAAGAGACAGCGTAGAAAGTAGATAATAAGCTTGAAAGGTTGACTAGTCTATTCATTTATTTAGATCCCCTTTACCTCTTACCTTAGTAACAACTCCTTATTATTGGGCACTTGAAGCACTGTGAAAAAACTCTGAAAAATCAGATTGCGCTATATGGGGAAAAGGGTTTATTATATAGTGCAAACAAAGCTGATTCACTCTCTCTCTCGCTCTCTCTCTCTCTCTCTCTCTCACTCTCTCTGTCTCTCTCTCTCTCACTCTCCTCATTTGTGACTCCTTTGATCCTCAGGGAGCCCGACAGAGCGTGTGTGGATTTGTACCTTTTAATTCAACCCGATCGGCGACTCATAGATCACGCAACCGTAGTAAATAAAAGTCTCAATTCAAATTCTGTTTCAATGAAATGTTCTTTATGTCTGGCATACTAAACACCTATTGGCAGAGCCGAGCCCGTCCCACAGGGGAAACAAGGCTATAGGAGGTGTGATCTGTTGGCGAGCACTACTACCATTGGTTCCAGGGTGTGATTCTTCGTGTTGTATGTATGTAATGTGTCAGAGAAGAAGAGCATAGTGCAACCTTATCAGTGGCAAAATGTCACACGTGTGATGTGGAATCATGGAACACATAGGACTACTGCCTAATCAAAGTCATGGAACACATAGGACTACTGCCTACTAATAAAAGTTAAACTCTTACAGTTAGAAATGGTCAAACTAGAAATGATGATGAACAATTTTAAAATAATCAACTAATACTACAGAAACCCTATTTATGAAATATACACTATATATACAAAAGTATGTGGACACCTCTTCAAATTAGTGGATTTGGTTATTTCAGCAGCACCCGTTGCTGCCAGTTGTTTAAAATTTAGCACACAGCCATGCAATCTCCATAGACAAACATTCACAGTAGAATGGCCTTGCTGAAGAGCTCAGTGACTTTCAATGTGGCACCGTCATAGGATGTTACCTTTCCAACAAGTCAGTTTGTCAAATTTCTGCCCTGTTAGAGCAGCCATGGTCCACTGTAAGTGCTGTTATTGTGAAGTGGAAATGTCTAGGAGCAACAACAGCTCAGTCGAGAAGTGGTAGGCCACACAAGCTCACAGAACGGGACCGCCGAGTGCTGAAGCACGTAGCGCGTAAAAATTGTCTGTCCTCGGTTGCAACACTAACTACCGAGTTCCAAACTGTCCCTGGAAGCAACATCAGCACAAGAACCGTTTGTCGGGAGCTTCAAGAAATGGGTTTCCACTGCCACACAAGCTTAACATCACCATGCGCAATGCCAAGCATTGGCTGGAGTGGTGTTAAGCTCACAACCATTGGACTCTGGAGCAGTGGAAAGGCTTTCTCTGGAGTGATGAATCACGCATCACCATCTGGCAGTCCGACGGACGAATCTGGGTTTAACAGATGCCCGGAGAACGGTACCTGCCCGAATAAATAGTGCCAACTGTAAAGTTTGGCGGTGGAGGAAGAATGGTCTGGGCTGTTTTTCATGGTTTGGGCTAGGCCCCTTAGTTCCAGTTGAAGAGAAAACTTAACGCTACAGCATACAATCAAATCAAACTTGTCACATGTTTAGACCTTACCGTCAAATGCAAACTTACAAGCCCTTAACCAACAGTGCACTTCAAAATGTAGTTTATTTACCAAATAACTTAAAGTAAAGAATAATAAAAAAGAAACACAATAAATAAACAATAACGAGGCTATATACAGGGGGCACCGGTACTGAGTCAATGTGCAGGGGTACAGGTTAGTCGAGGTAAGGGGGGGGGGGGGGGTCAATGTAAATCATTTGGTGGCCATTTGATTAATTGTTCAGCAGTCTTATGGCTTGGGGGTAGAAGCTGTTAAGGAGCTTTTAGTCCTAGACTTGGCGCTCCGTTATCGCTTGCCGTGTGGTAGCAGAGAAAACAGTCTGTGACTTGGGTGACAAGTCTTGGAGTCCTGGATGGCAGGAAGCTTGGCCCCAGTGATGTACAGGGCCGTAGTACCCTCTGTAGTGCCTTACGGTCAGATGCCGAGCAGTTACCATACCAGGTGGTGATGCAACCGGTCAGTGGGGTCTCGATGGTGCAGCTGTAGAACTTTTTGAGGATCGGGGGACCCATGACATTCTGGATTATTCTGTGAACCCATGACATTCTGGATGATTCAATAGTTTGGGGAAGGCACCTTTCCTACTTAAGCATGACAATGCCCCTTTGCACAAAGCGAGGTCCATACAGAAATGGTTTGTTGAGATCGGTGTGGAAAAACTTGAATAGCCTGCACAGAGCCTGACCTCATCCCCATCGAACACCTTTGGGATGAATTGGAATGCCGACTGCGAGCCAGGCCTAATCGCCCAACATCAGCGCCCAACCTCACTAATGCTCTTGTGGCTGAATGGAAGCAAGTCCTGCAGCAATGTTCTGAAATCTAGTGGAAAACCTTCCCAGAGAGTGTAGACTGTTATAGCAACAAAGGGGGGACCAACTCCATATTAATGCCCATGATTTTGGAATGAGTGTCCACATAAAATGTGGCAATCTAGTGTATATTTGAAACAGGTTTGATTTCAAAGTTGGTTAGTGAAGATATTCAGCGAATTGAGTGTCTGTGCTTTGACTAAAGAAACCAAAAGAGGAGCTATGAAGTGTATGAAAAGACAAGGAAATAAAGTAAATAAGCTTGAAAGGTTGATTTGTCAATTCATTTATTTAGATTCCCATCACCTGTTACCTTAGTAACAACTCCTTACCCTTGGAGCGTTGTGTAAAATCAGTTTCTGCTGAAGGGGGAAAGGGTTTATAATACAATGCATATATAGCTGATCCCCCAGCCATTGTAGGTGTGCAGAGCCAGAGAGACATGTTTGACAGATGATGGGTAGAACAGGTTATCAACAGGATATAGTGTTGCACTAGCTACTTATTGTTGATTATACTGTCATTTAGCTTAATGAACCTTTACAGTAGTTATTTGTCAGTGTGAGGTAATTAATGAGTTTTTCACATCTGTCTCATTCATAATCATAATTATACTGTGAGGCTATCCACAGCTTGTTTGCATTGCTTGTATGAGTGTGTGTGTGTGTGTGTGTGTGTGTGTGTGTGTTTGCATTCTCTCTCAGTCCATCAAAAGGCATAGAATACAGATAACACAAAGGTTAGAAGCACAGATCTAGACCTGAGCACATAACATATTCATATTAAGTCTAACTTTCATAGTTTCTCTCTCTCTCTCTCTCTCTCTCTCTCTCTCTCTCTCTCTCTAAATTCAATTCAAAGGGATTTATTGGCATGGGAAACATGTTTAAATTGCCAAAGGAAGTGAACTAGATAATAAACAAAAGTGAAAAAAAACAATAAAAAATGTGCATTAAACATTCCAAATGAATAGACACTATAAATGTCATATTATGGTTCCTCTCTCTCTCTCTCTCTCTCTCTCTCTCTCTCTCTCTTCTCTCTCTTCTCTCTCTTCTCTCTCTTCTCTCTCTCTCTCTCTCGCTCTCTCTTTCTCGCTCTCTCTCTCTCTCTCTCTCTCTCTTCTCTCTCTTCTCTCTCTCTCTCTTCTCTCTCTCTCTCTCTCGCTCTCTCTCTCTCGCTCTCTCTCTCTCGCACTCTTGCTCTCTCTCTCTTGCTCTCTCTCTCACTATCCCTATTCTTCTTCCTCTATCTAATCCCTTCCTCCTCCCCTCTCTCTCCTCCCAATATCTCTCGGTAGTAAATAAAAGTCTCATATCAAATTCAGTTTCAATTAATTGTTCCTCATGTCTGGCATACTAAAAGCCCCTCCCACAGGGGAAACAGGGCTATAGGACTACTACAATTGGTGCCCCGGGTGAGGAGGATTATCTAGTGGAGCCAAAAGGACGTGGAATCTGTTTATGTCCACTACTATGATTGGTGCCCCAGGTGAGGATGATTCCATCGGGTTGTATACAGTGGGGTCTGAAATAATTGACACCCCTGGTAAAGGTGAGCAATAATGACTGTATAAAATAAATAATTCAAATACTGAGCTATATTGTATGATATATTGAGCTATATTGTATGCTCAGAGAAAGCGATTAAGTAATATTTTTTTGTCTAAAAAAAAGAGTTGGAGAACACATTGGGAGGGATCTTGGACCATTCCTTCATACAGAATCCTTCCAGATCCTTGATATCCTTCATCTGCGCTTATGGACTGCCCTCTTCAATTCAAACCACAGGTTTTGATAACGCTAAAAAGTCATCATTCATACCAGTTTCCCAGTCCCTGCCGATGAAAACCATCATGTTCTCAGAGTGATGAGAGGTGTTGGGTTTGCGCCAGACATAGCATTTTCCTTGATTGCCAAAAGCTCAATTTTAGTATCATCTGACCAGAGTACCTTCTCCCATATGTTTGGGGAGTCTCCCTCCGCGCTTGTTTTTGTCTTTAAGCAACAGCTTTTATCTGGTCACTCTTCCATAAAGCCCAGCTCTGTGGAGTGTACGGCTTAAAGTGGTCCTATGGACAGATACTCCAATCTCCGCTGTGGGGCTTTGCAGCTCCTTCAGGGTTATCTTTGGTCTCTTTGTTGCCTCTCTGATAAATGCCCTCCTTGGGTTGTAGGTTGTAATGCAACATAATAGGAAAAACGCCAAGGGGGATGAATACTTTTGCAAGGCACTGTACATGTACTATGACTTTAACCACTAGTCTATTACCAGTATGAGGTCTTGACAAAATGGCCAAAACTCTTTTGATTAGTTCAGATTTCTGAGGCATTGAAAACTAATTACAGCTCCAACTTTTAAAGAGGGGCTTGTAATCCTTCAGTCTGGCATGAAAAAAAATTCCGAGAAGTTGGATAAAAGTGTGCATCAATCAAATGTAACAAACCCAATTATTGTCAGCCCTCTCTCTTCTTTTCTCCTCCCCTCAAAGCCAGCCAAGATCTCCCCATGACTCACTAATTACAGACATGTAGAGTCTTAACTAATAACAGCAATTCAATCAGAGCACAGCGGCAGCATGCATGGGAGAGGTAAGGCAAGCGCAGCACGGGATAAATAATGACAAACCGCAATTTGGTTGATATTGTTATTTTTACGCTCTGCTTCTTAATAATCGGATCGTAAATTGCGTTAATTTTCTTGATTCTAGAAGCTTCCTGTTTACTCGTGATGAGTCAATTGTGGCGGGCTCTGGTATGGCTTTCAGAAGGAGGAGATAGGAGGGATGGAGTCGTCGTGTAGCCTACAGAATCCCTACAGCACCAGAGCAGACTTTCTTTACAACTCACAGACAACTCCACCCCAACAGATAGACACCACAGGATCGGGAGTGATACGCTCATCGTTGAAGCTAAGTGTTTTTTATAAATCTTCTATAGAGTGAATAATAACAATACACAGGATTTTTATAGCGCTTTTCTAAAATGGCAAATACGGTTTGATGAAACCTGAGGAAGATAGCCGTGAGTCCGTCTGTGTGACTCATAGAGAAGCATTAGAGGTCCTAAGGAACTCTTTAACTTCCCCCAGAGTTCCCCTGAATGTCTGGGTTTAACATCACTGGGTAGAGTAAAAACTCCTCAACAGAGGGACTAATAAAATGCTAGATAGAGAGAGAGCCTTAAACCATGACATCGTATTGGACAATCAATCAGCCAATTAGCCCTGCCTGAAACTGTTCTCAACCAATTGGAAAGGGACCTCTCCCCAGCAGTGAAGTGAAGTGTGGACTGGCAATTTAAAAGTGGTGTACTTCCATTCAATTCGCTCACAGGCCGACAACCATCCTGAGAAATTCAAGTGGAGCACTTTTCAAAGAAAATGACCTACAGTGCCTTGCGAAAGTATTCAGCCCCCTTGAACTTTGCGACCTTTTGCCACATTTCAGGCTTCAAACATAAAGATATAAAACTGTATTTTTTTGTGAAGAATCAACAACAAGTGGGACACAATCATGAAGTGGAACGACATTTATTGGATATTTCAAACTTTTTTAACAAATCAAAAACTGAAAAATTGGGCGTGCAAAATTATTCAGCCCCTTTACTTTCAGTGCAGCAAACGCTCTCCAGAAGTTCAGTGAGGATCTCTGAATGATCCAATATTGACCTAAATGACTAATGATGATAAATACAATCCACCTGTGTGTAATCAAGTCTCCGTATAAATGCACCTGCACTGTGATAGTCTCAGAGGTCCGTTAAAAGCGCAGAGAGCATCATGAAGAACAAGGAACACACCAGGCAGGTCCGAGATACTGTTGTGAAGAAGTTTAAAGCCGGATTTGGATACAAAAAGATTTCCCAAGCTTTACACATCCCAAGGAGCACTGTGCAAGCGATAATATTGAAATGGAAGGAGTATCAGACCACTGCAAATTTACCAAGACCTGGCCGTCCCTCTAAACTTTCAGCTCATACAAGGAGAAGACTGATCAGAGATGCAGCCAATAGGCCCATGATCACTCTGGATGAACTGCAGAGATCTACAGCTGAGGTGGGAGACTCTGTCCATAGAACAACAATCAGCCGTATATTGCACAAATCTGGCCTTTATTGAAGAGTGGCAAGAAGAAAGCCATTTCTTAAAGATATCCATAAGTGTAGTTTAAAGTTTGCCACAAGCCACATGGGAGACACACCAAACATGTGGAAGAAGGTGCTCTGGTCAGATGAAACCAAAATTGAACTTTTTGGCAACAATGCAAAACGTTATGTTTGGCGTAAAAGCAACACAGCTGAACACACCATCCCCACTGTCAAACATGGTGGTGGCAGCATCATGGTTTGGGCCTGCTTTTCTTCAGCAGGGACAGGAAAGATGGTTAAAATTGATGGGAAGATGGATGGAGCCAAATACAGGACCATTCTGCAAGAAAACCTGATGGAGTCTGCAAAAGACCTGCGACTGGGACGGAGATTTGTCTTCCAACAAGACAATGATCCAAGACATAAAGCAAAATCTACAATGGAATGGTTCAAAAATAAACATATCCAGGTGTTAGAATGGCCAAGTCAAAGTCCAGACCTGAATCCAATCGAGAATCTGTGGAAAGAACTGAAAACTGCTGTTCACAAATGCTCTCCATCCAACCTCACTGAGCTCGAGTTGTTTTGCAAGGAGGAATGGGAAAAAATGTCAGTCTCTCGATGTGCAAAACTGATAGAGACATACCCCAAGCGACTTACAGCTGTAATCGCAGCAAAAGGTGGCGCTACAAAGTATTAACTTAAGGGGGCTGAATAATTTTGCACGCCCAATTTTTCAGTTTTTGATTTGTTAAAAAAGTTTGAAATATCCAATAAATGTCGTTCCACTTCATGATTGTGTCCCACTTGTTGTTGATTCTTCACAAAAAAATACAGTTTTATATCTTTATGTTTGAAGCCTGAAATGTGGCAAAAGGTCGCAAAGTTCAAGGGGGCCGAATACTTTCGCAAGGCACTGTAAAAACTAAATAGGAATAACACCTTTTCCAAGGAGTCAATTAAATCTTAGAGCAGTTCTGGGCATTCACAATCACTTATATAGACATGGTAGAACTCTGTTATAGCACCCAGCTGACAGTTAGTACAGCAATTTAATTTCTCTATGAATAGACAAAAAGTGTCTACCACAGAGCAAAGAGGGAATGGTATTTACCAGTATGGTGGAGACAACTAGAGATCTGTTGGCTAAGGAGTCTGTGACGTTGGATGTCTTCCCCTTCTGGTGGTCTGTCATGTTCAAGCCACTAGGAGGGTCCCATGTTCCAATCTGAGGGGAAAAACAGAGAAAAACATTAGCATTTAGTGCACTTCACTTATATCTTCTACAAATAAATACTGTTCAGGGAAGAGTGTGTCTATTAGAAAATATGATGTGAGGTGCGTTATTACAAACACGCAACCACCCGTCCGCCCGCCCCACCCACCCACCCACCCACCCACCCACCCACCCACCCACCCACACACACACACACACACACACACACACACACACACACACACACACACACACACACACACACACACACACACACACACACACACACACACACACACACAAACACACCTCTTCACATCTCGCAGGTTAAGAGTTAAGAGTTCACACTGCTGTCAGCCGTGTCCTAAGGGTGCTGGAGGAAATTCTGGGAATGTGTGCTTGAGCTGAAGAGGTGGAGTACTGAGTATATGTGTGTGCATGTGTGTGAGTGTGTAAGGAGGGGTTGGTGGAAGCTGAAAGAAGAAGAGAAGGAGGAGAGGGGCAAGCCTGCAGGGGCCTCTCATCCTGGCTGTGTTATTCTCTTACCCGCTACAGGGCTTCTCATCTCAGCAGACACTCTGCTCTGCAGCACCAACCCACTACAGACACAACAGTCCTGCTCCTCTCTCTGATGCCCACTACTGAGGCCTTAGAGATGGCTGCTTTGTAATTGTAAATCAACTGTTTAATTCAGACTTCATGAGGCTGGAGGGCTCCTGAAGGTTTTTTCATTAAGAGAGTAAATTATTCATGGAGGCGCAGACACACGCCACAGAGAGGGATGGGGAGGTCAGGAGCAGCTGAGAGGCACACACAGGGGAGCATGTGTGTTAGGAGGGTGTGTGTGTGTGTGGGTGTAGGTTGGATCTGTTGTGTTGACAATCTTTTGTTTATGAGTTATCTCCTCCATAGATGTGCACACATGGTCATGTATTATAAACATGCACACTCAAACACACACGCACACACACGCGCACACACGCACACACACACACACACACACACACACACACACACACACACACACACACACACACACACACCCACACACACACACCCACACACACACACACACACACACACACACACACACAAACACACGCCCCTAGTACCTTCTCCAGTCCATCCTCCTTCAGACTAATCACATCCAGGTCAAAGTCTGTCCTCAAGCCGTTGGTTCTGTTGAAAGTGATCCGCCCAGTCAAGCCATCCCAGTGGGCCTGGAGGAGAGAAAGAGAGAGGTGTAGGAAGCGAGAGAGAGACAGAGAGAGAGAAAAAGACAGAGAGAGGGGGAGAGAGAGAGAGAGAGAGAGAGAGAGAGAGAGAGAGAGAGAGAGAGAGAGAGAGAGAGAGAGATTCATCATAACCAAAGAGGAAGAGGTCACACTCATTCTCAGCAAAATAGAGACATTCATTATTCATTAGAGTTCACCTTTAAGCAAGGCACACAAACACACAAAGGTATGCTGCACACACAGACAGACAGACACGAACACACACCCACACACACACGTATTTATTAATACCACACACACAAACTCGATACAGCTTTCTCCAGGACACAGATGCTTTTTGGACATAATTCTGATGGTTGCTTTAGTAACAGTGAGATAGTTATTACCCAATCTGTAACGATACAGGCACTGCTTTGGAATGCTGAAAATGTAGCATAAATGTGGCCCTAAGCACTGAACTCTCTTGTGTTACATTGCACATCAAGTGTTGAATTCTGTGCCCTTTTCTTAGAGAAGCAGGAGCAACTGGCTTAAAGCAGATGTTATTTCAGAAAGAACCTGTAGTATGACTCATCTAAAGTCATGTTATTACAGGCTCATAAATGTCACATTGTTCCTCTACGTTGGGAAGAGAGAACTAGATGAAAGAAGATTGTGGATTTCTAAGAAATAACTACAATTACCTGCCTATGTGGTTGGACATGGTTATGTTGAAAATAACAGTGGAAATTGGTCATAATCTAGGTTTAAATACATTTAAAGAAATACATATGAAATACATTTTAATAAATCTGTTTTAAATAGATGTAGTATGTTCAGTGTAATGTTAGCCTCTGATACAGTGGTGATTCAGTGATAGTGTAATGTTAGCCTGTGGTGATTCAGTAATAGTGTAATGTTAGCCTGTGATACAGTGGTAGTGTAATGTTAGCCTGTCATACAGTGGTGATTCAGTGATAGTGTAATGTTAGCCTGTGATTCAGTGAAAGTGTAATGTTAGCCTGTCATACAGTGGTGATTCAGTGACAGTGTAATGTTAGCCTGTCATACAGTGGTGATTCAGTGATAGTGTAATGTTAGCCTGTCATACAGTGGTGATTCAGTAATAGTGTAATGTTAGCCTGTGATACAGTGGTAGTGTAATGTTAGCCTGTCATACAGTGGTGATTCAGTGATAGTGTAATGTTAGCCTGTGATTCAGTGATAGTGTAATGTTAGCCTGTGGTGATTCAGTAATAGTGTAATGTTAGCCTGTCATACAGTGGTGATTCAGTAATAGTGTAATGTTAGCCTGTCATACAGTGGTGATTCAGTGATAGTGTAATGTTAGCCTGTGATTCAGTGATAGTGTAATGTTAGCCTGTGATTCAGTGGAAGTGTAATGTTAGCCTGTCATACAGTGGTGATTCAGTGATAGTGTAATGTTAGCCTGTGATTCAGTGAAAGTGTAATGTTAGCCTGTCATACAGTGGTGATTCAGTGATAGTGTAATGTTAACCTGTCATACAGTGGTGATTCAGTAATAGTGTAATGTTAGCCTGTGATACAGTGGTAGTGTAATGTTAGCCTGTCATACAGTGGTGATTCAGTGATAGTGTAATGTTAGCCTGTGATTCAGTGGAAGTGTAATGTTAGCCTGTCATACAGTGGTGATTCAGTGATAGTGTAATGTTAGCCTGTGATTCAGTGATAGTGTAATGTTAGCCTGTAATACAGTGGTGATTCAGTAATAGTGTAATGTTAGCCTGTCATACAGTGGTGATTTAGTGATAGTGTAATGTTAGCCTGTAATACAGTGGTGATTCAGTAATAGTGTAATGTTAGCCTGTCAAACAGTGGTGATTTAGAGATAGTGTAATGTTAGCCTGTAATACAGTGGTAGTGTAATGTTAGCCTGTCATACAGTGGTGATTCAGTGATAGTGTAATGTTAGCCTGTGATTCAGTGGAAGTGTAATGTTAGCCTGTCATACAGTGGTGATTCAGTGATAGTGTAATGTTAGCCTGTGATTCAGTGAAAGTGTAATGTTAGCCTGTCATACAGTGGTGATTCAGTGATAGTGTAATGTTAGCCTGTAATACAGTGGTGATTCAGTGATTGTGTAATGTTAGCCTGTGATTCAGTGATAGTGTAATGTTAGCCTGTAATACAGTGGTGATTCAGTAATAGTGTAATGTTAGCCTGTCATACAGTGGTGATTTAGTGATAGTGTAATGTTAGCCTGTAATACAGTGGTGATTCAGTAATAGTGTAATGTTAGCCTGTCAAACAGTGGTGATTTAGAGATAGTGTAATGTTAGCCTGTAATACAGTGGTGATTCAGTAATAGTGTAATGTTAGCCTGTCATACAGTGGTGATTCAGTAATAGTGTAATGTTAGCCTGTGATACAGTGGTGATTCAGTGATTGTGTAATGTTAGCCTGTGATTCAGTGATAGTGTAATGTTAGCCTGTCATACAGTGGTGATTTAGTGATTGTGTAATGTTAGCCTGTGATTCAGTGATAGTGTAATGTTAGCCTGTCATACAGTGGTGATTCAGTGATTGTGTAATGTTAGCCTGTGATTCAGTGATAGTGTAATGTTAGCCTGTAATACAGTTGTGATTCAGTAATAGTGTAATGTTAGCCTGTCATACAGTGGTGATTCAGTAATAGTGTAATGTTAGCCTGTCATACAGTGGTGATTCAGTAATAGTGTAATGTTAGCCTGTGATGCAGTGGCCATGCAGTGATAGTCCAGTGTTAGCCTGTGATACAGTGGCCATGCAGTGATAGTCCAGTGTTAGCCTGTGATACAGTGGCCATGCAGTGATAGTTCAGCGTTAGCCTGTGATGAAGTGGCCATGCAGTGATAGTTCAGCGTTAGCCTGTGATGCAGTGGCCATGCAGTGATAGTTCAGTGTTAGCCTGTGATGCAGTGGCCATGCAGTGATAGTCCAGTGTTAGCCTGTGATACAGTGGCCATGCAGTGATAGTTCAGCGTTAGCCTGTGATGAAGTGGCCAGGCAGTGATAGTTCAGTGTTAGCCTGTGATGCAGTGGCCATGCAGTGATAGTGTAATGTTACCCTGTATGTCACTCTGGATCGACAGTGCAGTGGTGTATAAAGACCATCAGGCTAAACAGTGGTGTCATTTATGAGGGCTGGCTGGTGTCCACCCTAGTACTGGTCCACAGGCTTAGAGAGAGAGAGCACTAGAGGTGGCGAGATGTGAGATTATTTGCGCGGCGGTTCGAGACGAAGAGCTTTAATATGTCATTCCTCCCTCCCCCCCATTACTCCCTCCCCACCCTCCACACACACCACCCCCCAGCCGGGAGCAGTGTGAGTGTTCTGGTGATATCTCACAGAGCAAACAGAACAGAACAGGGTAGCTAGGCTTTACAGACCCTAAATATAGCCTGGGCTATATATCTTTAACTGCATAACAGACAGACAGGGACGTTTGGATTAACCACCCCAGTTTCCAGAATCTATCTAGCACACTGAGGAATAATTAGCCCAGATTAAGATCATGTAGACCCATTCTGTAGGGACATGATATGAAAACAGAGAGACAGGTTTAAGATTGAGATGGTTGCAGTAGAAACAAAGCATTTCTCTTTCATTTACATTGATTTCTTTGATTGCCCCCCTGTCACCATCCAGCTTGTCTCTCTGAATGTCTCTCTTGTGTCTCTCTCTCCTATGTGTGTTGTAGTTGTTCTCTCGCTCTTTCATGCTCTCCCTCCTATGTGTGGGTAGGCTGTCTCTCTCTCTTTCATTCTCTCTCTCCATGTCCATCCCTCCTCTGCCTGTCCAGTGGGCCAGTGTGTAATGTTTAATACTACGTACCTCTTTGATGAGGGCCATGAATCTGTTCCCAAAGCGCCAGGGTTTGTGTCTGTTGCACTGTAGGGAGCTGACAGTGATCTGCTGAGACTGCTGCACGGCCACGGCCACCACGTGCACGGCATCGTACATGAGCGCAGCGTCCGTCTGGAAAACAACAGAGAGAATGTAGAATTGAAGTGTTTTATATATACTGAACAAAGATATAAACACAACATGCAAACAATTTCAAGGGTTTTACTGAGTTACAGTTCATATAAGGACATCAGTCAATTGAATTAAATAACTTATGCCCTAATCTATGGAATTCACATGACTAGGCAGGAGCGCAGCCATGGGTGGACCTGGGAGGGCATAGGCACACCCACTGGGAAGCCAGGCCCAGCCAATCAGAACGAGTTTTTCCCCACAAAAGGGCTTTATTACAGACATAAATACTCCTCAGTTTCATCAGCTCTCTCTGGGTGACTGGTATCCAATGATCCCGTTGACGAAAAAGCCGGATCTGGAGGTCCTGGGCTGGGGTGGTTACACCTGGTCTGTAGTTGAGAGGCCGCTTGGACGTACTGCCAAATTCCCTAAAATTATGTTGGAGTCGGCTTGTTTTAGAGAAATTAACATTACATTCTCTGGCAACAGCTCTGGTAGACATTCCTGCAGTCAGCATGCCAATTGCACGCTGCCTCAAAACCTGAGACATCTGTGACATTGTGTGACAAAACTGCACACTTTATGTTAGGTGGATGGATTATCTCAGAAAAGGAGAAATACTCACTAACAGGGACGTAAACAAGTGGCCAACATTTGAGAGAAATGTGCTTTCTGTGCATATGGAAATTTCAGAAATATTTTATTTTGGCTCAGGAAACATGGGACCAACACTTGTTGCGTTTATATTTTTGTTCAGTATAATTTCATCAGTCTGTTGTCCCCATTTGCTTCAAGATGTCCACCATTGTTCCTGTACCCAAGAAAGCGAAGGTAACTGAACTAAATTACTGTTGCCCCGTAGCACCCACTTCTGTCATCATGAAGTGCTTTGAGAGGCTCGTTAAGGATCATATCACCTCTCCTGTTCCTGACAGCCTAGGCCCACTACAATTTTCATACAGCCCTAACAGATCCATAGATGACGCAATCGCCATTGAACTGCAAAATGCCCTATCCCATCTGGACAAGAGGAATACCTATGTACAGTACATACAGTGCCTTCAGAGAGTATTTAAACCCCTTTACTTAATCCACATTTTGTGTTACAGCCTGAATTCAAAATGAATTAAATATTTTTTTCTTCTCACCCATCTACACACAATACTCCAGAACGACAAAGTAAAAACATGTTTTTAGACACTTTTGCAAATGTATTACAAATTAAATACAAAAATATATATTTTACATAATTATTCACATCCTGAGTTAATACATGTTAGAATCACAGCTGAGTCTTTCTGAGTAAATCTCCAACTGGTGGCCCTCTGTCCGAATCTGGCCTGCGGGTGTTTTATTTTGAAAGGTGAATTTGTCTCCCAGTGTCTGGTGGAAAGCAGACTAAACCAGGTTTCTTCTAGGATTTTGCCTGTGCAAAGCTCTGTTCCATATATTTGTAACCTAAAAAACTCTGTAGTCCTTGCTGATGACAAGCATACCCATAACATGATGCAGCCACCACCATGTTTGAAAGTATGAAGAGTGGTACTCAGTGATGTGTTGTGTTGGATTTACCCCAAACATAACGCTTTGTATTCAGGACATAAAGTACATTTCTTTGCCACATTTGTTGCAGTTTTACTTTAGTGCCTTATTGCAAACAGGATGAATGTTTTCAAATAATTGTATTCTATACAGGCTTCCTTCTTTCACTCTGTCATTTAGGTTAGTATGGTGGAGCAACAACAAAGTTGTTGATCCATCCTCAGTTTTCTCCCATCACAGCCATTAAACTCTGTAACTGTTTTAAAGTCACCATTGCCCTCATGGTGAAATCCCTTAGCGGTTTCCTTCCTCTCTGGCAACTGAGTTAGGAAGGACGCCTGTATCTTTGTAGGGACTTGGTGTATTGATACACTATCCAAAGTGTTATTATATTATATTATTATTATTACCATGCTCAAAGGGATATTCAATGTCTGCTTTTTTTACCCATCTACCAATAGGTGCCCTTCTTTATTGGGCATTGTAAAACCTCCCTGGTCTTTGTGGTTGAATCTGTGTTTGAAATTCACTGCTCAACTGATAATAACAGATAATTGTATGTGTGGGGTACAGAGATGAGGTAGTCATTGAAAAATCATGTTAAACACTATTATTGCAAACATAGTACATCAACACAACTTATTATGTGACTTGTTAAGCACATTGTTACTTCTGAACTTATTTAGGCTTGCCATTTCAAAGGGGTTGAACGCTTATTGACGCAAGACATATCAGCTTTTAATTTATATTTAATTTAAAAATAAATCTAAAAATATAATTCAACTTTGACATTATGGGGTATTGTGTGTAGGCCAGTGACAGAACATCTCAATTGAATCAATTTTAAAATCCGGTTGTAACAACAAAATGAGGAAAAATCAATGGGTGTGAATACTTTCTGAACGCATTGTACTGTTCAAACTTTTGGAGTCACAGAAATGTCCTTGTTTTTGAAAGAAAAGCACATTTTTTGTTAATTACAATTACATCAAATTCATCACAAATACAGTGTACACATTGTTAATTTTGTAAATGACTATTGTAGCTGGAAACTGAATATTTTTTTATGGAATATCTACATAGGCGTACAGAGGTCCATTATCGGCAACCATCAGTCCTGTGTTCCAATGGCACGTTGTGTTAGCTAATCCAAGTTTATCACTTTAAAAGGCTAATTGATCATTAGAAAACACTTCTGTAATTATGTTAGCACAGCAGAAAACTGTTGTTGTGATTAAAGAAGCAATAAAACTGTCCTTCTTTAGACTTCAAATCAAATCAAATTTTATTGGTCACATGCACATGGTTAGCAGATGTTAATGCGAGTGTAGCGAAATGCTTGTGCTTCTAGTTGAATAAGAATATGTACACATAAATAAATGGATGAGCGATGGCCGAACGGCATAGGCAAGATGCAGTAGATGGTATAGAGTACAGTATATACATATGAGATGAGTAATGTAGGGTATGTAAACATGATATAAAGTGGCATAGTTTTTAAGTGACTAGTGACACAGTTATTACATCCAATGTTTTATTATTAAACTGGTTAGAGATTTGAGTCAGTGTGTTGGCAGCAGCCACTCAATGTTAGTGATGGCTGTTTAACAGGCTGATGGCCTTGAGATAGAAGCTGTTTTTCAGTCTCTCGGTCCCAGCTTTGATGCACCTGTACTGACCTCGCCTTCTGGATGATAGCGGGGTGAACAGGCAGTGGCTTGGGTGGTTGATGTCCTTGATGATCTTTTTCGCCTTCCTGTGACATCGGATGGTGTAGGTGTCCTGGAGGGCAGATAGTTGCCCACGGTGATGCGTTGTGCAGACCTACTACCCTCTGGAGAGCCTTACGGTTGTGGGCGGAGCAGTTGCCATACCAGGCGGTGATACAGCCCGACGGGATGCTCTCGATTGTGCATCTGTAAAAGTTTGTGAGCGTTTTTGGTGACAAGCCAAACTTCTTCAGCCTCCTGAGGTTGAAGAGGCGCTGTTGCGCCTTCTTCACCACGCTGTCTGTGTGGGTGGACCATTTCAGTTTGTCCATGATGTGTACGCCGAGGAACTTAAAACTTTACACCTTCTCCACTACTGTCCCGTTGATGTGGATATGGGGGTGCTTGTTGAGACTTGTTGAGCATCTGAAGCACCAGCATTTGTGGGTTCGATTACAGGCTCAAAATGGCCCGAAACAAATAACCTTCTTCTGAAACTCATCAGTCTATTCTTGTTCTGAGAAATGATGTCTATAATAATAATAATTATGTCTCGATCTGTGTACTACCTGAAAAACTCCAGTTTCAACGTCAACAGTGAAGAGGAGACTCCGGAATGCTGGAGTTGCAAAGAAAAAGAAAAAGAAGAAAAAGCCAATATCTATATATTCCATAAAAAAATCTGCCGTTTCCAGCTTCAATAGTAATTTACAACGTCAACAATGTCTACACTGTATTTCTGATCAATTTGATGTTATTTTAAAGGACAAACAATGTTTGCTTTCCTTTCAAAATCAAATCAATTTCTAAGTGACCCCAAACTTTTGAATGGTAGTGTATATATTTTACATTTTCCCTCAAAGTAGTTACCAGTAGAGCCCAAGCTAGAAAGGGTGGGGAGGATCAAGTGCTGGTTCAGGTTTTTAGGGGGAAGCTACTTCCACCATTGGGTGCCAGGACAGAGAAGAGCTTGGACTCGGCTGAGCGGGAGCTTCCCTCCCATAGGGGTGGAAGGGCCAAGAGACCTGAGGTGGCAGAATGGAGTGCTCAGGTTGGGGTTTGAGCATAGCCTGAAGGTAGGGAGGGGCAGGTCCTCTTGCTGTTCCATAATTAAGCACCATGGTATTGTAGTGGATGCGAGCTTCGACTGGAAGCCAGTGGAGTGTGCTGGGGAGCAGGGTGACATGGGAGAACTTGGGAAAGTTGAACACCAGGCGGGCTGCAGCATTCTGGATAAGTTACAGGGATTTGATGGCACAAGGAGGGAGCCCAGCCAACAGAGAGTTACAGTAGTCTAGACGGGAGAGGACAAATGCCTGGATTAGGACCTGCGCCACTTCCTGTGTGAGATAGGGTCGTAGTCTATGGATGTTGTAGAGCATGAACCTGCAGGAGCGGGTCACTGCTCTGATGTTTGTAGAGAACGACAGGGTGACATCCAGGGTCATGCCAAGGTTCTTTGCACTCTGTGAGGGCAACACTGTGGAGTCGTCAACCACGATGGAGAGGTCTTTGAGCGGGCAGACCTTCCCCAGGAGGAAGAGCAGCTCCGTCTTGTCAAGGTTGGTGCTTGAGGTGGTGGGTTGACATCCAAGTTGAGATATCTGCCAGGCACTTTATTACTGCACTGTTGGAGTCAGAAACAGAAGCGTTTTGTTGCACTTGCGATAACATCTGGAAAATATGTGTACGTGACCAATACAATTTGATTTCACAGTCAATTAGATGCCTACGTCACAGCATCGGGCATGAACGCAGTGTCTGTATGTGGAACAGAGAGACCATGTGTCATCACCGCATCACAAATCATCACATATTACTAGAGCACACCACATGTATCAGTCTACAGATGTAGGATCTTAATATGAGTCAGTTTGCTACAGCAGGAAAATAATCCTGCAGCAACAAAATGTAAATTATTATGTGGATTTTAAGTCATTGAGATTTTTGTAGGGGTTGATACATTTTTCTAAAAGGGAAAATCAAGTCTGAAATCTCAAAACAGGAAATGACAAAATCCAGAAGCATTTTTAAACCTCAAATACTCTACACGTTTTACATTTTCTGCATTGCAGGAAAGTTCTCTTGCAACAGGGCGATCAAATAAAGATTCCACATCTGTTCATGAGAGCAACGTCTATCTGTGAAACAATAGAGAGAATGTGTCCTTATCATGTAATCACATCCCCGTCAATAGGCTACGTCACAACAACTCAGTGGGATGTCAACCATCAGAAATATGACAACAGCTTGAGTCTCCAACAAGAGAGACAATGTGTCATCATCCCCGCCAACCACATCACAGATCATTCATATCATCACATTATCACATCCCAGTCAATGGAATGTCTGTGCCATATAGATCTCATTTCATTGGGATGTCAACCATTCAAACTGTTTTATCCTCGTTGCCTACCTAACTTGGTTGTACTGTGAGACTTCCATCATGAAAATACACAATGTTATTAAAGGAAACAAAGAGAGAGGAGAGAAAGGAACAGGGAAGAGGGCAAGACAAGCAAAGAAAGGGCTATTTTCTAATATGCCAAATAACCATGGCGACATGACATCTACAGCACACAGCACATTAGACAAACAATCATAAAAAGGTATGGTAAACCCAGACATCTCTAATCTCTGAAAACACACTGGGTGTGTACCAAATGGCACCCTATTCCCTACATAGCGCCCCATGGGCCCTGGTCAAATGTCCTATATAGGGAATAAGGTGGCGTTTGGGACTCTCTCAGAATCTGCAGCTTACTCCTTCACCCTCTGTAATAATAAACGGCTGACAGTAAACAGAAGTGCGTAAGGAGACTGATATGAGAGCAACTTATCAGAGAGAAATGCCAGTCATCCACGCTCCAAGTTCCACACCCCTAATTCCACAGTCCCTCAAAAAAATCTAATTAGTGTTTGTCTCGCTTGATTGGAAAGCAATCAAAATAGCTCCTTACGTTTGTTGTATGGAAATCATGACTGAGGGTTGCCGTTGGAAACCGCTGTCCTGCTGAATAAATCCGGACCTAAACCTATCATTTCCCCACCCTTGTCCCGATTGTTTGCCTGAAGCGGTTGTGACGGCAGTTTGGATGATAATATGGTGTTGTGGGTGGTTGCTGTCAGTGGTGTAATGGTGGGGGAGTTCAGGAATAAAATGTGTGATATTAATAATGTCTATTTTAAAAGGTGTTAATAAAAGGGAAGTGAAGCTGCTGCAGGGTGTGTGACACCCTGGAGGACGGGGGGTGATGGAGTGGTGTGGTCGCCAGCTGCAGAGTGACAGTCTGTCTTTCCCTGAGGGGTGGAGGGGGTGAAGGATAGGAAAGGGACCATTCTCTGCTCTCCACACTGCCTCAGTAACTTCCCAGAGAGAAGTGTCTTTATAATTACTCTGGTGTAGTGTGGCACCTGTCAATCACAGTGCAGAGAAGGTGGGCCACAGAGTCGGCTGGCTGGGATGGGGAAGTGGGGAGGTTGGTTTAAGTCTGAGATGGGGGGCAAGGGGGACTATGTGAATTTTGGCAACGGCTGCTTGAGTGCTTTTCTCTCTTTTCCCCAGTGCTGTGTGAGCCTCTGAAGAACCAAGCAGGCAGCAAACCTTGCAAATGATTTAGCAACACAGCCACTTCACTCTATAAACATCTCATTAAAATCAATTATGTCACTCCTGACTGAAATTAAAGCTAAACGCTTTAAAACCTGGCTTTTCCCTTGTGTCAGCCAGTATGAACATTACACCTGACGCTGTCTATTCTTCTGCCTCGTTCTTGCCTCCTTCTCTTCTCTCTCTTCTCCCCCGTCTCTGTCTCCCGTCTATGTCTCTATGTCTCTCTCTCTCTCTCTCTCTCTCTCTCATTCTCTTTCCTCATCTCTCTCTCTCTCTCTCATTCTCTTTCCTCATCCCTCTCTCTCACTCTTTCCTCCTCTCTCTCTCTCTCTCATTCTCTTTCCTCATCTCTCTCTCTCTCTCATTCTCTTTCCTCCTCTCTCTCTCTCTCTCATTCTCTTTCCTCCTCTCTCTCTCATTCTCTTTCCTCATCTCTCTCTCTCTCTCTCTCATTCTCTTTCCTCCTCTCTCTCTCTCTCTCTCTCTCTCTCATTCTATTTCCTCCTCTCTCTCTCTTTCTCATTCTCTTTCCTCATCTCTCTCTCTCTCATTCTCTTTCCTCCTCTCTCACTCTCTCTCTCTCTCTCTCTCTCTCTCTCTCATTCTCTTTCCTCCTCTCTCTCTCTCTCTCTCTCTCATCTTTATTTATTCAATATTTATTTAGATTTATGGATTTATAGATGTATTATTTATTTATTATTTAGATGTATTAATTATCCTAAACGGCAAGGCCTGACGTGCTGCCTCCGAAGTTGGAAAGAGATTGGGTGGCAGGGCCTAAAGTGGTGACGTGAGTGAGGTGGCTGCAGCCTTCAAGCCGGAGCTCTGGTGGTCACAGGGACGCGCTAGCACAGTCATGATGCTCTGGCTCTTTTGACTGGAACATAAACACCCTGAGAGAGGCGGGGCCACTGGAGAGAGGAGCAGCCAGGGGAAAAGGAAAGAGAGGCTGTAGAGAGCAGAGCAGCTATGAGACCAGGCAGCCACTGGCAGCACATGCCCACTGAAAAGGCCCCATCACGCACCTGTATCAGGGGAAACCCCCACACTACCCTCACTCCCACTGGACACTTCAGTCTAGACACCCCTGAGTCATACAGTATAGGCCTCATAGACATGGTTCTGTATGACACATTATTTTTTTCCACATTTTGTTAAGTTCTAAAATGGATTAAATAAAAATGAATCCTCAGCAATCTACACACAGTACCCCATAACAAAAAAGCGATTTGATATTTTTGCAAATGTATAAAAACCTGAACAGAAATACCTTATTTACATAAGTATTCAGACCCTTCACTTTGAGACTCGAAATTGAGCTCAGGTGCATCCTGTTCCCATTGATCGTCCTTGATTAGAGTCCAGCTGTGGTAAATTCAATTGATTGGACATGATTTGGAAAGGCACACACCTATCTCCGTATATAAGGTTCCACAGTTGACAGTTTATGTCAGAGCAAAAACCAAGCCACGACGACGAAGGAATTGTCCGTAGAGGTCTGAGACAGGATTGTGTCGAGGCACAGATCTAGGGAACGGTATCAAAAATGTCTGCAGCATTGAAAGTCCCCAAGAACACAGTGGCCTCCGTCATTCTTAAATGGAAGAAGTTTGTAAAAACCAAGACTCGTCTTAGAGAATCAGAACAACAGTTCTCAGCTGTGCTAACATAATGGCAAAAGGATTTTCTAATGATCAATTAGCCTTTTAAAATGATAAACTTGGATTAGCGAACACAATGTACCATTGGAACACAGGAGGGATGGTTGCTGATAATGGGCCACTGTACGCCTATGTAGATATTCCATTAAAACTCAGCCGTTTCCAACTACAATAGTCATTTACAACATTAACAATGTCTGCATGGTATTTCTGATCAATTTGATATTATTTTAATGGACAGAAAATGTTTTTCTCTTTCAAAAACAAGGACATTTCTAAGTGACCCTAAACTTTTGAATGGTAGTGTATTTACAAAATTAGCAACAATTTCTAAAAACCTGTTTTTGCTTTGTCAGTATGGGGTATATTGTGTAGATTGATGAGGGAAAATAAAAAATGTATTCATTTTATAATAAAGGGTCTGAATACATCACCACTCCAAACAAAGAACCTGCCCTCGCCATTCACAGATCATTCGGCTTCAGATGAAAAACTCAAATGCAGGAAACTAAGTTAAATAAAAATTAAACCATTCATTCATTACTTAACATGCTAATTATTTAATTTCGTTTTTAAATCACACATATAATAATGAGTCTGATCTGACTATTCCCAAAAGTCCCAAGGCCTACTATCAAAGAAAATAAAGATAAGACTAAAGAAAAAATGTGGATGTGTCATTTATCCCCTCAATGAAGTTAAACTAGGATGTGTCATTAAACCCCTCAATGACGTTAAACTAGGATGTGTCATTTATCCCCTCAATGAAGTTAAACTAGGATGTGTCATTTATCCCCTCAATGAAGTTAAACTAGGATGTGTCATTTATCCCGTCAATGAAGTTAAACTAGGATGTGTCATTTATCCCCTCAATTAAGTTAAACTAGGATGTGTCATTTATCCCCTCAATGAAGTTAAACTAGGATGTGTCATTAAACCCCTCAATGAAGTTAAACTAGGATGTGTCATTAAACCCCTCAATGAAGTTAAACTAGGATGTGTCATTTATCCCCTCAATGAAGTTAAACTAGGATGTGTCATTTATCCCCTCAATGAAGTTAAACTAGGATGTGTCATTTATCCCCTCAATGAAGTTAAACTAGGATGTGTCATTTATCCCCTCAATGAAGTTAAACTAGGATGTGTAATTTATCCCCTCAATAAAGTTAAACTAGGATGTGTCATTTATCCCCTCAATGAAGTTAAACTAGGATGTGTCAATTATCCCCTCAATGAAGTTAAACTAGGATGTGTCATTTATCCCCTCAATGAAGTTAATCTAGGATGTGTCATTAAACCCCTCAATGAAGTTAAACTAGGATGTGTCATTTATCCCCTCAATGAAGTTAAACTAGGATGTGTCATTTATCCCCTCAATGAAGTTAAACTAGGATGTGTCATTTATCCCCTCAATGAAGTTAAACTAGGATGTGTCATTTATCCCCTCAATGAAGTTAAACTAGGATGTGTCATTTATCCCCTCAATGAAGTTAAACTAGGATGTGTCATTAAACCCCTCAATGAAGTTAAACTAGGATGTGTCATTTATCCCCTCAATGAAGTTAAACTAGGATGTGTAATTTATCCCCTCAATGAAGTTAAACTAGGATGTGTCATTAAACCCCTCAATGAAGTTAAACTAGGATGTGTCATTAAACCCCTCAATGAAGTTAAACTAGGATGTGTCATTAAACCCCTCAATGAAGTTAAACTAGGATGTGTCATTAAACCCCTCAATGAAGTTAAACTAGGATGTGTCATTTATCCCCTCAATGAAGTTAAACTAGGATGTGTCATTAAACCCCTCAATGAAGTTAAACTAGGATGTGTCATTAAACCCCTCAATGAAGTTAAACTAGGATGTGTCATTTATCCCCTCAATGAAGTTAAAATAGGATGTGTCATTTATCCCCTCAATGAAGTTAAACTAGGATGTCATTAAACCCCTCAATGAAGTTAAACTAGGATGTGTCATTTATCCCGTCAATGAAGTTAAACTAGGATGTGTCATTTATCCCCTCAATGAAGTTAAACTAGGATGTGTCATTTATCCCCTCAATGAAGTTAAACTAGGATGTGTCATTTATCCCCTCAATTAAGTTAATTGGTGTTGGAGGACGAGCCAGATTAAGGCAGCAGTGGGCTGGATGATGATGGTTATGTGTGTTGGCAGGGTTATCTTTTATTTGGAGGCTAGGCTAGTCGTCTGGGTGCTGGTGTTGTTTTGTCTGCGCTGTAATGCCATGTGATGCGTAGGGCCCCTGGGGGCCTCTGGCTCTACAGCCTCTCTGATTAAAATCTGTCTCTGACCAGCCTGCGCTGAGGCCCCGGGTCTGTGTCTCCTCACCCTCTCTCCCCTCTCACTCACACTTAAATCACCATGACATTCCCCCCCTCTCTCAGTATGTATAAACCCCTTGATGTATGTTAGATGTTTCTATTCTATTGAACAACCTGAATACTGTTTTGTGGCTGTTCAACACTATCAAATAGTATAGTAAACATTAAACAGTGTTTAAACAACTCAGAGACTGGTTGTGGTTGTGGTTAGGGTAGAGAGAGTGTGTCTGTGTGTGTGTGTGTGTGTGTGTGTAATGACAATATCACAATGGAAGTTGTCTCTCCCTCTCCCTCTCTCTCTCTCCCCCTCTCTCTCTTTCTCTCCACCCCATTACCATCTGAAACATATTATGCCAGGAAATTAGTCTTGAAGATGACTGGCTGGTGATTGCCAACAACTGTGTGCATGTGTGTGTGTGTGTGCACACACAACTCACAAATCTCCAAGTTAGCGACCCTAATGTGTAGAGATGACTGGGTGATGAGAACAGGGCCTCTGGTCCACTCCAGCCCACCATCATGGCTGTCTGTTGATCCTGGTTAGGCATCTCTTGAACACGCTCATGTACCTCAATGAACCCTGCTACATGTTCAACAAGCTTCCTCTCACAGACACACCGACCAAATGTCAGGATTCTCACCCTACACACAAAAGCCTGCTATGTTTTCCTACTAATATATACATATCCACATGTTGTTCTCACCTCAAATTCTCAGATCATCTCACAGAATGTTGAATTACCAAGAAAATGACACAACAAACAAAAATACATTATTTAAATCATGAAAGGATTTGGGCAAATATTTACATTGTGTATGTGTATCAAGAGATTCTGAATATAGCAAAGACTAGTATTCGACAGTTTACCAAAGATCTCAAGGAATTATGGCAAACATAAACCATCAAAAAACACAATAGCTATGTAGATGTCCTGTACTCCCTGTTCACCCATGACTGTGTGGCCAAACACAACTCCAACACCATCATTAAGTTTGCTCACGACACAACAGTGGTAGGCCTGATCACCGACAACGATGAGACAGCCTATAGGGAGGTCAGAAACCTGGCAGTATGGTGCCAGGACAACAACCTCTCCCTCAATGTGAGCAAGACAAAGGAGCTGATTGTGGACTACAGGAAAAAGCGGGTCGAACAGGCCCCCATTAACGTCGACGGGACTGTAGTGGAGTGGGTCGAGAGTTTCAAGTTCCATGGTGTCCACATCACCAACAAATTATCGTGGTCCAAACATATTAAGACAGTCGTGAAGAGGGAGACTGAAAAGATGGGTCCCCAGATCCACAAAAAAGTTGTACAGCTGCACCATCGAGAGCATTGCATCACCGGTTGCATCACCACCTGGTATGGCTACTGCTCGGCATCTGACCATAAGGCGCTACAGAGGGTAGTCAGTACGGCCAAGTACATCACTGGGGCCACACTTCCTGCCATCCAGGACCTATATAATAGGAGGCGTCAGAGGAAAGCCCATAAAATTGTCAGAGACTCCAGTCACCCAAGTTATGGACTATTTTCTCTGCTACCACATGGCAAGCGGTAGCGGAGCGCCAAGTCTAGAACCGAAAGGCTCCTTAACAGCTTCTACCCCCAAGCCATAAGACTTCTGAACAATTAATCAAATACCCACCGGACTATTTACATTGACACCCCCCCCCCCTCCATTTGTTTTTACACTGCTGCTACTCGCTGTTTATTATGTATGTATAGTCACTTCACTCCTACCTACATGTACAAATTACCTCAACTAACCTGTAACCCTGCACATTGACTCAGTACCGGTACCCCCTGTATATAACCTTGTTATTGTTATTTTATTGTGTTACTTTTTATACTTTTTTACTTGAGTTTAGTTGGTAAATACAGTACCTCTTCTTGAACTACATTGTTGGTTAAGGGCTTGTAAGTAAGCATTTCACATTAAGGTCTACACCTGTTGTATTCGGCGCATGTGATCAATACAGTTTGATTTGATTTGATAAACAAAACTGTCTTTGAGTAGAGAATGGCAGCATCATATGCACCAGTACATCATACTACTGTACAGCACTACAGCCAGTAGTAAAAGTCATTCAATGGAGAAATACATCATATTATGCACCATACTACCTATACCATTAGCTCCACAGCACAGCACTACAGCCAGTAGCAACAGTCTTTCAATTAAGAAATACATCATATTATGCACCATACTACCTATACCATTAGCTCCACAACACAGCACTACAGCCTGCAGCCTCATTACTACAGTGTTACAGCCATGCACTGTACAGCTTTAGACATTAACAGTGAAGTGATGATTTCTTCATCTCTATTATCTTCTCATGGAGCCCATAGTTACCTTGGAGAGATGGATCTCTTCCTATTTAAATTCATTAGCAAAGCCGTAATAGATTCCTTTAATTATTCTTCTATTCAGTGGAGTCCTCCTTCCATTCTCCTCCACCAGATTAGGCCTCTTTTCAACAGAGTGTGATATGATATTATTTTTAATCCATTTCTCTATAATACACCACTGTGTGTTTCTCCCTCTCTCTCTGCCTTCCCTTCCTTCCTTCCTTCCTCAGGCTTTTTTTGTTGCAAGTCTGAAACAAGGCCCTGATTAAATGGAGACAATGATGCAAGTTTCAATTGTGAAAATAGAACAGCTAATCCTCTGCTCCAGATTTCCTCAGGGTGGGAAGATTGAAGACTGCCGAGGGAACATCTTTGGAAGTATTCATGCTAGAAATATCTGTCTGCCGGAATCGGAGGCATGTTTCTTAGTGATCTGTGTCAGATAGACTGACAGTATGGGCACACACTGGACTCTGTCCACACACTCACACATACTTACACTGACACCCCGACGAACACACACACACATTACAAATGCCCACACTGTCACGTTCTGACCTTTATTTCCTTTGTTTTGTCTTTAATTAGTATGATCAGCCTTACGCATGGTGTCCCCGGTTTGCCAGCACAGCCCAGTGCGGGTTATTCCACCTTGCCGCACTGGCCTGGCTACGGGGAGCATTCAACCAGGTAAGGTTGGGCAGACTCGGTGCTCAAGAGCTCCAGTGCGCCTGCACGGTCCGGTCTACTCAGTGCCACCTCCAGCCCTCCTGTGAAACCCCCCGCAACAGGCTGTCTCTCCGTCTTCTGCCTACAGGTGTTCCCGCCTGTCCAGCGCCTCTAGAGCGTTCCTCCTCTCCAGCGCTGCCAGAGTCTCCCGTCTGTCCTGAGCTGCCAGAGTCTCCCGTCTGTCCTGAGCCGCCAGAGTCTCCCGTCTGTCCTGAGCCGCCAGAGTCTCCCGTCTGTCCTGAGCCAGAGCCGCCAGCCAGCTAGGAGCCGCCAGAGCAGTCAGTCAGCCAGGAGCCGCCAGAGCCGTCAGTCAGCCAGGAGCCGCCAGAGCCGTCAGCCAGCCAGGAGCTGCCAGAGCCGCCAGTCAGCCAGGAGCTGCCAGAGCCACCAGTCAGCCAGGAGCTGCCAGAGCCGTCAGTCAGCCAGGAGCTGCCAGAGCCGTCAGCCAGCCAGGAGCTGCCAGAGCCGTCAGTCAGCCAGGCGATGCCAGAGTCGCCCTTCACTCCGGAGCTGCCGGAGTCTCCCACCTGTCCCGCGCCGCCGGAGTCTCCTGCCTGTCCGGCGCTGCCGGAGTCTCTCGCCTGTCCGGCACTGCCGGAATCTCCCGTCCATGCGGGACCAATTTCTAGGGTCCCCAGTCCGAGGTCGGTGGCGAGGGTCGCCGTGTTTAGGAGGCCACGGAGGTGGACAATGAGGCGGAGAAAAACTGTGGTAAAGTGGAGTCCACGTCCCGTGCTAGAGCCGCCACCGCGGACAGGCGCCCACCCAGACCCTCCCCTATAGGTTCAGGTTTTGAGGCCGGAGTCCGCACCTTTGGGTGGGGGTACTGTTACGTTCTGACCTTTATTTCCTTTGTTTTGTCTTTATTTAGTATGGTCAGGGCGTGAGTTGGGGTGGGCAGTCTATGTTTGTTTTTCTATGTTTGGTTTCTGTTTCGGCCTAGTATGCTTCTCAATCAGAGGCAGGTGTCGTTAGTTGTCTCTGATTGAGAATCATACTTAGGTAGGCTGGGTTTCACTGTTGGTTTGTGGGTGTTTGTTTTCCGTGTGTGTCTTTGTTGCCACACGGTACTGTTTCGGTTTCGTTCGTTTCACGTTTATTGTTTTGTAGTGTTCAGATTATGTCTTTAAATAAACGTTATGGACACTTACCACGCTGCACATTGGTCCCTCTTCTCCTTCTCGTCAGAAGAGGAGGAGGAATGCCGTTACACACACATACAGTTGAAGTCGGAAGTTTACATACACTTAAGTTGGAGTCATTAAAACTAGTTTTTCAACCACTCCACAAATTTCTTGTTTACAAACTATAGGTTTGGTAAGTCGGTTAGGACATGTACTTTGTGCATGACTCAAGTAATTATTCAACAAGTGTTTACAGACAAATTATTTAACTTATAATTCACTGTATCACAATTCCAGTGGGTCAGAAGTTTATATACACTAAGTTCACTGTGCCTTTAAACAGCTTGGAAATTTCAGAAAATGATGTCATGGCTTTAGAAGCTTCTGACATCATTTGAGTCAATTGGAGGTGAACTTGTGGATGTATTTCAAGGTCTACCTTGAAACTCAGTATTTTGGAACATGGGAAAATCTAAAGAAACCAGCCAAGACCTCAGAAAAAAATTGTAGACCTCCACAAATCTAGTTCATCCTTGGGAGCAACTTCCAAACGCCTGAAGGTACCACGTTCATCTGTACAAAACAATAGTACGCAAGTGTAAACACCATGGGACCACGCAGTCGTCATACTGCTCAGGAAGTACATGCATTCTGTCTCCTAGATATGAAACATACTTGTGTGAAAAGTGCAAATCAATCCCAGGGCAACAGCAAAGGACCTTGTGAAGATGCTGGAGGAAACAGGTACAAAAGTCTCTATATCCACAGTAAAACAAGTCCTATATTGACATAACCTGAAAGGCTTCTCAGCAAGGAAGAAGCCACTGCTCCAAAACTGCCATAAAAAAGCCAGACTACTGTTTGCAACTGCACATGGGGACAAAGATCATACTTTTTGGAGAAATGTCCTCTGGTCTGATGAAAAAAAATAGAACTGTTTGGCCATAATGACCTTCGTTATGTTTGGAGGAAAAAGGGGGAGGCTTGCAAGCCGAAGAACTCCATCCCAACCGTGAAGCACGGGGGTGGCAGCATCATGTTGTGGGGGTGCTTTGCTGTAGGAGGGATTGGTGCACAATAGATGGCATCATGAGGAGGAAAATTTGTGGATATTTTGAAGCAACATCTCAAGACATCAGTCAGGAAGTTAAAGCTTGGTCGCAAATGGGTCTACCAAATGGACAATGACCCCAAGCATAATTCCAAAGTTGTGGCAAAATGGCTTAAGGACACCAAAGTGAAGATATTGGAGTGGCCATCACAAATCCCTGACCACGATGCTATAGAACATTTGAGGGAAGAACTGAAAAGGAGGCCTACAAACCTGACTCAGTTAAACCAGCTCTGTCAGAAGGAATGGGCCAAAATTCACCCAACTTATTGTGGGAAGCTTGTGGAAGGCTACCTGAAACGTTTGACCCAAGTTAAATCATTTAAAGGCAATGCTACCAAATACTAATTGAGTGTATGTAAACTTCTGACCCACTGGGAATGTGATGAAAGAAATAAAAGTTGAAATAAATTATTCTCGCTAAGATTATTCTGATATTTCACATTATTAAAATAAAGTGGTGATCCTAACTGACCTAAGACAGGGAATTTTTACTAGGATTAAATTTCAGGAATTGTGAAAAACTGAGTTTAATAAATGTATTTGGCTAAGGCGTATGTAAACTTCCAACTTCAACTGTATAACATGTGCACACATTCATACTGACCCCACACGTTTTTGTTATCCGTCATTCACTGTGTATTTATTCTGCACGTCACTATTTAAATTGTGTTTTACATTTTTGCATAGTATTTCACTTTTACTCCACACCTGTTGTTTATGAAGCAGGTGATAAATAAAATGTGATTTGATTTGATTTGAATTGATCTGTAGGCTTGCATTTTTTGTGTTACTATAATAAGTTTAAATAATGTACACAATAAGCCTTGCATTGTCGTATTCCATGGACAGTGTGTGTGTGTGTGTGTGTGTGTGTGTGTGTGTGTGTGTGTGTGTATGTGTGTGTGTGTGTGTGTGTGTGTGTGTGCGTGCGTGCGTGCGTGTGTGCATCTAGTGTATACAATATGTGTGAATAGTTATAGTGTTGATTTACTGCTGGACCGTAGCTCTGTGTGGCTTTCAGGAAGGCCTTCCTCTCAATAGCAATAACTGATATGCTCTTCTTCCTCCATATGTAATCACAGAAGCCTTTCATTAGTGATACAATCAAATCAAATCACATTGTATTAGCCACATACACATGGTTAGCAGATATTATTGTGAGTATAGCGAAATGCTTGTGCTTTTAGTTCCGACAGAGCAGTAATATCTATCAAGTAATCTAACAATTCCACAACAACTACCTAATACACACAAATCTAAGTAGGGGATGGAATAAGAATATATACAGTGCCTTGCGAAAGTATTCGGCCCCCTTGAACTTTGCGACCTTTTGCCACATTTCAGGCTTCAAACATAAAGATATAAAACTGTATTTTTTTGTGAAGAATCAACAACAAGTGGGACACAATCATGAAGTGGAACGACATTTATTGGATATTTCAAACTTTTTTAACAAATCAAAAACTGAAAAATTGGCCGTGCAAAATTATTCAGCCCCTTTACTTTCAGTGCAGCAAACTCTCTCCAGAAGTTCCGTGAGGATCTCTGAATGATCCAATGTTGACCTAAATGACTAATGATGATAAATACAATCCACCTGTGTGTAATCAAGTCTCCGTATAAATGCACCTGCACTGTGATAGTCTCAGAGGTCCGTTGAAAGCGCAGAGAGCATCATAAAGAACAAGGAACACACCAGGCAGGTCCGAGATACTGTTGTGAAGAAGTTTAAAGCCGGATTTGGTTACAAAAAGATTTCCCAAGCTTTAAACATCCCAAGGAGCACTGTGCAAGCGATAATATTGAAATGGAAGGAGTATCAGACCACTGCAAATCTACCAAGACCTGGCCGTCCCTCTAAACTTTCAGCTCATACAAGGAGAAGACTGATCAGAGATGCAGCCAAGAGGCCCATGATCACTCTGGATGAACTGCAGAGATCTACAGCTGAGGTGGGAGACTCTGTCCATAGGACAACAATCAGTCGTATATTGCACAAATCTGGCCTTTATGGAAGAGTGGCAAGAAGAAAGCCATGTCTTAAAGACATCCATAAAAAGTGTTGTTTAAATTGTGCCACAAGCCACCTGGGAGACACACCAAACATGTGGAAGAAGGTGCTCTGGTCAGATGAAACCAAAATTGAACTTTTTGGCAACAATGCAAAACGTTATGTTTGGCGTAAAAGCAACACAGCTGAACACACCATCCCCACTGTGGGGACATGGTGGTGGCAGCATCATGGTTTGGGCCTGCTTTTCTTCAGCAGGGACAGGGAAGATGGTTAAAATTGATGGGAAGATGGATGGAGCCAAATACAGGACCATTCTGGAAGAAAACCTGATGGAGTCTGCAAAAGACCTGAGACTGGGACGGAGATTTGTCTTTCAACAAGACAATGATCCAAAACATAAAGCAAAATCTACAATGGAATGGTTCAAAAATAAACATATCCAGGTGTTAGAATGGCCAAGTCAAAGTCAAAGACCTAATCCAAACGAGAATCTGTGGAAAGAACTGAAAACTGCTGTTCACAAATGCTCTCCATCCAACCTCACTGAGCTCGAGCTGTTTTGCAAGGAGGAATGGGAAAAATGTCAGTCTCTCGATGTGCAAAACTGATAGAGACATACCCCAAGCGACTTACAGCTGTAATCGCAGCAAAAGGTGGCGCTACAAAGTATTAACTTAAGGGGGCTGAATAATTTTGCACGCCCAATTTTTCAGTTTTTGATTTGTTAAAAAAGTTTGAAATATCCAATAAATGTCGTTCCACTTCATGATTGTGTCCCACTTGTTGTTGATTCTTCACAAAAAAATACCGTTTTATATCTTTATGTTTGAAGCCTGAAATGTGGCAAAAGGTCGCAAAGTTCAAGGGGGCCGAATACTTTCGCAAGGCACTGTACATATAAATATATGGATGAGCGATGACCGAGCTGCATAGGCAAGATGCAATAGCTGGTATAAAATACTGTATATACTGGTACATATGAGATGAGTAATGCAAGATATATAAACATTATTAAAGTGACTAGTGATCCATTTATTAAAGTGGCCAATGATTTCAAGTCTGTATGTAGGCAGTAGCCTCTCTGTGTTAGTGATGGCTGTTTAACAGTCTGATGGTCTTGAGATAGAAGCTATTTTTCAGTCTCTCGGTCTCAGCTTTGATGCACCTGTACTGACCTTGCCTTCTGGATGGTAGCGGGGTGAAAAGGCAGTGGCTCGGTTGGTTGTTGTCCTTATTTTTGGCCTTCCTGTGACAACAGGTGCTGTAGGTGTCCTGGAGGGCAGATAGTTTAACCCCGCTGAAGCGTTGTGCAGACCGCACTTCCCTCTGGAGAGCCTTGCAGATGTGGGCAGTGCAGTTGCCGTACCAGGCGGTGATACAGCCCGACAAAATGCTCTCAATTGTGCATCTGTAAAGGTTTATGAGGGTTTTAGGTGGCAAGCCAAATTTCTTCAGCCTTCTTCACCACACTGTGTGGGTGGACCATTTCAGTTTGTCCGTGATGTGTACGCCAAGGAACTTAAAACTTTCCACCTTCTCCAGTGGTGTCCCGTCGATGTGGAGAGGGATTGCTCCCTCTGCTGTTTTCTGAAGTCCACAATCATCTCCTTTGTTTTGTTGACGTTGAGTGAGAGGTTGTTTTCCTGACACCACACTCTGAGTGCCCTCACCTCCTCTCTATAGACTGTCTCGTCGTTGTTGGTGATCAAGCCTACTACTGTTGTGTCGTCTGCAAACTTGATGATTGAGTTGGAGGCGTGCATGGCCACGCAGTCATGGGTGAACAGGGAGTACAGGAGTGGGCTGAGCACGTACCCTTGTGGGCCCCCAGTGTTGAGGATCAGAGAAGTGGAGATGTTGTTTCCTACCTTCACCACCTGAGGGCGGCCCATCAGGAAGTCCAGGACCCAAATGCACAGGGCGGGGTTGAGACCCAGGGCCTCAAGCTTAATGATGAGCTTGGAGGGTGCTATGGTGTTGAATGATGAGCTGCAGTCAATGAACACCATTCTTACATAGGTATTCCTCTTGTCCAGATGAGATAGGGCAGTGTGCAGTGTGATGGCATTTGCATCGTCTGTGGACTTATTGAGGCGGTATGCAAAATTAAGTGGGTCTAAGGTGGCAGGTAAGGTGGAGGTGATATGATCCTTGACTAGTCTCTCAAAGCACTTCATGATGACAGAAGTGAGTGCTACACGGCGATGGTCATTTAGTTCAGTTACCTTTTCCTTTTTGGGTACAGGAACAATGGTGGCTGTCTTGAAGCATGTGGGGACAGCAGACTGGGATAGGGAGAACATGGGCCAGCAGCATAACATGTTTAAATGTCTTACGTCGGCCACGGAGAAGGAGAGGGAGAGCCCGCAGTCCTTGGTAGCGGGCCGTGTCGGGGGCACTGTATTATCCTCAAAGTGGGAAAAGAAGGTGTTTAGTTTGACTGGAAGCAAGACGTGTCGTGGCTGGTTTTCTTTTAGTAGTCCGTGATTGCCTGTAGACAATGCCACATACGTCTCGTGTCTGAGCTATTGAATTGCGACTCCACTTTGTCCCTATTCCAGCATTTTGCTTGTTTGATTGCCTTGCGGAGTGATTAACTACACTGTTTGTATTTGGCCATATTCCCAGTCATCTTTCCATAGTTAAATGTGAGGGTAGGCGCTTTCAGTTTTGTGCAAATGCTGCCACCTATCCACGGTTTCTGGTTAGGGTTGGTTTTAATAGTCACAGTGGGTACAACATCTCCAATGCACTTTCTTATAAACTCACTCACCGAATCAGCATATAAATCAATATTATTCTCTGAGGCTCCCCGGAACATGTCCCAGTCTGCGTGATCAAAACAATTTTGAAGCGTGGATTCCGACTGGTCAGACCAGCGTTGAATAGTTATTGTCACAGGTACATCCTTTTTGAGTTTCTTCCTATCCTAGCAAATTGGAGTCGTGGTCAGATTTGCCAAAAGGAGGGCGGAGGAGGGCATTGTATGCATCGCGGAAGATAGAGTAGCAGTGATCCAGTGTATTGCTCGCACGAGTGCTAAAATCAATATGCTTATAGAATTTAGGTAGCCTTGTTCTCAAATTTGCTTTGTTAAAATCCCCAGCTACCATAAATGCAGCTTGAGGGGGGATATACACGGCTGTGACAATAACCGGCGAGAATTATATTGGGAGATAATACAGTCAGCATTTGATTGTGAGGAATTCTAGGTCAGGTGAACAAAAGGACTTGAGTTCCTGTAAATTGTTATGATTATACCATGGGTTGTTAATCATGAAGCATACACCCCCACCAGAATCCTGGTGGCTGTACCGGCTCCGACAACATATTCTGAGAGAGCCATGTTTCCGTGAAACAGAGTATGTTACTATCCCTGGTGTCTCTCTGGAAAGCAACCCTTGCCCTAATGTCATCTACAGTACCTTGTTATCTAGAGACTGGAAATGAGTGAGTAATATACTCGGAAGCGGTGGGTGGTGTGCTCGCCTCCGAAGACGGACCAGAAGGCCGCTCCGTCTACCTCTTCTGTGGCGACGTTGTTTTAGGTCGGCCCCTGGAATCAGATCAAATGCCCTGGGTGGTGGTGCGAACAAAGGATCGGAACATTTGTATTCCTGGTTGTTATGTTGGTAAGTTGACGTCACTCTGATCTCCAGGCCTCGAGTCAACAACAATAAAGCCTTAAAACCCTCTGTCTGTCTATGGATAGCAGCTCTATGTCACTGTAGTCAGCTACCTTAGAACCTCTGTCTGTCTATGGATAGCAGCTCTATGTCACTGTAGTCAGCTACCTTAGAACCCCTGTCTGTCTATGGATAGCAGCTCTATGTCACTGTAGTCAGCTACCTTAGAACCTATGTATGTCTATGGATAGCAGCTCTATGTCACTGAAGTCAGCTACCTTAGAACCTCTGTCTGTCTATGGATAGCAGCTCTATGTCACTGTAGTCAGCTACCTTAGAACCTCTGTCTGTCTATGGATAGCAGCTCTATGTCACTGTAGTCAGCTACCTTAGAACCTCTGTCTGTCTATGGATAGCAGCTCTATGTCACTGTAGTCAGCTACCTTAGAACCTCTGTCTGTCTATGAATAGCAGCTCTATGTCACTGTAGTCAGCTACCTTAGAACCTCTGTCTGTCTATGGATAGCAGCTCTATGTCACTGTAGTCAGCTACCTTAGAACCTCTGTCTGTCTATGGATAGCTTACTTACTTACTCCTCGTTGCTCTCTAAGGAAAACAAGGCCACAACAGTCTATGTATATCAACACAATGTGACTGTGATAATCCAATGGAACATTAAAGTCCTTTGTCTGTTTGTTGACAGCACAATGTAGCTTTGGCACACATCACAATAACCAACAGAAAAGACACATGAAAAAAGAAACAGATGGAAAATGGAAAAATGTGGACCTCGATAATCCGCCATTGAGAAATTCAAAGTACAACCATCTAAATATAGCCCCTACTGCTGACACTGCCACTGTAATAAAGGTTCACAGTTCAGAATATTGTCTGTAAGCGACAATAGAGAAATGGTCAGACACACATCTAATAGTAAATGCTCTGCTATCTATGATAAACCCATTCACCAGACACAGAACAGCCTCTTCCTGTCACTGAAACCTAAACAGAGGAGAGAGAGAGAGAAAAAAAAACAATTAGCCGAGAGGTCCCTGGGATCATAAGTAATAATTTGATTGAAATTAAGTGACAGGTTTAACAAGCAGGGATAATTTCACATTTTCTTTCTTCCTGGGGGAAATCTGCCCTTTAATTGGGTTTGCAGGGCCTCATTGTTTGGCAAACAGTCCTAAAGCATACCGAGGCCCAGGCTGCCACCGTGTCTCATTATCCTCCACACAGTCTCAGTGTCACATTCCCCCGTCTCCCACCAACTCTCCATCTGGCTATCCCTCTTTCTCTCTCTCCTTCTCCCTCCCACCATCTCTCTGTCTGCCCCTCCATCGGCTCTCTTGCTCTTTCGATCTCTCTTTCTCTTACTCTTTCTCTCTCTTCTTTCTCTCTCCTTTTCCATCCTCTCACGAGCTCACGCGCCCAAGCACACTGATAGATGTGTAGGTTTCCCCTTCTTTGACTGTAATAGCACTACTAAGACTGCTACCTGGTATCTGTTGGTATTTGTTTCTGGGTCTATGGGTTTTATTAAACAGGAAAAACAAATCATTCAATTCTGGTCCACCATTACAGCCTGTTACCGCACACCAGAATCAGACACAATGTCTGTGTGAAGCGAACGTGAAAAGCTCTTCCCCTCTCTCCCTCTATTCCTCTTCTCCTCTCTCTCCCTCTTCCCCTCTCTCCCTCTCTCCCCTTCTATCCCTCTTCCCCTCTCTCCTTCTTCCCCTCTCTCCCTCTCTCTCTTCCCCTCTCTCCCTCTCTCTCTCCTTCTCTCCCTCTATTCCTCTTCCCCTCTATTCCTCTTCCGCTCTCTCCCTCTTCCTCCATTACTGGATGCTATTCTGTCATACTAGAAAATGAAAAGTCCCTCCAATTTTCACTGCAAGATCATTTCCACAGAAAACATCTGTTGACAATATCGCCTATTGAACCCATTCTCTCTATTGCTGAGATGGTGATGGGTGGGCTGTTGATTGCTGTTAGTCTGTCAGGCAGGGTACTGTGCACACACACAGACACACACCCACACACAAACATAGACACACACTCCAGTGTACACGCACACTCCAGTGTACTGCAGCATGTCTGATATTCTCAGTGGCTCCATTGTGGGGAAATTGAAGCAGCAGTGTGTGGCTGCAGATGGCTGTTATTGTGAACCAGGGGTAAACTACTGCCACCATCATGGCTCCAGCCAGGACCCAGAATAATGGGGGAACTCAATGGAGTGTTAAATAGGAAATCATCTGTTTTCAGACACACATTTAATGTCATTGCCTCTCACCCAGTCTTTCTCCCTCTCTTTCTTTGCCAACGTTCTCCCTTTCTTTTATTCTCTCTCGGTCTCTCTCGGTCTCTCTCTCTCTCTCTCTCTCTCTCTCTCTCTATCTCTCTCTCTCACAACCTCATTGTTGTTGTTGAGGGCCCTAGGTTATCTAATCTAGCATGGGCAGCCTTTCCACTGCGTGTTCACAATAGGGCCATTTGGGCTTCTAATGTGGGTCTGTGCTCCCTCTCACTACCCTCTTCCAGACGACAAGTACCTCCCCCAGCAGGGTTTCTCCATTAGGAACCTGATAGTCTCACCCTACCTAGTGCACACACACACACACACACGCACACACACACACACACACACACACACACACACACACACACACACACACACACACACACACAGGCACCAGATTATCTAGTCCATTTTCTCTTCTCCTTAATGGCCAAACTCACGAGGAGAGTCATCAGGCTTTATGACTATAAAACACAGAGCAGGGAAACTGATTGAAAAACAGCAGAGATTTGTGATAGTTAGAGTAAAAGTAATTAGCCGGGGAGAGCAGAGGTCTGAACGGGTGTGTGAATTACCCCAGGACTGGCAGGATTATTTGTCCTCTCAGGGGAGTTCTTTGATCCTCCCTACGGTCTTCCTGTGGCTTGTTTTGTCTTGAGGTGAACAGTGTGTGGGGGACGAATATCATAGAAACACAACTGTGTCTCTCTTGACTGCACAGAGATCCAGGAATTACTCATAGATGAAGCTCATAAAAACCTCCAAGCAGCAGTTGTTGTATTATTAGCGGTGCCCACAAATAGATGTAATATGTTGTTGGCTGTTGGTCAAAAACACATTACATCACACAGCTGCTAATTTTAGCTCCTCTCTTAATTAAGGCCCTTTCTGAAAATAACAAAATCTATAATTTTATACTCCACTTCTCTCACTTCTTTGCTCTCCTGTAATCCACACTGAACAGCTCTCACATCTCACACCTAACTAGAGACTTGTCTCCCAGAGGTTGCAACAATGCGCGCAGGCGCACACACACACACACACACACACACACACACACACACACACACACAAAAAAACACACACACGCACGCACACACACACACACACACACACACACACACACACACACACACACACACACACACACACACACACACACACACACACACAGAGTCTAGCGGATCACCGTCGCCTGCCTTCAGGTTGCTACCATGAGGAATCGCCGCAGGCTGAGCAAAACCTTTTCCCTTCACTGCACTGTCACACTCCCACTTGAGGAGGAGTCTAAAAGCAGCAGCAACTGGAAGAAAAAGGAAGAAAAACGGTTTGTTCCTTTCTAAGATTTATTTAAGAGAGGTAAGCTTTGGTTTTTATACCTTCAGGTACTTTGACTGTAGCTGAGTGAGTTTGCTTTCATGTTCCGTGAAAATCCCATCTTGTAAGAAGAGTCTCAAGATCAAGCTGCTTCACATTCTTGCTGTCTGTCTGTTTTATTGTCTCTCTTCATTTCTGCTAGAGCCCCCTTCTCCATTCTTATCCCCACCCCAGTACAGACAGGACCCACGGGGCAGATTGGACACCTGGTCCTATTCATTAGGACACACTGTCGCAAAACATTTTGAAACGGAAAACAAAAACAAGAGTTTCTGATTGGACCTGTTCTGGTGATCCTTCCCCGTTTTAGTCCGTTTTCTTCCATTTGGTGCCTAATAAATATGATCCTGGAATGTGACTAAATAGTTAATCTGCCTAATTGATTTTCTCTCTTTAATAAGAGGACACTGACTGCAAGGAGGGAGCACTGGGGCCATTTCATTAACTCTGAACTCTGACCCTTAAATGACCCCATCCCTTATTTGACCCTCAGGACAATATGACAGGACCATTATACATTATGTTTAAGAAATATACCAATGTGGGGTCATCCAAGACTACATTACCCTTCACAATGTAACCAACTTGTCACGCACTGGCCATAGAGAGGCTTTTATTCTCTATTTTGGTTAGGCCAGGGTGTGACTAGGGTGGGCATTCCATGTTCAGTTTCTATGTTTTGTATTTCTTTGTTGTTTGGCCCGGTGTGGTTCTCAATCAGAGCTGTCTATCGTTGTCTCTACTTAGGTAGCATTTTCCCACATGGGTTTTGTGGGTGGTTGTTTTCTGCTTTGTGTGTCTGCACCAGATAGAACTGTTTCGTTTGTGCTGCTTTGATCATTTTGGTTCTAGTGTTGGGTTATAATAAAAACACTGGACACGTACCACGCTGCACCTTGGTCCTCACCTTCTTCCACCAACAGCCGTTACACAGCTGTTGTATTGGACAGGTCATCTGCTTGGCCACAGTCCATAGGGTAGTGTTATTATCTAAGTGAACTTTCATTTACATAACAGATGTCTAATGTTAGCTTGGTGTGCGTGAGATGTGTTGTTAGGGGGATTTGGACGAGGATTTTGAACAGACAGTCTATTCTAAACCTCCAGCTCTTGTGAGTCAGTCATTGTGAGCCTAACAGGAAATTGCGACACTTCTTTACACATTCTTGGTATTATTGGCAGAATAAATGTGAATTGGATAATATACATCACAATGTTAGGACTGTGGTATTGTCTTTTCTTATTCAATTTTGCATGATGTTTATCATGGTGGCTCATCACCCGTTACTGTATTCTAATGACTGTGACCTTGTGTTGAATATATTTCATTCATACAACTAAGAAAATGTCCTCCAGGCCCAGCCTATAATCCTGGAAGTAAGGGATTGAATAGAATAATAATGTATCTGCTCTATAACACCTACAGAAGCCCTGTGAGCAGCTGTCTGATGAGAGGTAAGAAAAGAGTCAAAGTGAGGCCATGCCATCAGATTCCCTTTGGCTTTCTTGATGTCTTTTTGTTTTGAAGAGGAGGAAGGTAGCCCAGAGGCCTTGTTTTTGAGCTCTCTTTGTACGTGCATGTGTGTTTATGTGCATGTGTGTGTGTACATGTCTGAGCAGCTGCAGGTTTATACCTGACTCACCCGTGGCTCACAGCGACATTACATCCCTGAACAACAAAACACTGCATCATGGGTAATACTGAGAGAACGTTGTGGGTACTGACGAGAGTGGCCACTTGAACGTGTATCATTGTGTGAGAACTAGATTAGTTTGATATCAAAATCTGTGTTATCTATATAGCTCATTATTACCATAAACCCTGTGTGAGTTACAACTGTTCAGATTATGTGAGTTAGATTAGTTCTGACAGTCCAGTGCAGTAAAGGGGGTGCCACAATCATAGTGTGGGTGTTGTGAGATGTTGGTTTTTGAGGTCCAATGTGGTTACAGTACTACAGTGATAAAGAGATTGGGGTTTAGCCTCCCTTCTCCACCCCAGTGGACTTGACATATAGCCAACCCCCTGTGATCCCCCCCCCTCCTTCACCCCCCCCCCCTCCCCCCTCCATCCCCTCTCACCCCCCTCCACCCTCCTGTGTGCCATTTGATCTCAACTCTCAGGAACATAAATTAGGTTTTAAGTTTTTAAGAGGAGCTATTCCAATTAAAAAGAGCCCCACTCTGTCAGGCATACAAATGCTGCCCAGGCCAGCCTTGAATAGGGTCTGCTACAGACTACAGACATGAAGCCTCAGAGCAGAGCAGAGAGCTATACCGTGTGTGTGTGTGTGTGTGTGTGTGTGTGTGTGTGTGTGTGTGTGTGTGTGTGTGTGTGTGTGTGTGTGTGTGTGTGTGTGTGTGTGTGTGTGTGTGTGTGTGTGTGTGTGTGTGTGTGTGTGTGTGCGTGTGCATGTGCAGAACCAGAGTGCTTAACTAGCAGAATGCAGCGTGGTGTGACTAAGACACAGCATCAGGAGAAATAATAGCCTTAAACACTCAACTGAATCTGGTGGTTTCCCCAGCAACGATAGATAATGAGCAAAAAGAGGAATCTGCTCCAAGTGCTCTCTGAGCGGAGCTACAGTTTAATATGTATGTTTATAATGAGCATCGGTTATACAGGATGTGGCTGAAATATATGTAAAATGATACGAGCAGCAATTTCAGTGTAATGTTTAAAATACCAAACATGGAATGTGAACATGTTTGAAATTTGAATAACGTCTGAGATGATAGGCATACGACATGTCTTGTTGTTTACAATGACCTTCAACAAAGGTTAGTATATATCAAAGCAAATGGAACAGGATTCAAGACTCTACTGAGCTGGCTTTGAGTGCATCAATACATCGAGGTCATTCTGCAGAGGAGGAAAGGTGAATCCCTTTACCTGCCACTGTCTCTCTCTGTTATAAAGCCCTGTTATGACGCTGGCTGTAGCCTTGAGCTATACTTGAAGAGTTTCTTTGCAAAACACTATATATAAAATGTAAGAAATGTTGGTAAATTAGCTTTAATTGATTAAAGAACTTATGAAAGAGATTGGTGTGTTTTTTCACTATCGTGGCATGGGGTTTTTCAAGGACCGATATATATTTGTTTGAAACCTATCACTTGATGGGTTCATTTCAGAGAGAAAAATTAAGTGTTTTTGCAAAACGCTATATATCCGCTCAGAGAAATAACAAGTACTGCTACAGTAGGCTTTACACAGTCAAACGTAAGAAATAGCTACATTTTTTATAAAGAACTGTACAAATGACACATTTCTAACATCAATATTAAAAATTTTAAAAATAATTAATATTGTAACATGAGATCTATATCTTCATTAAATAGTGTCCGCAAAACACCAGTCTCAATGTCAACAGTGAAGAGGCGACTCCGGGATGCTGGCCTTCTAGGCAGAGTTGCAAAGAAAAAGCCACATCTCAGACTGGCCAATAAAACGAAAAGATTAAGATGGACAAAAGAACACAGACACTGGACAGAGGAACTCTGCATAGAAGGCCAGTATCCCGGAGTTGCCTCTTCACTGTTGACGTTGAGACTGGGGTTTTGCGAGTACTATTTAATGAAGCTGCCAGTTGAGGACTTGTGAGGCGTCTGTTTCTCAAACTAGACACTCTAATGTACTTGTCCTCTTGCTCAGTTCCCACTCCTCCCACTCCTCTTTCTATTCTGGTTAGAGCCAGTTTGTGCTGTTCTGTGAAGGGAATAGTACACAGCGTTGTACGAGGTCCTCAGTTTCTTGGAAATGTATCGCATGGAATAGCCTTAATTTCTCAGAACAAGAATAGACTGACGAGTTTCAGAAGAAAGTTCTTTGTTTCCGGCCATTTTGAGCCTGTAATCGAACCCACAAATACTGATGCTCCAGATATCAGCTAGTCTAAAGAAGGCCAGTTTTATTGCTTCTATAATCAGACAACAGTTTCCAGCTGTGCTAACATAATTGCAAAATGGTTTTCTAATGATCAATTAGCCTTTTAAAATGATACAACGTGCCATTGGAACACAGGAGTGATGGTTGCTAATGGGCCTCTGTACGCCTATGTAGATATTCCATAAAGAAATAGTCATTTACAACATTAACAATGTCTACGCTGTATTTCTGATCAATTTGATGTTATTTTAATGGGCAAAAAAATAGCTTTTCTTACAAAAACAAGGACATTTCTAAGTGACCCCAAACTTTCATTTAGCAGATGCTCTTATCCAGAGCGACTTTGATCTTAAGATAGCTAGGTGAGACCACCTATCACAGTCAAATATACAGGATACAAACTGTCCAAACATTCGAAAAAAAAACATTTTAATACACATCTAAAATCTATGAATAAAATATCTGTGAACATAAATATTTTACCTACATGACTTTAGCCATAAGTAATAATTTCTGATGAAAAAACACAAATGTCAATCGTTGCTTTTTCTCCAGCGTTCCTTTCACCCATCTTCTGACTTTCTTTCTCTCTCTCGCTATCTCTCTTACTTTCTCTGTGTATAGACAAGCTATTGTTATTCACTGTGTATTTATTCCTTTTTCTATATATTTTTTTACTTTTCCATACTATTTCTATATATATAAATATGTATCTTCTTCCCTGTCACTCTTTCTTTCTCCCTCTCCCTCTCTCTTTCCTCTTTTCCTTCTCTCTCTCTTTTCCGTAACCCGCCTCTCTCTGAGCACTCGTCAGTGTTGGATCTACAGTAACTCTGGCAGGCAGAGGGAGGAAGGAACTTCAGGATAGAGATCTGCCACTGTCGCTGTGTTTAATCAGGGTGGGTAGCCAGAGCAGCACATGGCTGGGAGCAGTGCACTGTGGGTAACTGATCTAATGATGGCTCGTGACGCTGACTGGAGTTGAGCCGGGCTGAGACCGTCAGCTCATTACAGATGCAACGTCACTCCCAGAAATACTCAAAAGACAGAGAAATATTGAAAAAGAGAAGGATGATGAGAAAATGACAGAGAGGATGAAAAAAGGAGAAGGAGGATGAGGAAAGGAGCGGGAGGATGAGGAAAGGTGGGGGGGTGAGGAAAAGAGAGGGAAGATAAGGATGAGGAAATGAGAGGGAGGATGAGGAAAGGAGAGGGGGGATGAGGAAAGGAGAGGGAAGATGAGGATGAGGAAATGAGAGGGAGGATGAGGAAAGGAGCGGGAGGATGAGGAAAGAAGAGGGAGGATGAGGAAAGGAGGTGAAGGATGAGGAAAGCTGAGGGAATGAGATGGAGGATCAGGAAAGAAGAGGGAGGATGAGGAAAGGAGAGGGAGGATGAGGAAAGGAGAGGGAGGATAAGGAAATGAGAGGGAAGATGAGGATGAGGAAAGGAGAGGGAAGATGAGGATGAAGATGAGGATGAGGAAAGGAGGGGAAGGATGAGGAAATGAGAGGGAAGATGAGGATGAGGAAAGGAGTGGAAGGATGAGGAAAGGAGTGGGAGGATGATGAAAGGAGGGGGAGGATGAGGAAAGCAGCGGGAGGATGAGGAAAGGTGAGGGAGGATGAGGAAAGGAGGGGAAGATGAGGATGAGGAAATGAGAGGGAGGATGAGGAAAGGAGAGGGAGGATGAGGAAAGGAGAGGGGGGATGAGGAAAGGAGACGATGTGGAAAGGAGGGGGAAGATGAGGAAATGAGAGGGAGGATGAGGAAAGGAGAGGGAAGATCAGGAAAGGAGAGGGAGGATGAGGAAAGGAGAGGGAGGATGAGGAAAGGAGAGGGAAGATAAGGATGAGAAAACGAGAGGGAAGATGAGAAAAGGAGCGGGAGGATGAGGAAAGAAGAGGGAGGATGAGGAAAGGATGTGAAGGATGAGGAAAGGAGAGGAAGTAATGAGGATGAGGAAAGGAGAGGGAAGATGAGGATCAGGAAAGGAAGGGAAGGATGAGGAAATGAGAGGGAAGATGAGGATGAGGAAAGGAGTGGAAGGATGAGGAAAGGAGAGGGAAGATGAGGAAGAGGAAAGGAGCGGGAGGATGAGGAAAGGAGGGGGGATGAGGAAAGGAGAGGAAGGATGATGAAAGGAGAATGAGGATGAGGAAAGGAGAGAGAGGATGAGGAAAGGAGTGGGAGTATTAGTAAAGGAAAGGAGGGGAAGGATCCTTGAGACAATTGAGACATGGATTGTGTATGTGTGCCATTCAGAGGGTGAATGGGGAGGACAAAAGATTTAACCTCTTGAAGCAAGGGTGCAGTATTTTGATGTTCGTATAAAAAACGTTCCCAAAGTAAACTGCTTATTTCTCAGGCCCAGAAGCTAGAATATGCATATAATTGGCAGATTAGGATAGAAAACACTCTTAAGTTTCCAAAACTGTTAAACATATTGTCTGTGAGTATAACATAACTGATATTGCAGGCGAAAACCTGCATCCGAATCCAACCAGGAAGTGCTGTTTTTCTGAAACTACTCTGTTGCATGCCTATCCTCCATTTAAAGGGGTATCAATCAACCAGATTCCTTTCCCTATGGCTTCAACAGGGTGTGAACAATTTTGAGACATAGTTTCAGGCTTTTATTCTGAAAAATTTGCGAAAATGACCACACGCGTCAGTGGATAACTAGGTGTCCCCAGATTTGTGCATGCGCGAGAAACCTTTTCTCTCTCTCTCTCCTATTGAAAAGGCTACCGTCCGGTTGAAATATTATCGATTATTTGTTGTAAAAACAACCTGAGGATTGATTATAAAAAACGTTTGACATGTTTCTACGAACTTTACAGATACTATTTGGAATTTTCGTCTGCCTGTCGTGAACTGCACGAGCCTGTGGATTACTAAACAAAACGCGCCAACCAAATGGAGGTTTTTGGATATAAAGAGAATCTTTATGGAACAAAACAAACATTTATTGTGTGGGAGTCTCGTGAGTGCAAACATACGAAGATCATCAAAGGTAAGCGATTAATTTGATTGCTTTTCTGACCAACCTACTTTGCTGCTAGCTGTTTGTAATGTTTTGTCTGCTGAAAGTTGTCCTCACATAATTGCATGGTTTGCTTTCACCATAAAGCTTTCTTGAAATCTGACACGCCAGGTGGATTAACAACAAGCTAAGCTGTGTTTTGGTATATTGCACTTGTGATTTCATGAAATGTAAATATTTTTAGTAATTTAAGTTGAATTTGGCGCTCTACAATTCACCGGATATTGATGAAAATGATCCCGCTAAAGGGATCGGTGTGCCAAAAAGTGCCTTTGAACGAGGTATGGTAGTAGGTGCCAGATGCACCTGTTTGAGTGTGTCAAGAACTTCAACGCTGCTCAGTTTCCCATGTGTATCAAGAATGGTCCATGCCCCAATGAATTGAGGCTGTTATGAGGGCAAAAGGAGGTGCAACTCAATATTAAGAAAGTGTTCCTAATGTTTTCTACACTCAGTGTATAGGGGGGGGGGGGGGGGGGCATTATAAGAGTTAGATATAGAGTCAGATCCTCAACATGGAGATATTTCACATTGATCAGACTGGGAGTAGAAGCTTGATAGTGGGAGAGAGTAACATGGCTCATAGCTCTCAGGGGAACAGTGGGATGATATGTGGAGCTGGCAGCAGTCCCTGGAGGAGAGGAGACCTAGTCAGTTGTGTGTGTCTTTCACATTTAACCCAACCCCTCTGAATCAGAGAAGTGCGGGGGGCTGCCTTAATCCGCTGTCAGGGGTTTACTGCCTTGCTCAAGGGCAGAACGGTTACTAGCCCAACGCTCTTAACCACTAGGCTTCCTGTCGACCCTGACAGAGAGGAGAGGGAAACAGGAGAGGGGATAGAGGAGAAGAGAGGAGAGGGGTGGATGGAGGAGAGGGTGATGGAGGAAAGGAGAAGGGGGATAGAGGAGAGGAGAAGGGGATGTTAGAGTGGGGGGATGGGGTATTGGGGGATGACGACATGCCAGCCCTTTTTCCAAAATCTAGATTATCACTCCGTTTCCGCAGTAACCCATCTCCAGGGTCACCTATCTATGCTGGTACCTGGCGGTGATACCGTGGGGCACATAGTTATTAATGCAGCCCTGTGTGTCTGTGCACACTGCATGTGACACCGGCTACGCTTCCACACAAATACACACCCACTACACACACACACACACACACACACACACACACACACACACACACACACCATGCTACAGACGGCCAATACAGTGCCAACAACAAATGACAGCAGCTCATCCAGAACACAAAATGGACACACATACTCTGTATTTATAGCTAAACGTTTTTTTTTTAATGTTTTTTTTTTATTTTACCCCTTTTTCTCCCCAATTTCGTAGTATCCAATTGTTGTAGTAGCTACTATCTTGTCTCATCGCTACAACTCCCGTACGGGCTCGGGAGAGACGAAGGTTGAAAGTCATGTGTCCTCCGATACACAACCCAACCAAGCCGCTGCTTCTTTAACACAGCGCACATCCAACCCAGAAGCCAGCCGCACCAATGCGCCGGAGGAAACACCGTGCACCTGGCCACCTTGGTTAGCGTTCACTGCGCCCAGCCCGCCACAGGAGTCGCTGGTGCGCGATGAGACAAGGACACCCCTACCGACCAAGCCCTCCCTAACCCGGGCGATGCTAGGCCAATTGTGCGTCGCCCCACGGACCTCCCGGTCGCGGCCGGTTACGACAGAGCCTGGGCGCGAACCCAGGGACTCTGATGGCACAGCTGGCGCTGCAGTAAGCTCTACGTTTTAACTGGGCTATAGTCTGCTTCCACTGATTGGATTAAAGAATATAATTTCTAACCAATTAGATTCAAGATGTTTCAATAAATGTCGTGGTATAATATATTAAAATCTTGTCAAACGTTAATCCAATAGGAAGACCTAAAACCACACAGTGTGTGCTTTGCAGAGGTATTGAATGGGATAAAGGATGAGACTGGTCTAGCTTTGGGTCATCTCAGTGGCAGTAGAGGCTCTGGCCTTGGGATAAGAGGGGGGCACTGCTTGTCTCTGCCAGCTACCACACATGCCAACCAGCTGACCGAATAATGCCCCCGCATACTCCACTTCCAAATTCCTCTCCCCGCATGTGGACAGATGCAGCGCCAAATCCTAAATCCAAGACCCTCAGCCACAAAAAGAGCGAGCTGGCCTGAAATACAGAGAGAGGCAGACGGCCACAGCTTAGATAGAGGAGCTTCATCTGTGGGGTGCAGAAATGGGGTTCAAATGGGGTTCATCACAAAACCAAGACCGAAAAGGATGCCAATATCTGGTAAAGAAATATCGCTCCCTCCCATATAAACTCAGCAAAAAAAAACGTCCCTTTTTCAGGACCCTGTCTTTCAAAGATCATTCGTAAAAATCCAAATAACTTCACAGATCTTCATTGTAAAGGATTTAAACACTGTTACCCATGCTTGTTCAATGAACCATAAACAATTAATGAACATGCACCTGTGGAACTGTCATTAAGACACTAACAGTTTACAGATGGTAGGCAATTAAGGTCACAGTTATGAAAACTTGGGACACTAAAGAGGCCTTTCTACTGACTCTGAAAAACACCAAAAGAAAGATGCCCAGGGTCCCTGCTCATCTGCCCTGCTCATCTGCGTGAACGTGCTTTAGACATGCTGCAAGGAGGCACTGCAGATGTGGCCAGGGCAATACATTTCAATGTCCGTACTGTGAGACGACTAAGACAGCGCTACAGGGAGACAGGACCGATAGCTGATCATCTTCGCAGTGGCAGACCACATGTAACAACACCTGCACAGGATCGGTACATCCGAACATCACACCTGTGGGACAGGTACAGGATGGCAACAACAACTGCATGAGTTACACCAGGAACGCACAATTCTTCCATCAGTGCTCAGACTGTCCGCAATAGGCTGAGACAGGCTGGACTGAGGGCTTGTAGTCCTGTTGTAAGGCAGGTCCTCACCAGACATCAATGGCAACAACGTCGCCTATGGGCTCAAACCACCGTTGCAGGACCAGACAGAACTGGCAAAAAGTGCTCTTCACTGACGAGTCGCAGTTTTGTCTCACCAGGGGTGATGGTCAGATTCGTGTTTATCGTCGAAGGAATGAGCGTTACACAGAGGCCTGTACTCTGGAGCGGGATCGATTTGGAGGTGGATGGTCATGGTCTGGGGCGGTGTGTCACAGCATCATCGGACTGAGCTTTTTGTCATTGCAGGCAATCTCAACGCTGTGTGTTACAGGGAAGACATCCTCCTCCCTCATGTGGTAACCTTCCTGCAGGCTCATCCTGACATGACCCTCCAGCATGACAATGGCACCAGCCATACTACTCGTTCTGTGCGTGATTTCCTGCAAGACAGGAATGTCAGTGTTCTGCCACGGCCAGCGAATAGCCCGGATCTCAATCCCATTGAGCACGTCTGGGACCTGTTGGATCGGAGGGTGAGGGCTAGGGCCATTCTCCCCATAAATGTCAGTAAACTTGCAGGTGCCTTAGTGGAAGAGTGGGGTAACATCTCACAGCAAGAATTTGCAAATCTGGTGCAGTCCATGAGGAGGAGATGCACTGCAGTACTTAATGCAGCTGGTGGCCACACCAGATACTGACTGTTACTTTTGATTTTGAACACAATATTAAATTTCTGTTAGTCACATGTCTGTGGAACTTGTTCAGTTTATGGCTCAGTTGTTGAATTGTTATGTTCATACAAATATTTACACATATTAAGTTTGCAGATAGAGCGATGGCAACACATGTCACGTTAGAATGATGCCATCTGTCGGAAGATATTGGGGCCTGACCCTGCTGGCCAGGTCTGTCCAGGGCTGTTCAGGTGTGTTCAGGGCTTGTCCAGCAGCCTGTTAGCTGGCTAAGGTCAGCTCCCCCTCTCCGGCAGGCAGCAGCCATGTTCTCCGCCCCTTGCTGCCACTCAGGGAGATCACCCAGGAGACGCCATGGTGACGGCATGATGGACAGGTCGATCAGGAGAAGGCGCTGAGCCGAGGGGACAGCTAAGAGAGCACAGAATAATTCATCTCTCAATCTCTCCTCACTATTCTCTCTCTCTCTCTCTCTCCCTCTCCCCCTCCCTCCCTCCCTCTCCCCCTCCCTCCCTCGCTTTCTCCCTCTCCTCCGTTTTCTCAATCTTTCTCCTACTCCATTCAACCGGTCTCTTTCTCTCTGTCTCGATATTCTATCTATGTCTGTTTCATTCTTCACATCTGGAAGAGTTTCTGCCAGTCTTTCAGTCTGCTATATGATGTATGTGGCTGTTTGAGTGATGGTTGAGTAATGTGATTCCACATGTGTTTGACTGCTGTTATTGAGAAGTATTTCCCATAGCCGGACATGTAATGATAGCCTAGCTGCAAATCACAAAATGGCAACCCACCCAGTAGCACAGATGTGTCCATTTGAATTTGCCCTGGATCTATGTCTATCGTTCTTCATGGGAAAGTATTGGTATGATTACAGATGGTGTGGTTGCTAGGTTTCCATTACATGAACACCATTTTATCCTCAAATTCCTGACATAAACAAAACAGCGGACAACAACATTCAAATCGTGGGGTTAGGTATCTGCCCTGACCCAAAGAGAGAGCTGGTTAAAAAGCAATGCCTCCCCTCTCCAACTCAAGACAGGGAGATACATTTTAGGATGTATGGTCATGCCTGGGAGTTTTTGGAATCTCCTTGAGATTAGCCTAGTCTCAGAGTGACACAGACAGAAGCTAAAGCAATTAGCAAGCAGGAGGAATTATGCTAATGAGCCTGTAGGGCTTGTTAGGTCATTTTCATTATGCGTGTTAAGCCGTGACAGGGCAGGACTTCCTTCTCCAAAGGAAGATTAATTGTAGCATAAAGAAATGAGGTGCAGAATTAAGCTTTACCATTCAGCATTGCAGCACACAAACAAATCTAGAAAAAAAGAGATGGAAAAAAAACCATCCTGGGGTTTAATCATTATCCTCTTTGGCACTGGGGTTTGTTTCTGAGGTTTTACAGGCGACAGGAATCTTTCGTGAGTCACAGCCAAATAAGGCAGGCACCGAGATCAATTTAAGCCGAAATAACAAGGCTGTAGCCAAGCTAGGTGGGAGAGGGTCACCTCTCTCTAATCTCTCAGAGTGCTCTGTTCTGCAGATCAAACAGTAGGAGAGGAACAGGGATTAAATCACACAGAAAAGTCACATCTAAAGTGTTTAAAGTTGTTTTAACAAACCTGGTGCCTGGACCAGGATTTGTCTACCTCTTCACACCTTTTTGCTGGATATGATTGTGCCTGTTCTCCATCTACTCTCCATTCTTTCCAACATCATTAGTAGAAAAAAAAAAGATCCGTCCACACACAAACGCACACACACACACACACACACACACACACACACACACACACACACACACACACACACACACACACACACAAAGAAACACACAACATTTCCATAGTGTTTCAAACAATACTCTTTGAAAGCGGTGGGCCCAAAACAAAGAGCTGTATAAAAATAGCTGAGTCTTTGTATTGCTCTGGGTGTAATCTGTCACGACCGCCAGTCCATAAATTACATCAGCGGTTCAGTACTTAAGGACACAAGACTGTAAATACAGCTCACAAATGAAGCCGTTAATCAAACGTTTACGGAACCTTTCGCCATGTCAATATGCATTAGCAGCTGACTGATTGCCATTTGTCTAATGAATCAATCCCCGCCTTCCAACTATGCCATTACTTCCCTGATGAGCGGGGTCACAGCACTGTACCTCCCCTGGAATAAATCTTCTGATGCCTCTGATCCAAAAACAACAGTCTTATGAAGTAATACTCATCCAGCCTTATAGACTACATAAGGAACAGATGGGAACACAAACAGCTGATAGAGGGCTTTGCAGTTGTCCTTGCCACCACATATAGTGGAGTGAAGACCTATTGATCTGAGAGAGCTAATTTATGTACATGCGTGTGGAGGGCGAAGCACCAAGTCAGTTGATTCCTTAGGTTTCAATTGACTATGTGTCAGAGAAATACATCAACTGCCCCCAGTCTATTGGAGGCCTCCAGAGAGAAGCACCACCAACTGACCCACTAATCCAACAGAAGACTGTTACAAAGAGGCAAACCGGTCTAAGATACAGTACAACCCTGGAACTAACTCCTCAGCAAGGTTCCTTAAACCTTAAAGGAAGCTCTCTGTCCTCCAGTGGCAAGCCACAGCTATCAACCCCCAGCCAGCATCCGCTTCCCTCCAACTGGAATATGACACTTTTAGCACCTTATCAGTTGTTTTGGAATTAATCTGGAACCCTAATTCCAGTCATCTCTCTCCCTATCTCTCTCGCCCTCCCTGTCCTCCCTCTCTCGCCCTCCCTGTCCTCCCTCTCTTGTCCTCCCTGTCCTCCCTCTCTCGCCCTCCCTGTCCTCCCTCTCTCGCCCTTCCTGTCCTCCCTCTCTCGCCCTCCCTGTCCTATCTCTCTCGCCCTCCCTGTCCTCCCACTCTCGCCCTCCCTGTCCTCCCTCTCTCGCCCTCCCTGTCCTATCTCTCTCGCCCTCCCTGTCCTATCTTTCTCGCCCTCCCTGTCCTCCCTCTCTCGCCCTCCCTGTCCTCCCTCTCTCGCCCTCCCTGTCCTCCCTCTCTCGCCCTCCATGTCCTCCCTCTCTCGCCCTCCCTGTCCTATCTCTCTCACCCTCCCTGTCCTATCTCTCTCGCCCTCCCTGTCCTCCCTCTCTCGCCCTCCCTGTGCTATCTCTCTCGCCCTCCCTGTCCTCCCTCTCTCGCCCTCCCTGTCCTCCCTCTCTCGCCCTCCCTGTCCTCCCTCTCTCACCCTCCCTGTCCTCCCTCTCTCTCCCTCCCTGTCCTCCCTCTCTCACCCTCCCTGTCCTCCCTCTCTCACCCTCCCTGTCCTCCCTCTCTCCTTGTCTCTGGTGAGTTCATATTTTGGCAGTGCTCCCAGGTAAGAGAGAGTAGCGGTGTAGCAGGACTGCTGCAGAAAAGTCATTACTGGCTGTGTGCTGTTATCAGAGAGGGGTTGGATCCATGCAACAGTTATCACGTTATCACACAGGGCTCAGAGCCCAGGGACCCAGGAGGTTGTGTGTTTCAGTCCTCTGGGACAGGCCGGATGCTCACAGGAAGGCGATGCTCACAGCATGGCTGTTTCACTCACAGCTAATGCATTAGCAACACACACACAGAGAAAGCATAGTCTACGTCCAACCAACATTCCTGCCTTACTCCATCAAATGTCTAATGTGATATTTAAAATATCTAGGAAACAATCTAATGGTGGAATGGATTTCTCTGCCACACAGCAGTAACACGTCCAGCATAAGTCTCTATTCCATAATGATAATATTAATAACTTTTCAGAAGATTAGAGCAACAAAGGACTATAGACTAATAGCCCAATCATAGTAGCTTCTGTGTCCAAAATGGACGAAAGGCTATAGGGAATAGGGGTTAGTAAATAGGGGGCTATTTCCGATTGGCCCCATACAGTAGCTGTAGTGATGACTCACCGTCATGAAGCCGTCCAGTAGGCCAGAGTCAGGTTTGGGCGGGGCCTGCAGGCGTTCCATGGACCACTTCTCTATGATGGAGGCCACTTGGCTGTTCTCCGTATTCAGGATCCTAAAGCCAGTCATGTTCACCCCACTGTAACGGTAGGCCTCCACGTCCAGCGCAAACAGGTCCTGACAGGCAAGAGTTAAGAGTCAGGAAAGTAGGAAAATAATATACATATATATATAATATGCTAAAGAGGGGTTATAACTGTGTTATAAACAAAGCAAAACAAAGCCATTTTCTCCCCTAAGAGCAAAAAGGATTAAGTATAGACTAACAATTAAATAGGAATGCTGATTGTGAATATGCAAGGACATGGTAGCAATGTGAGTTAATGTGTGGTGTCTGAGGGCTGTCCTCTGCTGGAGCTAACACTGGAGTATAAAGTCCAATCTGGCAGAAAATGGCTGCCATATGTGTTCATCGATGTGGATGGGTTGTTCACTCTGGTGGGAGAATTAAGCTCTCAGCACTGCGTCCCCTCTCTGCCAAACTCAACATTGGAACATGTTCGAACGTCCTCCTGTCTGTTCCGTCTCCTCGGTCCCTCCCAAACTCCTCATCTTCACTCATGTTCATTTTTCTCATTTCATACATCCTGCAAATGGCTTCGCCAGACTTAATTGTGTTCATTGTGATACACTGAATGGCTTCTATAAAGAGAATGTGGACATTTAGATCTTTCATTTTAAAAAGTAATGGAAGGATGTATTTTTTTCTTGATGAAAAGCTCTGGCAGCGAAGAAAACGGAAGGTTTTAGTTCAAAGGATTTGAAAATTCTGGCTGGGGGAGGGGGCAGGAGTGTTTTGAACTTAACTCTAACTACTGTTAGATGAATGAGATATGGCTTTAATAGGAGTAGGACTTGAATAATGTTTCTGACCTGACAACTCCACAGGGAGTGAGTATAAGAGAGAGAGAGAGAGAGAGAGGGAGTCAGAGATAATGTAGAGTGTGTGTGTGTGTGTGTGTGTGTGTGTGTGTGTGTGTGTGTGTGTGTGTGTGTGTGTGTGTGTGTGTGTGTGTGTGTGTGTGTGTGATAATCTCTGCAGAAAGGGAGAAATAGAGCAGCCCTCTGAAGTAGGCCAAGGGCCATGTCAGTTACACAACCATGGGGTGTCAGAACTGAACAGCTATCTGACCCCCCCCCCCCCCCCCCCTCTATCTCTCTCTCTGTCTCTATCTCTCTCTCTGTCTCTATCTCTCTCTCTTTCAAGAGAGGAATAAAAGTTGACACTCCTCTCTGCCGCATTTCCCTGTTCTCCTCCAGGGAAGAATATGGAAGCTGTCATTCACTTTCACATTCAATGATCTTGTTGCCCTCAATCATCACAGCGCATGAGCTAGGTCATTCTGATGTCACTTTCTTTCTCACACCTAAGACATAAAATAAATTGTTGCTTTACTTTTGATTGGCTGTTAGTCAGTTTGAGGGAAAACATGAAGATTGAAGACTGCCTCTGTTTTGCTCACACCTTCACTGTGTCAGAAGTTTCCAGATGGATACAAAAGTTAGACAAGCAAAATTATGGGGAAGCATCTCGGCAGGCAGTGAAACATATGGCTGTACTTTACTTACCAGTGTGGTGAAGATGTAGTGATAGTACTCTGTCATCATCCCCATAGCAAGAGCCTGGAGAGAGAGAGAGAGAGAGAGAGAGAGAGAGAGAGAGAGAGAGAGAGAGACCGAGAGAGAGAGAGACCGAGAGAGAGAGAGAGAGAGAGAGAGTGAGAGAGAGAGAGAGGGAGTGTGTGAGAGAGTGTGAGAGAGAGAGAGCGAGAGAGAGAGAGAGAGAGAGACCGAGAGACCGAGAGAGAGAGACCGAGAGAGAGAGAGAGAGAGACCGAGAGAGAGAGAGACCGAGAGAGAGAGAGAGAGAGAGAGAGAGAGAGAGAGAGGGAGTGTGTGTTGGGTGAGAGAGAGAGAGAGAGAGAGAGAGAGAGAGAGAGAGAGAGAGAGAGAGAGACCGAGAGAGAGACCGAGAGAGAGAGACCGAGAGAGAGAGAGAGACAGAGAGAGAGAGAGAGAGAGAGAGAGAGAGAGAGAGAGAGAGAGAGAGAGAGAGAGAGAGGGAGTGTGTGTTGGGTGAGAGAGAGAGAGAGCGGGAGAGAGAATGCGTGAATGCTGAATGTATGAATGTATGAATCTACAGTATACATTGTGCATGTGTGTGTGTGTGTGTGGTGTGTGTGTATGTGCACATGTGCCTGCGTGTGTATGTTACAGAGTTATGTGTGTTTCTGCGTATAAAATATATAAACCTCACATCCACTCTCCTCTAAGCCTGGTGTAACCATCTCTTCCTCCATCCATCCCTCCATCCCTGCATATCTCCCTCCCCTCTATTCATCAATCCATCTATCCATTTGCCTTTCAACAGTGAGGGCTCACATTACTTACTAATGATGGCAATTAAGCAGACCTAAAGGCCAGGATACACTCTCATCAGGGATAGAAAGGTTATGCTGTGAGTGAGGAGGATGACTCTACTTTATTCTCTGGCTACGTGGATATAAAGTCGTGGCCAAAAGTTTTGAGAATGACACAAATATACATTTTCACAAAGTCTGCTGCCTCAGCTTGTATGATGGCAATTTGCATATACTCCAGAATGTTACAAAGAGTGATCAGATGAATTGCAATTAATTGCAAAGTCCCTCTTTGCCATGCAAATGAACTGAATCTCCAAAAAACATTTCCACTGCATTTCAGCCCTGCCACAAAAGGACCAGCTGACATCATGTCAGTGATACTCTCGTTAACACGGCTGTGAGTGTTGATGAGAACAAGGATGGAGATCACTCTGTCATGCTGATTGAGTTTGAATAACAGACTGGAAGCTTCAAAAGGAGGGTGGTGCATGGAATCATTGTTCTTCCTCTGTAACCATGGTTACCTGCAAGGAAACCCGTGCCGTCATCCTTGTCTTGCACAAAAAGGGCTTCACAGGCAAGGACATTGCTGCCAGTAAGTTGCATCTAAGAACTTCAAGGAGAGAGGTTCAATTGTTGTGAAGAAGGCTTCAGGGCACCCAAGAAAGTCCAGCAAACGCCAGGACCATCTCCTAAAGTTGATTCAGCTGCGGGAGATGTACAGTACAGCACACCAGTACAGAGCTTGCTCAGGAATGGCAGCAGGAAGGTGTGAGTGCATCTGCACGCACAGTGAGGCAAAGACTTTTGGAGGATGGCCTGGTGTCAAGAAGGGCAGGAAAGAAGCCACTTCTCTCCAGGAAAAACATCAGGGACAGACTGATATTCTGCAAAAGGTACAAGGTGAGCGCTACCATCAGTCCTGTGTCATGCCAACAGTAAAGCATCCTGAGACCATTCATGTGTGGGGTTGCTTCTCAGCCAAGGGAGTGGGCTCACTCACAATTTTGCCTAAGAACACAGCCATGAATAAAGAATGGTACCAACACATCCTCCGAGAGCAACTTCTCCCAACCATCATGAACAGTTTGGTGACGAACAATGAATTTTCCAGCATGATGGGGCACCTTGCCATGAGAAAAAGTGATAACTAGGTGGCTCGAGGAACAAAACATTGATATTTTGGGTCCATGGCCAGGAAACTCCCCAGACCTTAATCCCATTGAGAACTTGTGGTCAATCCTCAAGAAGCGGGTGGACAAACAAAAACCCACAAATTCTGACAAACTTCTCTTGCAAGAATGGGCTGCCATCAGTCAGGATGTGGCCCAGAAGTTAATTGACAGCATGCAAGGGCAGATTGTAGAGGTCTTGAAAAAGAAGGGTCAACACTGCAAATATTGAATCTTTGCCTCAACTTCATGTAATTGTCAATAAAAGCCTTAGACAATTATGAAATGCTTGTAATTATACAGTATTCCATAGTAACATCTGACAAACATATCTAAAGACACTGAAGCAGTAAACTTTGTGGAAATTAATATTTGCGTCATTCACAAAACTTTTGGCCATGACTGTACTGTACGCTGATCTCTATGAGAAGTAAGAAAAGAGGAAATAGTTGGAGCTCTATCTCTCTATCCCCCCCCTCTCTCTCTCTCTCTCTCTCTCTCTCTCTCTCTCGATCTGTCTCTCTCTATCTGTCTCTGTCTCTCTCTCTCTCTCTATCTGTCTCTCTCTCTCCCTCTCTCCCTCTCTCTCTCTCTCACACACACACACTAACTCTCTCTCTCTCGCTCTCTCGCTCTCTCTCTCTCACTCCCGGTCTCTCTCTCTCTCTTTCGATCTGTCTCTCTCTCTCTGTCTCTCTCTCTCCCTCTCTGTCTCTCTCTCTCTCTCTCTCTGTGTCTCTCTTTCCCTCAATCTCTCAATCTCTCAATCTGTCTCTCTCTCTCTCTCTTTCTCTCTCTTTCTCACTCTCCCTCTCTATCTGTCTCTCTCTCTCTCTCCCTCTCTGTCTCTCTCTCTCTCACACACACACACTCTCTCTCTCTCTCTCTCTCTCTCTCCCGGTCTCTCTTTCTCTCTCTCCATCACTCTCTCTCTCCCTCTCTCTCCCCCTCCCCCTCTCTCTCCCCCTCTCTCTCTCTCTCTCTCTCTCTCTCTCGCTCTCTCTCTCTTTCTCTCTCTCTCTCTCTCTCTCTCGCTCTCTCTTTGTCTCGCTCTCTGTCTCTCTCTCTCTGTCTCTCTTTCTCCCTCACTCTGTCTGAATTTAGATGATATCACTGCAGACAGACAGATGACTGTGGTCATTACCTTGGTCTGATCAGTGGCGGCCATGTTTTGCTAAAATAATTACAGACTCCTCATCTCTATGTCGCTATATCACCTGTTGTAGGGATATTGTGTCTTATAGGTGAACATCTCACAAGGCCATTTGAAGAAGAAGCCCCTGTTATGGCAGCTTTATATTGTGAGTCTACTCTGTGTGTGTCTGTTAGGGCCTTTGGCTGAGTGCCCACCCTATTTAAGCGCTATAAATGTGGCTTGGTCTCCTAGGCAGCTGCGACTGGTGAGTTGTGCTGCAGTTCTCTGACAGCTTCGCTAAACCATTAGGAATCACAGATGATGATTGTGCAGGGAAATGGAGAGTGATTAAATGGGAAAGGGTCAGGCCAGTAATTGCTGCCGGTGTCAGGTGGGTACGGTAAGTATCCAGGTGGGTTGAACATACTCTAATCTACTCACCAATAATGCAGCTAGCATTACCCCTGGCCATGAGGTTTCATAGCCAATAAGGGTGCAGAATGTAAATGATTGTATTTCCTTTTCCAATCAGATGACAACATTCAAATGTGCCTCTTCATTGGGTGGATCTGATGGAATTCTGTGTTTCTTAGCCAATCAGATATCTTCAATCCTATTATACACTGCACTCTATCCGTGGACACCACAGAGGGATTGGGGAAATCTGCAGTAATTACAAATGTGTCGTTTAGGAATCAGGAATCATGAAGAATTTGATGCTGGATATTTAGCATGCAGACAGTCCCACAATGGCACTATGAACGACAGTTAAACCACCACCAGTTGTTTCTTTACGGTAGAAGATTGATCTGCGTCTCTAAAGAATACCATGACTGTTGTCTCAGAGTGAAATGAGGAGAGGAATCCTTCCCTCACTGAGTCAGGCGGGTGTCTTGTAATGAGGATATCAGGGAAGAGTCCTTCATTACCCCCCATTACCAGGGAGTAGCTCACATGCCACTAGCTACTGATAGGTGTCCTTGACCTTCATAACCAATCACCAGCTACCACACTGATTAAAAAAGCCAAGCGGGAGAGAGTGAGGGAGAAAGAGTGCGTGCCAGGGTGAGTCATGTTATCTTTAATATTTGAAACATCCTGGAAGCAGGAGGAGGAATATTAATGTTTTTAATTGAGTCAGTATAAAACATCCTCTCTTTCTGTTTCAGGTGGAGCTGATATCCTGCATGATTAAAATGACCTTAGAGAACATTCCTTCTTTCAAGGAAATGTACAAAAAACATATTTTGCACCCAGTTTGACAAAACGTGTCTGAATTGACTGGGGATTGTGACTTCTCACTCTCACTCACACAAACACACATCACTTCCCCTCCTCACACGCACCTGTTTTAGGATGCCGGCAGCCATTTCGTGTCCACAGTCGAAGATGACGTGGAACTCCTTCCCTCTCTTCATCTCCTTGAGGAGAGGCTTGGAGTCCTTGGTGTCCGCTGGCAACTGGCGGATCTTCAAGCGGATGTTGTAGCGAGATGGAGCCTTTATGAGCTCCTGTAACCGAATAAGACCTTCAGAGGAAACACAGAGGCAAAAAAAGAAAGTGTGTGAGAGGGAATGTATCAATGTACAATACGTATACCATTTTGAATAGGGAAAGGGGGATACCTAGTTAGTTGTCCAACTGAATGCCTTCAACTGAAATGTGTCTTCTGCATTTAACCCAACCCCTCTGAATCAGAGAGGTGCAGGGGGCTGCCTTAACCGACATCCACGGCACCCAGGGAACAACAGGTTAGCTGCCTTGCTTAGGGGCAGAACAACAGATTTTTACCTTGTCAGCTCAGGGATTCAATCCAGCAGCCTTGTGGTTACTGGCCAAATGCTCTAACCACTAGGCCACCCGCCGTCCTGAAAATGTCATGTTAATTCCATTTCTGTTGCAAAAAGTGCAGGCGCCTTATTTTCCAAAGATAAACTACAAATATGTATCTCTGGTAATTGAAGTTTTACTCTGTATTCATTTGACTCCCTTGGTTTTAATTAGTGGTAGATAAGGAAGCTCCATGAATAGATGTCTAATGTCATTCCAGTTTTAATGAAATCCATCCATCTGTCAACTTGTCTTGCATCTCTTCCCTCCTCCCTCCTCCCCCTCCTCCTCGTCCCTCCTCCCCCTCCTCCTCCATCTCTTTCTTTCTCTCCCTTCTTTGCACTATTGCACATTTCATTCCACTTCCTCATTTCTTAATATTTGTCTGTATCCCTCCTGTTCTACCTCCACCATCTATGTTTCTCTCAAAGCTCTGTTTTGTCTGGCGCCACACGGTATCTTACCAGAGCCAGTACCACAGATCTTGATGCTAGAAGAAAACGGATCCCAACAGTATGAATTCCCCTTTGAAATGGAAACCAAAAAGACATCTATCAATACTCCACCTGACTTTTATCATACTGATACATTGAATTCACTCTCATTATCGATTCATCTACAATGCTTCCCCTATATTCATCTACAATGCTTCCCCTATATTCATCTACAATGCTTCCCCTATATTCATCTACAATGCTTCCCATATATTAATCTACAATGTTTCCCCTATATTCATCTACAATGCTTCCCCTATATTCATCTACAATGCTTCCCCTATATTAATCTACAATGCTTCCCCTATATTCATCTACAATGCTTCCCCTATATTCATCTACAATGCTTCCCATATATTAATCTACAATGTTTCCCCTATATTCATCTACAATGCTTCCCCTATATTCATCTACAATGCTTCCCCTATATTAATCTACAATGTTTCCCCTATATTCATCTACAATGCTTCCCCTATATTCATCTACAATGCTTCCCCTATATTCATTTAGCACCGCTGCTACATGTTTTCCACCGCGGCAAAAACCAGGATTTACAATATATATATATTTTTGTCGATACATGCTTTTAAATGGATACTCGCTGGCTCAGTGGCTGAAAGTCTGTGGGAACAGCTAGCATATCTTTGCGCTAACATCTACATTCCTACATAGTGATATCGGACAGAGAGCCACTATGGCTGAATAATTCTTACAAGTGTTTCCAGTCATCTGTAAGTGCAATCAATAATCTTTTCCCTGGTTCAGTACTGTATAGACCTGCCGCAGTCACAGTCACAACTATGTAGCTGTTCTTTTCTGCAGCCTGCAGCCATACAGGCAGTCCCCAGCTGGTTGGCCCATGGCATTATTTGTTTACTTCCTGTTTCTACTTGAGCGCACAGCACCATGGGACACCAGCGCAGCTCAGCTCACAGCTTGTTGTTGAGTGTTGAGCAGCAGCCAGTTCCCAAGCCTTCATTAAATCACTACAACACTCTGTCGCACACTGATGATGATGCCCCACGGTGGCGCCCTCTCGCATGCTGATGATGTGTCATTGCCCGTGACAAAGTGGACACAGTAGACACAATGGAGGGCTGAGGACCTCGCCCACTGTGGGTCACTATTAACTAACACCGCAGAATATATATACGATGAGCCAGAGAGAGGATGCAGTGTAGCTACTGTATGGCTACAGGCTATGGCTATGACTGAAATAGGCTACCTATTCCTAGTGCACCTACAGCGCATGCCCTGGTCAAAAGTAGTGCACTACAAAAGGAATATGGTGCTATTTCAGACGCAGCCTAAGAAGAAGACCAGCTGGCCTTCTCAATTTGAACAAACACCCTTAGTTAGACTTCATTGCACATCAGCTTGTTTCAAAATGTTCATTACCTGACCATCACAGTTAGTTTAAATAGCTGCTTTGTTGGCGGCCACAAAGGCCCATGGTGATCTCCAAGCAGATGGAGGCGCTTGTGAAAAGCGGTTGTTCTTAAATCAATTACAGAGTTATGATCCCGATCTACAATTCTGTCGAAATTTGGAATTCAGACAAAAGTGAACGTGAGGTATGTGAGTGTGTGTGTGTGCATGTGTGTGTGTGTGTATGTGTGCGATGTTTGAATGTGGTCCGATCTGGCTGGGGTGTTTAGTTTTGCGAGAGCTTTCCACTGCAGGAGCAGCGCTCAGTGTTTTACAGTTAGTTAGTTAACATGGGTAAAACCACCCTGACACCCCCGACTGCTGCATTCGCACATCATAAACAACATGTCAGAGTACCTCTTTCTCTCGTCCTCTCCCTCTCTTTCTCACACACTTTCCACCTCTCTCTCCCCCGCTCACTCTCCATCTCTCTCTCCCTCTTTCTCTCTCAATCTCTCTTCCTCTCCCCCCTCATGATCTCTCTCTCTCTCCCCTCTCCCTTCCCCCCTCTCTCTCCCTCCTCTCCCCCTGTATATCTCCTCTGCCTCTCTCTTCCACCCTCTGTCTCTCCACCCTCTCCCCCTGTCTATCTCCTCTGTCTCTCCACTCTCTCCCCCTGTCTATCTCCTCTGTCTCTCCACCCTCTCCCCCTATCTATCTCCTCTGTCTCTCTCTCCTCTCCCCCTGTCTATCTCCTCTGTCTCTCCCTCCTTTCTATCTCCTCTGTCTCTCCACCCTCTCCCCCTGTCTATCTCCTCTGTCTCTCCACCCTCTCCCCCTATCTATCTCCTCTGTCTCTCTCTCCTCTCCCCCTGTCTATCTCCTCTGTCTCTCCACTCTCTCCCCCTGTCTATCTCCTCTGTCTCTCCACCCTCTCCCCCTATCTATCTCCTCTGTCTCTCTCTCCTCTCCCCCTGTCTATCTCCTCTGTCTCTCCCTCCTTTCTATCTCCTCTGTCTCTCCACCCTCTCCCCCTGTCTATCTCCTCTGTCTCTCCACCCTCTCCCCCTATCTATCTCCTCTGTCTCTCTCTCCTCTCCCCCTGTCTATCTCCTCTGCCTCTCCCTCCTTTCTATCTCCTCTGTCTCTCCACCCTCTCCCCCTGTCTATCTCCTCTGACCCTCCACCCTCTCCCCCTGTCTATCTCCTCTGCTGTCTCCCGTGCTATTCTACCTGGCAGATTCACCCCTCTTCACCACCCCAACACTGCCTGAGACCACAGCAATCCGGAGAGAAAAATATGGAGAGAGGGAGAGGGATGTGGTGATCTGTATTGACTGTGTCTAATGCCTTGTGACTGCCTTCCCCAGGATCCATATTTTACTCTGCATGAATATTTCATACACTCAAAGCATTTTTTAGGGTCCGTCTGGGAGTCTCCTAAGCGTTAAACAGAACAGCCCTGTGATAAATATCCTGTGAAGCGAGGTGAAGACGCACCAGCAGCAACCCTCTCCTCAAGTATACCATTCCAAACGTCCTCGAAGAACCGCTCATAGGGTGAGTTTCCATTGCAGATCATCCATCAGAGGTAGAGATGTAGCAGGATGGATCTCAATAGTCTTGTTTCCTGACCTTGTCTCCATTCCTTTGTCTGCACCAATGTTGAACTACATATACTGTAACGTGTATGTCAATAGTCTAATGGTCTCGTTTCCTGTCCTTGTCTCCTTCCCTTTGCGCTAATGTTGAAATACCTTTCTCAATTGTCTAAAATTCCATCCTCTCCTTGCCTGTTTTCAGAAGCCACTTTAGCCTATTGTGTGATTCTCCTGGAGGTCTATCTATGGCACAGTGAGTGTTGCATGATGGGAAGCGGGAGGCCGGGAGGACGGAGTGAGTGGAGTAATGGCTGTGTGAGTCACGTGTCTCCCCAACAATCTGCGGGTCAAGGTTAATGTAACCCTCTCTGCATCGCCAGCCTTATTTATGTTCCATTAAACGTGTTGAACAAATTGAAAAAAGATTAAACCGTGTTTCCGGTCAAAGGTTTAAATAGTCGTTCAGGAATGTGGAAGGATGGAAGGAAAGAATTCCCCTTTGTGGGAAATACACACATCCATGTGTCTCCTCTCTGCTCATAAAGTGTGGACCACTTTATTCTATGTATTGAGTTTATAACTGTCATTACAACTATCATTACAACTGTCATTACAACTGTCATTATAACCGTCATTGTAACTGTCATTACAACTGTCATTACAACTGTCATTGTAACTGTCATTGTAACTGTTATTACAACTGTCATTACAACTGTCATTACGGCTGGCATTATGACTGTCATTACAACTGTCATTACAACTGTCATTATAACTGTCATTGTAACTGTCATTGTAACTGTCATTACAACTGTCATTATGACTGTCATTACGACTGTCATTACAACTGTCATTAGAACTGTCATTATAACTGTCATTACAACTGTCATTACAACTGTCATTACAAATGTCATTATAACTGTCATTGTAACTGTCATTACGACTGTCATTATGACTGTCATTATGGCTGTCATTACAACTGTCATTAGAACTGTCATTACAACTGTCATTACAACCAAGGCCTTAAGGAGTTTTCCCTCAGGGAACACCAATCAGTAGACAGACGCAACAGACACTACACCAGAAATGTGCTGCTAACTGATGCTGTCTTCTGTAGCTGCTATGTGTTTGAAGATGGGCGGCCATGTTGTAAGAACACAATGTGGACTCATTAAAGTTAGTTCCCTGGAACATCTGGTCGTCTGTTGCTATGCATGGTGTAGTCGGCACAAGAACATCTTGTCGGAGTTCCAAACAGCTGGTGGACTTTAATTAACATTGCATGTCACCAACAACACTGATGTGACAGGTTCAATAAAACAATCTTAAAAGTTAACAAAAACAAATACATGTGAAAGTAGGCTACAAGTTATTTTTTGTCTATTTCTATTTTAAAATTGTTCCTGTTCACTGTAAAAACATCCAATTTTCGGAAGATATCCTTTTAACTACAGTAACTACAGTACTTTGACCCTACTATGAAACATACAGCACTTAAGAGAAAACCAAATAAAACCTCTCCAGACCAACAGAATTCAATAGACAGTAACAGAGAAGCAAAAAGTACAACCATTAAAATCACTTGGAAAATCCAAATGATCACAGCGTTTATGAAAATGGCATTTCGCATGCTACATCATCACAGCAGTACCGATTATCCCAATGCAGCCAAAGCTGAATTATCATGGCACTTAGTAGAACGAATGTTAGCGGGCCTTTCTCAACAATCTGCAGTGTGGTAGTGGAGCGTATGATGGGATTGGTGCGGCTGGTGTGTGTTTTCACTCACACACATCAAATTGAAACAGATTACTGAAGGGGTCCTGGGACTCTAGAGCCAATCACTTCCACTGAACTTGACTCAGTCTCAAGTACACTTAAATGCCTCTCAGCCTAAGCAAACACACACACACACACACACACACACACACACACACACACACACACACACACACACTGCACACACACACACATGCACGGATGGATGCACACTTGGTCGTATGTGCACACACACAAGGAGACACTCACAACACACAAAGAAATAGACTAGCAAATAAGAAATGCCTTTTTTTCAAATGCCAAATCATTCTGTCAAAAATAGAATTAAATAAAACAACCCCTTTTTGATTAAAACAAGACAATCAGCCACTCCTCTGTAAACATTTTGCTACACTGGGTTTTAGGCCGACCTTTCAACTAACGCAATTACAAAAAAATGTCAGGCAGATCAGGTCAAAACCTCTCCCATAACAGAATTACACCCATTTGACACACAGTAAATTACCTCAGAAGAGTCATGCGGGGTACATTTCAATGATGTTTTTTGTTGTGTTGTTTTTTTAAATATATATTGTTTTGTTCTGTCATAAAATGCAACCATAGGAATACTCAAAGGGATCCTTGCTGACAGCTATATAGAGGAAAACAGAATGATGGCTATAGAGTGGCTATTCAGTGGTGTTGGATGGAGTGGCTGGTCGTTGGGTCGTTAAACCTTTCTTTGCTCTTAGGGACCACCCCTCTAGTCTACCACCTCTACGGTCGGTCGGTTGCAGTCGGAGGATGTTGTCAAGGAAACCGGGCCATAAACATAGAGCCAGGGTGATTAAACTGTCACTCTCTCCCTCCCGCCATCAATGAAGGAAGGGAGGCCGGGACTGGGGGGAATATTTATAGGAGTAACCACACTATCCCTGCACCATGGTGCATCCCAGCGTCTCCATCTCTCCCTCACTACCCAATACAACTCCAGTGTAACATGACTCCCATAACGTTGTGATGTGTGGCTCGGAATACTACCACCACAACACAGAGTGTAGATGCCATTGCCTTTGTACCATTACAAAGTTTATCTGTTAGAAGTGGGCCATTGTGGGTATTGATTTACTTGTATGCTCTCTGGTTCACGGAGAAACAGCCCAATGAGAAAGCTGTTTCCTGTTCCACTCTGGGGCAACAGCAGTAGGGCAATTGGGGTGTGAAGGAAACATGGCTTAGTATAAAGGAGTCCCTTCTGAGAGAATTACATGGCAATATAGGGCTTATCCAATATGTTGGACAATATGTTTTCACACACATAAAAACAGGCAAAGTAAGCAGGCCAACACATTCCCCTGTTTAAAAGAAGATTAATCAATCGCACTCCACACTGCCCTTTTCCACCTGGACAAAAATAACACCTATGTGAGAATGCTGTTCATTGACCACAGCTCAGTGTTCAACACCATAGTGCCCATGAAGCTCATCACTAAGATAAGGATTGTGGGACTGAACACCTCCTCTCTGCAACTGGATCCTGGACTTCCTGACAGGCCGCCCCCAGGTGGTAAGGGTAGGTAGCAACATGTCAGCCACACTGATCCTCAATACAGGGGCACCTCAGGGGTGTGTACTTAGGCCCCTCCTGTACTCCCTTTTCACCCACGACTGTGTGGCCAAACATGACTCCAACACCATCATTAAGTTTGCTCACGACACAACAGTGATAGGCCTGATCACCGACAACGATGAGACAGCCTATATGGAGGAGGTCAGAGAACTGGCAGTGTGGTGCCAGGACAACAACCTCTCCCTCAATGTGAGGAAGACAAAGGAGCTGATCGTGGACTACAGGAAAAGGCGGGCCAATCAGACCCTCATTAACACAGACGGGGCTGTAGTGGAGCTGGTCGAGAGTCTCAAGTGCCTTGGTGTCCACATCACCAACGAACTATCATGGTCCAAACACACCAAGACAGTCGTGAAGATGGCACGAGACTGAAAAGATTTGGCATGGGTCCCCAGATCCTCAAAATGTTCTACAGCTGCACCATTGAGAGTATCCTGACCGGTTGCATCACCGCCTGGTATGTAAACTGCTCGGCATCTGACTGTAAGGCGCTACAGAGGGTAGTCAGTACGGTCCAGTACATCACTGGGGCCAAGCTTCCTGCCATCCAGGACCTATATAATAGGTGGTGCCCCCCTCACACACACACACACGTTCGTTTTGTACACTGCTGCTACTCACTGTTTATTATCTATGCATAGTCACTTCACCCCTACCTATATGTACAAATTACCTATAACCTGTACCCCCGCACACTGACTCGGTACCAGTACCCCCTGTATATGGCCTCGTTGTTGTTATGTTATTGTGTTACTTTTTATTTTATTTTACTTTAGTTTATTTGGTAAATATTTCCTTAACTCTTCTTGAACTACATTGTTGGTTAAGGGCTTGTAAGTAAGCATTTCAAGGTCTACACTTGTTGTATTTGGTGCATGTGACAAATGAAGTATGATTTGATTTGATTGTATTACCTGAATCATTCCAAACATCCCATGCAGGTCTCCTTCCTTCTCATCCTGATATCTTCAGCCTTTGGCTCAATGAGCACATGCATTTATTCACTATCTATTGGCTCACCCCGTGTCAACCTGCTACATCCCCTAACACCTTCATTAACAGGGTGTTAGGGATCAGCCAGAATCAATGTTTCCCCAACGATGCTTATCTCACACTGAGCCCTACTGAATAAGGGCTGTAGGGAACCTGCACATGTCGTGGGGTAATAATAGTATCATATATACCTCACATGCAACTTGTAATAAGACTATTCAATTAGCCTATTCAAATGTATATCTGACTCCATAAAGATAATTCAATTATAGAAGCAAGCATTAGGCAATAAGTTGACTTTGACTAACAAGAACTAGCCTGAGATTTCTCTATATCAAAGGCAGATATTGAATTAACATTGTACAATGAATGGATTCACATACAAGGAAGAAAGCTTAAGCTACAAGGCAATACTGATGTTAACAAAGCATATTTCTAGGCATATAGATCCTAAGGTTTACTTAGAAGACAAAGCATGAACAAAGAGAAGCCTATTAGGCCAGAGGCCTAGAAGCCTAGGAAATGAGAATTGATCATACAACCTTCCTCCATGGACGGGATACAGGATACGAGAGAGAACAAAGGCATTTCGTTCCATTGATAACATCTGAAGGTGTAACTCTTTCAACTCATAGCCATCCACATTGACCAATCAAACGACACCAAGTTTACAGTGTAACCTGACCACCAGGGTGTCAGAGTCATGGACACTATAATATTATTCACACATTTAATAGTCAGTCCTCTGGAAACTGTAACAGAGAGATACATTTTGGCCCCTCAGAGGGGGAAAGGCTGACAAGTCCTTGGGCATTGTCCTTTGTGCTTTCCTTGTGTTCCTGGACCATTTACCATGCAGCTCCAGGTGACAGAGAGCACAAATCGGGGCCAAGCCTACACACAAATACACACGCACAGACACAGTAGGGTTGAATATTTCCCCGTTATTTTACAAATGTTCCATTCCAAAAAGGAATCACTTTTCTCCCTGGTAACCCGGTATTTCCCGCCAAAACCAGAAGTGTCCTTCAAAAGCATCCTAAAGCATAGAAATATGTCTGGATTCGATTAGAGCATTGATCGGCATGAAACTTCAAGCCTGATGCTACCTGAGCCTGATGCTACCTGAGCCTGATGCTACCTGAGCCTGATGAGACATATATTACATACATTTTATAAGCCATACATACAAGATCAAAAAATCCCAAAATACGGTGCCATTATCCAATACATACATATATGATACAGTCTACTGCAGGTTATGGACGACAGAAAAACATAAAAGCCCACATAAATGTAGCTAGCTATACGCTCTATTGTGTAAATAAATGAAACTAGCTCCAGTAGGCTAACCTTTTTCAGTGTGGACTGTATTACTGTATTATATTATACTGTAACATATGGACTGGAATTACACACATCGTTCAAACCATGATAAAGCAGAAGAGAACATACATTATGGAGCATCATATGCAGCCTACTACAAAGTTACAAGTATAGTCTAGCGAATTAGATTTACATTTTGAAATATAATAGGGCCTTTTTGTATAATTACTGGACTGACACATATTTACCTTTCATAATATTTCCCCTAAGGTTATTAGTCTACCAACTCTTTCTCTCTCTTGTTGATTCATTCCTGCCTCGCTTTCAACAGCTAAATGAAATATGTTTTGTTGTCCTTATCTTCATCCTTCTGAAGACATCCTTGAATAATGCAGAAGGCTTAGATGCAGAAGGCTTTCACTTCTCTTCACGAAGATTGAATGGTTATGGGTCTGAATAAATAAATGCTATAGCCTACCATCGTGTTTTCTCTCTTCTTTCAAACTACCCATGAGTTCGATTGGCTGCTGCATTCAACATTCAGCAAAAAAGAGTGTACGTCCCTCTTTAAATAGTCTATTGTTATAAAAAATGCTAAGAAAAATGATGTCTAACAAGCTATTATAGTCTAGCTTGTCTTGCATGGGACTCTAAGAGCTAAGGAGCGTTTTTAAGGAGAGATGCCAGCGGAGAACAAGTGTTTGTGTATTGCGCAAGAGACAGAGGCTATAAATTAGAAGTGTATTATGCATAATCCATCATTAATTAATAAAATAAATATAAGGCTAATACTGCATTGAATATATTATCTGAAAGGCTAGGACATCTATATATAGGGCAATATATCAATCTAGAACAGGATTATCTATTTTGGATAGAGTTGATGGAGAGAAAGTCTGCGAGAGTGCTCGCACGTTCACTGATATAAAGCAATGATATTCGAGTGATAGGCTGTTTTAAAACTCTGCAGCTGCAATTATTAAAGTAATAACTTTTACAATTTAAAACCAAGGTGACCCCGAAAGCCAGTGGACATGGGTAATTTAGACACGCATTCAGTCTTTATATTACTGTAGCATAGACTATGCTGGAGCAAATGTAGGCCTACCTATCACTAGAAGAAAAGTTACCATGATTAGATGATAGGTCTGCATGCATTGTGAACTCCATACTGAGATGGACTGTGTGTCTCTAAGCGTTGATTCATCATGCAGAGGCTGTAGAGAAGCCAGATTTAGATATTGCATATTCATTTCAATGCAATGCCTTTCTCAATATCTAAAATATGAAGTATTAGGTACAGGATGAACATATTGAAACCTGTAAACTTTCATTTGCCCAAAAAGTTGTTTTGGACACTTCTCTGGTTTCTATTTTGTTTTGCTTGGTTGGTTGTAGTTTTTTGGGAAATAGATTTAAACTGAATTAAATTGAAAGCAAAATGGTTTACGTAATAAAATACTGGCCAATGGAGCCCCAGTGTGTTTCTGAGAGCATGTGAAGACCTGGCAGTGTTGTCCTGAGCCTGGATACACACACACACACACACACACACACACAGACATCCTGTCCTGAGCCTGGATACACACACGGACGCACACACACACAGACATCCTGTCCTGAGGCTGGCTCCCTCCCGACCCCTGGCATATGGCACATGTACCCTGCCCGCTGAGACGTTTTCTGCCTGCTGTTATAACACTGGAACACTGGCCATCTGGGGACGAAAGGGGGGGTAGGGCTACAGGGCTACTCTACTGTACAGGACTATAATCATAGTCTATATTACAGGTGAAGGGTTTTTTGATATGGTAATTTATGATATGGTAATTTAGCAGAACAGAACTGTTGACAACGACGGACATATATTTAGTATATGTGGCCCATCCGAGTACCGAACCCACAGCCCTTATGCTGCCAGGCCAGTACCATGGTCTGTCTACAGTAACTCACTAAGCTGTTGGAATCACTGTGAGAAAAAGTAGGGGTGATGGAAGGTGGAAGTACAGTACAATAAGTGATCAGTGACTGAGCCTGTTCTTTGGTCATAGACAACTGTGACTGAACCTGTTCTGTGGTCATAGACCACTGTGACTGTGAAGGTATGAGGCACAGAACTGCAATGAGGTGGTTCCAAGCCCGTTCTATTCATTCTATTTCTATGCTTTCTAGGCACAGTGGGTGGACAGACAGGGTGTGAGCCTTGCTGTATTGTCGTCATTGATCATGAAGGTGTGAGGTACTGTAAGTGGCCAGGGGTCTTACCTGTGCTGTCATCATAGACAACGGTGACCGTCTTCCACTTGAAGAAGTGAACCAGGTCCAGAATGGCTCGGCTGAGAGAGGAGAAGTCTGGGTAGAGGCTGACGTAGAAAGAGTCCCTGTTGTCAGACACCTGGTGCTTCCATTTGGTCTGGATGTGGGGCACGCCAAGCGCGTTACAGATGGACTGGACCGCATTGGCCGACGAGCTGTGGGAGGGCCCGAAGATGGCCGCCACCCCCAGAGATAGTTGGTCGCAGGCTGGGGGAGGAGACAACGTTCAGTTAGTCCTTTATTCAGTGGTTTATTCAGTATTATATGACATGCTACTGTTAGTTCCTGAAGTCATGGACTTCCCACTCCACTATGGCAAGCTGTCCGTTCCTATATGGTTTTGAATGACCATCATGAAGCATATTTGGAAGGAAGCCAGTGACCGTGTAAAATGTATGAGCAAGATCTATACACAGTAGGCCTGCATAATATATGAAACGATTGGCAACACTTTGTAACAACAGCATTCTGCATTCAAATGACTTAATTTGATGAAAGGAGAAAACGCTCCAATCACAGAAAAAAGGATATAATGGCCAGTAATCGATAAGACCCTTTGGATGCGTATGAAAAGCACCCTTTTCCCCATTGTGTTCTACTTTTGAACATACCCTTATGGGGTTGCCCTATGGACGCTGGACAAAAGTAGTGCACTTTATTCGGAAAAGGGTGCCGATTTAGATTCAACCTTTGAGATGTCAGGCCTAATGCAACCAGTAAAACTATAGATTATAGCAGTTTATAAACCTGTCTCCAGGGAGACAACCAACTCTGTGAATTAGTATTACTGCTGAGTCCTTAGCAGAAACCAATCAATTGTCTTGGTTTATGTTTCATCTGCACAGACAACGGATGCATTCCAAATAGCAACCTATTCCTATATAGGGCACTACTTTTGACCAGATTCCTATGGGGCAGCTCGATGGGCCCTAATCAAAAGTAGTGCACTATAAAGCCTAAAGGGAATAGGTTGCCATTTGGGATGCGACCATCCTCTTTCTGCGACTGATTATAATTGTCCCAATCCAACCAATGAACTACGCATGAGCCCACATTCCCTGGGTGGGTGGGAACGCACTAACAACGCTAAATAAGATAGGAGAGTCACACAAATCGCAAGCAAACGTATTTGTATATTTTAACACTTGAATATTGAATATTGTTCCAGGAGACCAGCACCAGTCATGAATCTGGGTGTGAATGCAGCTTTCTGAATTGTATTCATAATCCTTGACCTTTTCTGGAGGCTTCGAAGCTGTCGTAGATGTTTATCCGTTGGATGTCGTATGTTAGCGTTGTGTTTGGCAGTAGGGTTCTGTTCCTGTTGATTGTATTTAAAGCAAATTTAAAGGCTAGTTCCTCAGCACCTGACGGCCCCGACTCAATGGACTCAAATATTCCTCCTGAAAACCAACAGAGACAAGAGACAGTTAGTTAGTACAGTAACTGAACAAAGTGGTTGATGAAATCACATTTAATGTTGAGAGGATTGTTCTTGACTCATTACATTTACACTTGTGTGTGATTATCCTGTTCTGTCCTTTACTCATAATTATATAAGTTCCTAATTTAAATAGAAAGGTTAATCAAATACAATTCACAAGATATAGAAAAGATATTGAAAATATAATTCCATCAAGTCCATCGAGACCTTACTATTGACAATAAAATGAGTCAGATATTTTGCACATCACATCAGCTGGGGATACTTGTTTCCTCAGGCTATGGGGGTACTTTTAACACTGACACATGACTGAAGCGAAAGCTTTCAGACACGTTAAGGCTTGGACAGTTTCCAACAGGAATGTGATCCAGGGGGATGTACTACTGTAAGAGAAACTCCTGTAATGTACTGTAGAGTGATGCACTCTCTTCAGAAAGACTGGAGTGGAAAGTGTGTTTAAAAGTGCTGGCTGCATAGCCAACGGCCCTCCAGTGAATTCATCTGACAGCCAACAGATGAATGGCTGCCGGAGAGGCTTGTGAGGGGAGGGGGTGGAACTCTTAGATCAATGTGCCCTGATTGGCCGGCGGATCAATCAATCAAGCCCTTGGGGAGCACTGGAGCACAGAGGCGGGAGATTGAAGTGTTTTGTTTGGGTTAGCCCCCTGGCCTGCCCCGTTGGCTCACAGTCTGTCGGTCTGTCGGTCTGTCTGTCTGTCAGAGGAAGCTGTCAGTAGATTCTATGGTTTATTTCCTCCTACTGTAAAACTCCAAAAGCAGCAACTAAACAGAGGACCAGGCCACTTGCAGAAGCAGCAACTAAACCGAGGACCAGGACACTTGTAGAAGCAGCAACTAAACAGAGCACCAGGCCACTTGTAGAAGCAGCAACTAAACAGAGGACCAGGACACTTGCAGAAGCAGCAACTAAACAGAGGACCAGGACACTTGTAGAAGCAGCAACTAAACAGAGGACCAGGTCACTTGTAGAAGCAGCAACACAACAGAGGACCGGGACACTTGCAGAAGCAGCAACTAAACAGAGGACCAGGACACTTGCAGAAGCAGCAACTAAACAGAGGACCAGGACACTTGTAGAAGCAGCAACACAACAGAGGACCGGGACACTTGTAGAAGCAGCAACTAAACAGAGGACCAAGCACCTTGAAGAAGCAGCAACTAAACAGAGGACCAGGACACTTGTAGAAGCAGCAACTAAACAGAGGACCGGGACACTTGCAGAAGCAGCAACTAAACAGAGGACCGGGACACTTGCAGAAGCAGCAACTAAACAGAGGACCGGGACACTTGCAGAAGCAGCAACTAAACAGAGGACCAGGACACTTGCAGAAGCAGCAACTAAACAGCGGACCAGGACACTTGCAGAAGCAGCAACTAAACAGAGGACCAGGACACTTGCAGAAGCAGCAACAAGACACGAGTCAGGAAAAGTTCCTCTCCTCTCTCTTATTAGTATTCTTCTCGTGGGAGAGCTCTACTTTGCATGCCATAATGAGTTGGAGGGAATTAATAAGCATCAGTTAATCGGGATGTACTATAATTGGAAGCCTGAGCTTTCGGAATCGGTCCGTTCACATGAGAGAAGTACCGTTTCTTGCTGAGAAGAGAATGTCTCTGTGGCTCAATTGAAAGAAAGAGGAGAGAAGAGGTAGTGAGTGAATGACTAAACGACTGACCGACCATGTGAATGTGAAAGAAGAAGATGAATCAGACTGGACAGATTAATGCGAAGACGTGACAGAGGGAGTAGGTGATGAATATGAATGTGTAATGTGTAACTCCTTTGTACTACAGGTTACGATAAGTATGCATTCACATGAAAAATGTGAGCAATGTAGAAAGCAGATTGAACTGAAGGTCAATGTATGAGTACCATACATACAGTACTGATGAATTGAATGAAGTGGTATAGGTATGGTATAGGTGGGTGAAAGGTTAACGCAATGACGTTAAATATTAATAGTATAAAACGATTACAAGGGAGAATGAGTGTATGCATAGGTACAGGTCTATGTGTAGTGTGAATATGACAATGAGGAAGCAAGTCTAAATGAGATTGTGGGGATGAATGTAAGAGGCTGTGGTTAGCAGTGAAGGGGTAGTTAGGAGAACAGGTGGGGCTAACATTAAGTAAGGCCTATGTAAAAAAAAAGAAAAAAGGCTGCCCCATTTTCACACACAAAAATCATGTAGTGTATCTTTAGAGGGCTTTCATTGAATTTTGACATCCAGATAATAACAGTGACATATTGAGTTCCACCCAGGGAGTAGTTAGTCCCCCCTGCTGACTGGTGGCTTGTAAGATTCTTTGATTCGATACTATAAGCCCATAGATCCACAGAGCTTACAGCAGAGATCTGATATCCACCACAGAGGTGACAGCTCTCATAATACCTGACGAAGAGGAAATAAGCGCAAAATCACCATAATGTTGATCCCCAAAACACACAAGCCAGAAGTCATAAAGGGTCATGGGCTTTGAGACACCGTTGGAGACAGGGACACAAGCATAGAGTGGGAGGTTGAGGGGATATGGGAGATTATCTGAGGCTGGTGTGTGTGTGTGTGTGTGTGTGTGTGTGTGTGTGTGTGTGTGTGTGTGTGTGTGTGTGTGTGTGTGTGTGTGTGTGTGTGTGTCTAGGTATTGAACCCCGGTGCACGTTCAGCACAGATCCCAGAGCAGCAATAAGTCAGGAGAGAATCACATCAATCAACACTTCATCAATCTGGGGAAATTACATTAACAGACACAAACTGACCACAGCAGAGCACTCACCACAACATGACTACTCCGACCAATCATAGAGAGTTTACAGAGCCGTGTCGCCCGACCTAGCCAAACAGATCCTCTTCAGCTCTGTACCAGAACAGATCCCAAAACAAAACCTCAAGCTATAGTTTGTCACAAAAAACATGTACCACGGTTTGAGTCGCCACAAATGAAAGCTGTATCCTGCTGCTGTTGGCACTATGCTATCGTAGACCTTCACTACCGGTCAAAGGTTTTAGAACACCTACTCATTTCAATTAACAGATGTGCCTTGTTAAAAGTTCATTTGTGGAATTTCTTTCCTTCTTAATGCATTTGAGGCAATCAGTTGTGTTGTGACAAGGTAGGGGTGGTATACAGAAGATAGCCCTATTTGGTAAAAGACCAAGTCCATATTATGGCAAGAACAGCTAAAACAGGCAAAGAGAAACGACAGTCCATCATTACTTTAAGACATGAAGGTCAGTCAATATGGATCATTTCATGAACTTGGAAAGTTTCTTCATGTCCAGTCCCAAAAGTGAGATTTTTGTTCTCAACCGCCGTGTCTTTGTGAGACGCGTGTGACTGAACGAATATTCTCCATATGTGTTGTTTCAACCGTGAAAGCATGGAGGAGGAGGTGTTAGGGTGTGGGGGTGCTTTGCTGGTGACACTGTCTGTGATTATTTTTGAATTCAAAGCACACTTAACTAGCATGACTAGCATTAACCAGCATTCTGCAGCGATACGGAATCCCATCTGGTTTTGGCTTAGTGGGACTATCATTTGTTTTTCAACAGGACAATGACCCAACACACCTCCAGGCTGTGTAAGGGCTATTTTACCAAGAAGGACAGTGGAGTGCTGCATCAAATGACCTGGCCTCCACCATCCCCTGACCTCAACCAAATTGAGATGATTTGGGATGAGTCGTACCACAGAGCGAAGGAATAGCAGCCAACAAGATCTCAGCATATGTAGGAACTCCTTCGAGACTGTTGGAAAAGCATTCCAGGTGAAGCTGGTTGAGAGAATGCCAAGAGTTTGCAAAGCTGTCATCAAGGCTAAGGGTGGCTATTTGAAGAATCTCAAATATAAAATATATTTTGATTTGTTTAACACTTTTTTGGTTACTACATGATTCCATGTGTGTTATTTCATAGTTTTTATGTCTTAACTATTATTCTACAATGTAGAAAAGTGTAAAAATTAAGAAAAATCCTTGAGCAGGTGTTCTAAAGCTTTTGACCGGTAGTGTAGCATTAACCAGCATTCTGCAGCGATACGGAATCCCATCTGGTTTTGGCTTAGTGGGACTATCATTTGTTTTTCAACAGGACAATGACCCAACACACCTCCAGGCTGTGTAAGGGCTATTTTACCAAGAAGGACAGTGGAGTGCTGCATCAAATGACCTGGCCTCCACCATCCCCTGACCTCAACCAAATTGAGATTATTTGGGATGAGTCGTACCACAGAGCGAAGGAATAGCAGCCAACAAGATCTCAGCATATGTAGGAACTCCTTCGAGACTGTTGGAAAAGCATTCCAGGTGAAGCTGGTTGAGAGAATGCCAAGAGTTTGCAAAGCTGTCATCAAGGCTAAGGGTGGCTATTTGAAGAATCTCAAATATAAAATATATTTTGATTTGTTTAACACTTTTTTGGTTACTACATGATTCCATGTGTGTTATTTCATAGTTTTTATGTCTTAACTATTATTCTACAATGTAGAAAAGTGTAAAAATTAAGAAAAATCCTTGAGCAGGTGTTCTAAAGCTTTTGACCGGTAGTGTACCTATGATAACTCTGGAGCCAAGTATGTACCAAGTATCTAAGAGTGCTTATTCAAGATCAGTTTAGGCAGTTTAGGCTAGATCACAATAAATAAAATACATGTCTGGGGTGACCTGATCCTAGATCAGCACTCCTACTCTGAGACACTTGATACAGTGCCTTGCGAAAGTATTCGGCCCCCTTGAACTTTGCGACCTTTTGCCACATTTCAGGCTTCAAACATAAAGAAATAAAACTGTATTTTTTTGTGAAGAATCAACAACAAGTGGGACACAATCATGAAGTGGAACAACATTTATTGGATATTTCAAACTTTTTTAATAACAAATCAAAAACTGAAAAATTGGGCGTGCAAAATTATTCAGCCCCTTTACTTTCAGTGCAGCAAACTCTCTCCAGAAGTTCAGTGAGGATCTCTGAATGATCCAATGTTGACCTAAATGACTAATGATGATAAATACAATCCACCTGTGTGTAATCAAGTCTCCGTATAAATGCACCTGCACTGTGATAGTCTCAGAGGTCCGTTAAAAGCGCAGAGAGCATCATGAAGAACAAGGAACACACCAGGCAGGTTCGAGATACTGTTGTGAAGAAGTTTAAAGCCGGATTTGGATACAAAAAGATTTCCCAAGCTTTAAACATCCCAAGGAGCACTGTGCAAGCGATTAATATTGAAATGGAAGGAGTATCAGACCACTGCAAATCTACCAAGACCTGGCCGTCCTTCTAAACTTTCAGCTCATACAAGGAGAAGACTGATCAGAGATGCAGCCAAGAGGCGCATGATCACTCTGGATGAACTGCAGAGATCTACAGCTGAGGTGGGAGACTCTGTCCATAGGACAACAATCAGTCGTATATTGCACAAATCTGGCCTTTATGGAAGAGTGGCAAGAAGAAAGCCATTTCTTAAAGATATCCATAAAATGTGTCGTTTAAAGTTTGCCACAAGCCACCTGGGAGACACACCAAACATGTGGAAGAAGGTGCTCTGGTCAGATGAAACCAAAATTGAACTTTTTGGCAACAATGCAAAACGTTATGTTTGGCATAAAAGCAACACAGCTCATCACCCTGAACACACCATCCCCACTGTCAAACATGGTGGTGGCAGCATCATGGTTTGGGCCTGCTTTTCTTCAGCAGGGACTGGGAAGATGGTTAAAATTGATGGGAAGATGGATGGAGCCAAATACAGGACCATTCTGGAAGAAAACCTGATGGAGTCTGCAAAAGACCTGAGACTGGGACGGAGATTTGTCTTCCAACAAGACAATGATCCAAAACATAAAGCAAAATCTACAATGGAATGGTTCAAAAATAAACATATCCAGGTGTTAGAATGGCCAAGTCAAAGTCCAGACCTGAATCCAATCGAGAATCTGTGGAAAGAACTGAAAACTGCTGTTCACAAATGCTCTCCATCCAACCTCACTGAGCTCGAGCTGTTTTGCAAGGAGGAATGGGAAAAAATGTCAGTCTCTCGATGTGCAAAACTGATAGAGACATACCCCAAGCGATTTACAGCTGTAATCCCAGCAAAAGGTGGCGCTACAAAGTATTAACTTAAGGGGGCTGAATAATTTTGCACACCCAATTGTTCAGTTTTTGATTTGTTAAAAAAGTTTGAAATATCCAATAAATGTCGTTCCACTTCATGATTGTGTCCCACTTGTTGTTGATTCTTCACAAAAAAAGACAGTTTTATATCTTTATGTTTGAAGCCTGAAATGTTGCAAAAGGTCGCAAAGTTCAAGGGGGCCAAATACTTTCGCAAGGCACTGTACATACGGCCCCTGGTCTAGACACTGGAGAATGGATCAGTGTGGGCACTGGAGAATGCCCTTTCCCTTTCAGCTGGTGACATGTGTTCTGTGATCAGACTACTGGGTCTTCCTCAGCCCATACATCCATCAAAACCCATCACTACTAACATCCCTAATTAATGATCAATGGGGTCTTCAGCATCCCTGAATTATTAATCCAACAAGGATACCAGCGCCGCGATCAATGTCATCACATCATCCACATCTTTCTGTGCCAAGAAGGGAGTGTATAGCCTCATTTAAATCTCAGTAAGCATGTTTGGCCACATCATAAGGCAGCATACTGACAGACATGTGGACAAAGGATAATTCATCATTCTCTTGCAGCAATATGAGCGGGATCGATTTGGAGGTGGAGGGTCCATTATGGTCTGGGGCAGTGTGTCACAGCATCATCGGACTGAGCTTGTTGTCATTGCAGGCAATCTCAACGCTGTGTGTTACAGGGAAGACATTCTCCTCTCTCATGTGGTACCCTTCCTGCAGGCTCATCCTGATATGACCCTCCAGCATGACAATGCCACCAGCCATGCTACTCGTTCTGTGAGTGATTTCCTGCAAGACAGGAATGTCAGTGCCCGGATCTCAATCCAATTGAGCACGTTTGGGACCTGTTGGATCGGAGGGTGAGGGCTAGGGCCATTCTCCCCAGAAATGTCCGGGAACTTTCAGGTGCCTTGGTGGAAGAGTGGGGTAACATCTCACAGCAAGAACTGGCAAATCTGGTGCAGTCCATGAGGAGGAGATGCACTGCAGTACTTAATGCAGCTGGTGGCCACATCAGATACAGACGGTTACTTTTGATTATGACCTCCCCTTTGTTCAGGGACACATTATTCTATTTCTGTTAGTCAGAGGTCTGTGGAACTTGTTCAGTTTATGTCTCAATTGTTGAATCTTGTTATTTTCATACAAATATTTACATATGTTAAGTTTGCTGAAAATGAGGTGAGGACATTTATTTCAGAATTCTTACTTCAGAATCAGTCTGCACCAGTGGAGTCTGGAGGCTTTTAGGCGGAGCTATAGGATGACACGCTCATTGTAATGGCTGGAATGGATTAAATGGAACGGTATCAAACACATCAAGCATGTAAAAACACCTTTTGACTCTGTTCCATTAATTCCATTCCAGCCATTACAATGAGCCTGTCCTCCTATTGCTCCTCCCACCAGTCTCCTCTGGTCTGCACCTTGTTTGTTTCCTTTAGAAGAGATGCATCAGCATCAACTCCTGTAGACTAAGTCAATCATATCTTTGGGCCAAACTGATACTACTTTGGAATGTCAATATACAGTTTACTGAACAGAAATATAAACGCAACACTCAACAATTCAAAGATTTTACGGAGTTACATTTTATATAAGGAAATAAATCAATTGAAATACATTCATTAGGCCCTAATCTATGGATTTCACATGACTGGGAATACAGTGTAAAATAAACCCCTGAGACGGGTCCCCACATCAGGTTTTCAGGGGAAAGGCAAGCTAGGTTGAAGATACTGGAGCCCTGAAAACTGGATGTTTACGGTTTTCTGAGAACCCCGCTGAGTGTGCCTGCAGCCAAATATAATTATGACACAGGCTGCGTAGAGGGATAAGATAGATAGTGCTTATTGTGCAAGTTTAGGGTGACCAGAATGTTGAATTGACACAAACAAAAAGTTTCTATAACAATGAGTGCATTAGCATTGTGATACGAAATAAGTCTAGACTTGATTGCCTGAGTCTCACTGAATGCCTAGAATAGACTTAGCCTCAATCACCCTCACTAAATGAGTCTGACAGGGCACACTAATCCCTATACCAACACCCTATTTACATAGGTCTCTGATAAAAAGTAGTATACTAGATAGGGGATAGGGTGCCATAGAATTTCAGAGTTTTGATACTCTTCTGTACCAACGCTTGTTTGTTTATCACTTTTTCCTATTAAAGCTCAGCTTTGTCCAGTTGAGGATAGAATGAATACATCACCATCAGTACATTAGTTTTAATCAGAATTTATTTTCCCTTCGTTTGGTTGAACTCGTGAAAATAAACTACACACTCCATTTTAAAGTAGTCTGTTTTATTTTTTAATACCTTGTGCTGGTCTGAAATCAATTGCTGCACTTGCTGCTATCTTGGCAAGCATGTGTGTTCTTGTCGGGCTGCAGAGAGGAGCGGAGAGCCGGAGAGGCTATCTTTGATGAATGTGCTCAGTAATCCAGTCAATTGGTCGCATTAATAATGTTTGGTTTGCTAAAATAGCGACTGTAGCCGCCCAACGCTAGCTGCTTCTGGGCTGTGGGGCCCCGCACACATTGGGCTGTGGGGCCCCGCACACACTGGGCTGTGGGGCCCTGCACACATTGAGCTCAGGGACTCAACAAGACTACAGGCTTTAAAGCTCAGCACAACACACATAGTTCAAAGATACATAATGACAGAGACAGGGGGAATTCAAATATGTGTGTGTGTGTGTGTGTACGTTGTGTTTCTGACTCACGTTGATGTTATCACAAAATGCAACACTGGACTTTTTACAGCTTAGCAAATGTGCTCATGAATGATAACAAAAAGTGTTCTGGCAAATGTGCAGAACTACCCACAGTGTCACAGTCGTGGCTTCTAACAGTAAACGACTGCATTGCAAATTGCCAACATACTCATCCTGCTGAGTTGAAAGGGTATAAGAAGTAAAAGGGCAGAGAAACACCTGGATCTGATTACCATTACTGGTTTACCAAGAGGAGAACGTTAAACGTCAAGATGGTCTCTGTCCTTTCCTCTAACCTCCTCTTGTCAGTGAGTTGCTGTGCCAATGTGTCTTTCAGCCTGATCCCTCTCAGTGACTTGAATAGAGATCCGGTCTAATCCTCACACGCAACTGCACACACACACACAAACCAGGAAACGCCTAATGCCTCGCTCCTCTCAGACTGGTCATGACAGGCCAACCAGAGTAAAGATGAAACATCATCTATCTCAATTTCCTCTCAGAGAAAAAACACAGAGGGGAAATTAATAGGAAATCCAGCTTCTGCTCGTTGCTTGTTTTGGTGGAGTGAAAATGATTTATGCGTAAAAATAAGGTAGACCTCTATAACCACACTCACACACACACACCTCCTTTCCGTCTCTCTCCGATGTTGACAGTTTGATGGCGGTCAGTGTCAGAATAGCAGTGCAGCAGAACGAGAAGTGTAGCATGACGCGCTCCCAGAGCATGTTCCATCTTTATCACAGCTGGGGTGTAACAGACAGAGGGAGGGAGGGAGGGAGGGAGGGAGGGGGAGGAGAGGAGAGGAGCGGAGAGGAGAGGAGAGGAGAGGAAGGGAGGGAGGGAGGGAGGGAGGGAGGGAGGGAGGGAGGGAGGGAGGGAGGGAGGGAGGGAGGGAGGGAGGGAGGTCTGTGGAACTGAACTGTCTCACACCTGGGGTAGTTACACTGCAAAGGAAACATTTTATTATATTCAGGCATAAATGTAGATCTTGTTGTAAAACTATACATTTAAGAAATATATCCTTACAGAAGAAGAGGGAACAATAATATCACGAGGAGAGGGACTGCTGGCATTTTAAAATGCCTGTACAACGACTGTGCCCTAAAAATCTGAAATGCTGTTTTTCTGTTATTTTCTCTGTTCTGTGTGTTCAGAACAATTTGTTCCTTTTCAAGATCAACAGCAGCACAGTTGTGTACTGTGTGTACTATGGGGATATGTCTGCCTGTCTGCCTGCCTGCCTGCCTGCCTGTCTTTCTGTCTGCCTTTCTGCCTGAGGTAGAGAATTGAAGATGTTGCACTGACTGACTGAAAGCCACCAGAGACTGACAACAGAACAGTGGCATTTATGGTACAAGGTCTATCCTTTACTCAAACCTTTGTCTGTCTCCCTAACTCTATTTCTCTCCTCCTCTACTGTATGTATCTCCCTAAGCCCTGTTCCCTCCACATTCTCTCTCGTTCTAATTGTCTCCCGCTCTCTCTTCTCTCTCTCTCTCTCTCTCTCTCTCTCTCTCTCTCTCTCTCTCTCTCTCTCTCTCTCTCTCTCTCTCATTCTCTCTCTCTCTCTCTCTCTCTCTCTCTCTCTCTCTCTCCTCTCTCTCTCTCTCTCACTCTCTCTCTCTCTCTCTCTCTCTCTCTCTCTCTCTTCTCTCTCTCTCTCATTCTCTCTCTCTCTCTCTCTCTCTCTCTCTCTCTCTCTCTCTCTCATTCTCTCTCTCTCTCTCTCTCTCTCTCTCTCTCTCTCTCTCTCTCTCTCTCTCTCTCTCTCTCTCTCTCTCTCTCTCTCTCTCTCTCTCTCTCTATCTCTCTCTCTCTCTCTCTCTCTCTCTCACTCTCTCTCTCTCTCTCTCTCTCTCTCACTCTCTCTCCTTTCTTTGTCTTTCTTAAAAATACGATGATACATGGTAGATGTTAGATTAATATGATGTTAACATGGAAAATGATGTACTCTTCCATCTCTTTTCTTTTTTTGGTTGATAGAAAGATAGAACAGCGTTGAGTACTCTGCTGGACACTTTCCCAAATGTCAGTGCATCTTAGCCGTTGTCAAGCACTCCCAGACCCACAAATGTCAGCCTCTCCTCAGCACCAGAGCTATGTGAACCACTCACACAGCTGGAAATGTCAATGATTCCCCTGACATAGATAGAAGACATTGAGAGAGAGAGATTAAGATCTTTGGGAGCGAATAAGTAGCTTCCAACCCAGTATCTACAGATCTATTCTACAGTGTAGTACTGGTCACATCATTCCTTCCTGGACAACTCCTCCACAGTATACAAGCCCCAGTATACAGTATGTACATGTATGTGTCCTTGTGACAGAAGTCACAAAGATGTGTATAATTAATTGAAATTGGAATTTACTTCCTGAATTGACTAAATTGAAATGGCATTTACCCCAACCCTATTCGGCCAAGTAAAGAACAAGAGTCACAGTACACTACAAGAAACCTGTACAGATGTGGTACCCTGTAAATTGGGAGAATGGTGCCAAGGCTCAGACTATAACTCAAATTCAATCAATTCCACATTCAGAACAGCACATTTCAGCTTCACTCAGAATGTGTACCCTGCATTTCAAAGACAGGTGTGGTTTCTGGACAATAACCAGAAACTTCTAAAGGAATACCTTGCAGGGTGCCTCGGTTCTAACACAGTTAACATTTTTGATAAACCTGGAATCTAAAGACTCAATACCAACTGTGACTCATACCCCATAGTCACACACAGGAACACATCTGAATAGTACAGAGCTGTACACACATAGACACACACACACGTCACACACACGTCACACACACACACCACAGTTTCAACACCAGCCAAAGTCCCAGAGAGGACAATCATACAGTACAACCTAAAAATGACACAAACATACACACACACACAACCTCTCTCTCTTAGTTTCACACACATCTAAATGCTATTTTCTACAGCAACAGTTAATTCCCCATCTGAGGTGAGTATTAGGGGTTACTACTCTGCTCTCTCTCTCTCCGTTTCTCATCTGTCTTAGAAGAGGATACAGTTTGTTAATAGAGCACAGAGTCAATCTTATTATTTCTCACTTTTAACACCCTCCCTCCCTCCCTCCCTTCCTCCCTCCCTCCCTCCCTCCCTCCCTCCCTTCTCCCTCTCCCTTCTCACAGGGCTCCCGAGTGGTGCAGCAGTCTAAGGCACTGCATCTCAGTGCTTGAGACATCACAACAGGTTAGATTCCAGGCTGTATCACAACCAGCCGTGATTGAGAGTCCCATAGGGCGGCACACAACTGGCCCAGGCTTGGCCAGTGTATGCCGTCATTGTAAGTAAAATACAATTCTTAGCTGACTTGCCTAGTTAAATAAAGGTTAACAATCCCTTCAGTTTAACCCACATTGGGCAAATTCTCCAAGCAGCACTCAACGTACTGCGCCTCTCCTCTTTTATTTTTAATGAGGAGCTTTTCTCTTGAACTTGGTTGTGCCGTATTGATTTTCCAGTGCTCAGACGAGTGCATGCGGGATATTATCTCCGGCAGGCGCGCGGAGGAAGGGGTTGGTTGGCGGTTTCCCCACTGAATGCGATTGTCTCTCATTTCTTTAACGCGATGCCCCCTGACCCCTGCATTGTGCGCTAATCCTGGTCCGTTTAAGAGATCAGCCCATGCTCTGATGAGATACGAGCGTCTCACCAGCCCAGCCCATTTACGGTTACAGAGAAGGGTTAGGCCAATGATAGGCCTCTTTTATTTCTCACTCTCTATCTCTCTGTCTTTTTTCTCATTCTCTCTCTGTCCTCCTCTTTCTCTTTCTAGCTATTTCTCACTCTCTCTCCCTCTTCTTTCACCCCTCCCGCTCTCTCCTCCCACATCTTTCCTTCTTGTGATAAAGATTAATTAAGGCATGCATTTCCTATGGTCTCCTCTCAGCAGCAGTCTGTCCATAAAGTCTATGGGCCGTAATGGGATCAATAGGAGATCTTTAATGCTGAGGAAAGGGTTGTTAAGGTCAGATTACTTTTAGATTGTACAATGCCCCCTCTCTACACTCTCTCTCCTCCACCCCGAGTCACACACACTGCACTGGACCTGGGCCAAGGCACACATGGCCTATAGTATACCTCTTAAACACCAGCAAACAACTTAGCCATCAAAGTAATGCTAGAAAACAACAACAACAACAAGACCTTCTAGACACAGAGATAGGGAGAAGACTCTGCTCTGAGTTATGCTGAAGTAAGTTCATAATGCTTAGTGTGTGAACCATTTCTCTTCTGTAAAGGAGGAGAGGAGAACAGGCCTATTCACAACCAGAGGGCGGAGAAAACAGCCTCTCTTCGCAATGAAGAGGCAGAAGTCTCCTCCTTCCTCTCCTCCTCCTCTTCTCCTTCCTCTCATTCATTCCTATCCTCCTCCTCTCCTCCTTCCTCTCCTCCTCCCTCTCCTCCTTCCTCTCCTCCTCCTTCTCCTCCTCCTCTCTCTCCTCCTCTCTCTCCTCCTTCTTCTCCTCCTTCCTCTCCTCATCCCTTCCTCTCCTTCTCCCTCTCCCCCTCCTCTTCTCATCCTTCCTCTCCTCCTTTCTCTCCCTCTCCCTCTCCTCCTTCCTCTCCTCCATCCTCTCCTCCTCCCTCTCATCCTCCTCTCCTCCTCCTCTCCTCCTTCCTCTCCTCCTTCCTCTCCTCCTCCTCTCCTTCTTCCGCTCCTCCTTCCTCTCCTCCTCCCTCTCCTCCTTCCTCTCCTCCTCCCTCTCCTCCTTCCTCTCCTCCTCCCTTCCTCTCCTTCTCCTTCTCCTCGTTCCTCTCCTCCTCCTCTTCTCTATCCTCTAGGGAATTATTCCCAGCACATTTGTCATCTTGTTCAGAATTCATTTTCGGGTGAATTGCGGCCAGGACCCTACTCATTAATTTGAATATTTTGAAAGGTGAAGGGGAAAATTAACATGTGGAGTCTTTTTTTGTAAAGATATGAGGTACGGCTTTGGTAACGAATCTAGAATGAGCATTTTCCACTTCCTTTATGAAATTGTAGACGGTGTGTTTGAACGGAAACAGCTGCAGAACACGTATTATAGATAATGAGAAAACAAAAGGGGAGCAAATCAAATTGACAGAAATTCTATTTTCTGGAAGGAGAAAACAGAAGCGTCAAGTGTGTGCTGAATTCTAATGTCAAGCTGAGATTGCTGAGATAGTGGAGAGAGCTCAGTGCAGTCAGCATATTGGTAACACAGGAAAATGGGAAGCTTGACTTTTTAAAACAAATCTCCCAACAGAAGTATAATTTGTCTCCGGCTGTTCTCAGGGACACACTGCTAGTGAACCTGGCCAAAGTGTGTGTGTGTGTGTGTGTGTGTGTGTGTTTGCATGTGTGATAGTGTGTGTGATAGTGTGTGTATGATTCAACAATAATAACACCATCATGTCTCCATGCAGGCAGCAGCATTCTCATTGGGCCGAGGAGGAACTATCTGTTTTTTTTTAGACTTTGTGTCCCTATTGGCTTCCTAGGCCGGGCTGAGCAAGCGAATCGTCCATGTCGGTGCTTTTTGACTACTGATCTCAGCTCAGCCACAAGGTCACAGCCAGGTGGGCTCCATGACAACGGCGGAGCCTTTATCAAATAGAACAGAGAGGTGGGCAGGGCCGAGCTTGTCTCCTGGAAGGAAGAATCCAGAAGGTTCGAAGGTTTGCCTCCCAAATGACTCCCTATTCCCTTTATAGTGCACTACTATGACTATAGCCCACTCTATAGGGAATAGGGCCTCTAGTGAAAAGTAGTACACTATATATGGTATAGTGTGCATATTTGGGAGGCAGCCTATGAATCTTTGAGACGAAACAAAGGGTGATGGATGTGGTGGAACGAACAGGATAGCTGTCTCCGTAATGAGCATGTCCCATGTGATTCCCTGACCGGGACAGACTAGTAGTGACACGTTTAACCCCTTACCTACACACACACACTGCAGCTGAGTACACCAGATGTGCCACATGTATAGAAACTGATAGCTGCCTAACTGAGATGAATCCCCAATGGTATTTTCTATGTGTTTTAGACAGGCCTACTGGGCATGTGTGATCTTGCTCCTGCTCCCTCAGTCACCCCAGCACCATTTGTCAGATGCTATTTTCTCTGTAATTCAATGTATTGTGTATATTAATGCTGTTAAGGTGACACTGCTGTTGTGGTTTCAGGCTATGGTACGGTGAATAAGTACAGTGGGATTCTGGGTAATAGAATAATTTGAAGGTGATGTGTCTCAGATCTCTGGCTGTTACCACGGCGATCTCTGCTCTCTTCCTCCCCTCCCTCCCTCTCCTCCCTCCTCCCTCCTCCCCTCCCTCTCCTCCCTCCCTCTCTCCCCTCCCCTCCAGGGTCTAGTGAACATGTCTGCAGGTATGATGAACCATGAGATCCATTAAGGACCAGCTAATAGATTAAAATACATTTCAAACTGTATCAAGGCTGTGTGAGAGAAGAGGAAGGTAGAGTACAACTCTCCCCTTGGATGACTTGAGGGGATTCATCCCAGCAGATTCCTACATTACTTCATCTCTCATAGTGCTGTATCATCATCACTGTATCCTTACAGCCTCCAGGAACATGGATCCACTGCTTGTACCAACACAACACTACTTGGAACCGTTCAGCACCATGGGGAACAGAGATATTGTCTGGGACTACTAGATCATTTACAACCAGCCATCTCCTTAAGCACTTAGAGTCTAATCTGTGTTTTAGTACACTACATGACCAAATGTATGTGGACACCACCAAAATCATGGGCATTATTATAGAGTTGGTCCGCCCTTTACTGCTATAACTGCCTCCATTCTTCTGGTAAGACCTCCCAGTAGATGTTGAAACATTGCTGTGGGGACTAATTACTAGTCTGCAGCTAGAAATGATGTCAACCTGACATGCGAAGCTCGACAACCGCCGAAACACCTATTCTTTAAGTGTCACGTTCGTTGTAAGGAGGAGACCAAGGTGCAGCGTTGTATGCGTACATTCTTCTTTATTTACGAATGAACACTCAACAAAACAAACTGTGACGCTAATGAGTAGTGCAGACAGGCAACTAAACATAGAACAAGACCCCACAAATACAAAATGGAATATGGCCACCTAAATATAATCCCCAATCAGAGACAGCGATAAACAGCTGCCTCTGATTGGGAACCATATCAGGCCACCATAGACATATAAATACCTAGACCTACAAAACCCCTAGACATACAAAACCCCTAGACAATACAAAAACGGGCATACCCACCCTCGTCACACCCTGACCTAACCAAAATATAAAGAAGACAGAGATATTAAAGGTCAGAGCGTGACAATAAGAACATTTCTGAATGGTACTCTGAAGTATGCATTCTAACCACGAAAGACTCCAGGGAAGCAGAGAGACGCTTGGATGAACTTTCCAACAGAAAGACGAACGATTCCAACAGAGATCATGACACGCTGAGCGTAAATATATATATATTGATTGAAATGATTCCGAATGAGTGAGCGTTCATGTGCAAAGGATTAGCATTTCAATTAATATAATTATCAACTGTATAGTGATTCCTTTTGTCTTTCCCGCCCTTCTCAGTCCACACCCACTTCCCTTTTGTCTTTCCCGCCCTTCTCAGTCCACACCCACTTTCCTTTGTCCACCAAGCCGTCATATCGGCTTAGCCCACTAGGGAACCTCCCCTATCATATGTTAGTAACATATCTACTGTTTGTTTGTTTATTAATTTCTGTGATTATTTAGTTAGTTAGTAAATAAATGATGAAGAAAATTGTATGGATGATTCATAGTAAAGGCTGGGTTCGTGCAGATAACCAACAATTTACGACGTTTGGAATGAGACTAACGTGAGGTAAAGAATAATTCATTAATTAGAAGACTAATTGATCAGATATTTAAATATCTAAATAATAATATTTAAATATTAATCTGAAGATTTTCCTTGGTGCCCCGACTTCCTAGTTAATTACATTTACATGATTTGTTTAATCACGTCATAATAATTACAGAGAATTGATTTGATAAAATAACAGTCTTCACTTTAATGATGCCAAAGACACGACAATAGTTTGTTGGTGATGTGGACACCGAGGAACTTGAAACTCTCAACCCGCTCCACTACAGCCCCGTTAATGTGAATGAGGGCATGTTCGGCCCTGCTTTTCCTGTAGTCCACGATCATCTCCTTCGTCTTGCTCACTTTGAGAGAGAGGTTGTTGTCCTGTAATATTTTTCAAAACTGTTATGGTTCCACAAATTCTGGTTATTTCCAGAAATACACAGTGGGTCACACGTTACCTGTCCTACAGAGGTTTGTACAGATAGAGACAGTTCTGTTGATCCCCCATGCATCATTAAACTAGAATTTGATTAAAACGTAAAACACACAATGAAAGCCGAATTCAATAAGTGATCAAAAAAGTATTTATGTGTGAGTGTTTTCATGTTTGAACATAACAGTCTGGCTCAGCCACAGAGAGAGAGCCTGGGAGGTCTGCTAGTAGGAAAATATGAAATAATAGCAACTCTACACAGAATAACTAAAAGGCCTGTGAAAATAAGTGGTGTCAGAAAAGTCTCTATAAATATTAGTGAAGGCTTTTTAAAAGCGGGTAATCACTTTCTCTTTGATGCATAATGTAGCTTATTTATTCAAACAGTCCTATGCGTTAGGAGAAAATTGCTCTGTTTGAGAGGGCTTTATATCTCTGGCTGCAGTTAGCTCAGAGACAAAGACGGTGTACTGGGGATAGGTGATGGGAGCTCTGCTACTGTGCTGTGCTTAGGGAGGTGTCTGTGTTAATGTGTGTGTGTGTGTGTGTGTGTGTGTATGTGTGTGTGTGTGTGTGTGTGTGTGTGTGTGTGTGTGTGTGTGTGTGTGTGTGTGTGTGGCTTTGTTCATGTGTGGGGGCTGCTCTGTTAATGGTGTCAGGGTGTTGGAGGGTACGGGAGGAAATGCATTTAACAGTCACATTACAGGGGCTAATTCACCAGCTCACAGCAGTACTGCTGCCTCTTATTAAACTGAACACTCTGGAGGACTGAGATCAACATCAGAGCACAGAAAACACACACACTCACACACAGACGCTCACACACACGCACACACACCAAACGCACACACACACTCAAACACAGGCACGCACGCACGCACACCAAACACACACACGAACACCACACACACACACACACACACACACACACACACACACACACACACACACACATACCAAACGCACACACACAGGCTCGCACGCACGCACACACACACTCACACACACCAAACGCACACACACACTCAAACACAGGCACGCACGCACGCACGCACACCAAACACACACACGAACACCACACACACACACACACACACACACACACACACACACACACACATACACACACACACACACACACATACCAAACGCACACACACAGGCTCGCACGCACGCACACACACACTCACACACACTAAACGCGCACACACACACACACACACACACACACACACTAAGGATTAAGTCAAGTGTAGATGTTCATAAGTGAAACTTGTTCATTTTAATTATATTGGTCTCCCCATACAATACTGTAATGTCATAAATCTCACATAGTCCTATAAACCCATAATGTGGGGCCCAACAAGACACCCACACACACCACAACCAAACCCTTGCCTGGGTAGAGAACATCACCCTCACCCTCACCCACATACCACCACCCCTGCCTGGGTAGAGAACATCACCCTCACCCACACACCACAACCCCTGCCTGGGTAGAGAAACATCACCCTCACCCACACACCACAACTCCTGCCTGGGTAGAGAAACATCACCCCTTACCCACACACCACAACCCCTGCCTGGGTAGAGAATATCACCCTCACCCACACACCACAACCTCTGCCTGGGTAGAGAAACATCACCCTCACCCTCACCCACACACCACAACCCCTGCCTGGGTAGAGAAACATCACCCTCACCCACACACCACAACCCCTGCCTGGGTAGAGAATCATCACCCTCACCCACACACCACAACCCCTGCCTGGGTAGAGAATATCACCCTCACCCACACACCACAACCTCTGCCAGGGTTGATCACCTCACCTCACCCACACACACCACAACACCTTCCTGAGTAGAAAACCTCAACCACACAGCACAACCCCTGCCAGGGTTGATCACCTCACCTCACCTCACCCACACACACCACAACACCTGCCTGAGTAGAAAACCTCACCCAAACACACCACAACACCTGCCTGAGTAGAAAACCTCACCCACACACACCACAACACCTGCCTGAGTAGAAAACCTCACCCACATACACCACAACACCTGCCTGGGTAGAAAACCTCACCCACACACACCATAACATGCACACATGCACACAAGCACACATGCACACACACAAAGAAAACAACACATTCTATAGACACATAAACCAGTCACAGCTAAAGAGACACACAGACCATCTAAGAGGAGCATGTGTGTGAAGATGAAGCAACACTGTTTTAGCTATGTGTAGTGCAGTGGGAGCAGGCAGTGGGAGCCTTGGCTGAATAATACTGTGTTATAGCACTATAGAAAACGCTCTCTGTGAATCATACTGGAATATAAACGTTTACTTTAATCAGAGCGAGTTAAGCCTGAGGGCTCAGCAATTCCATTTGGGGGGAGAAAGAGAGAAAGAGAGAGAGAGAGAGAGAGAGACATATAGAGAGAGATAGGGAGGGGAGAGAGGGGGGGGAGAGAAAGGGAGAGACAGATAGAGAGAGACAGATAGAGAGAGACAGAGAGAGAGTTAGGGGGGAGAGAGAGAGGGAGAGACAGATAGAGAGGGAGAGAGAGAGAGAGAGAGAGAGAGAGGGAGGAGAAAGAGGGGGAGAGAGATAGAGACAGAGAGAGAGAGGGAGGAGAAAGAGGGGGAGAGAGATAGAGAGAGGGAGAGAGACAGCTAGAGAGGGAGAGAGAGAGGGAGAGAGAGAGAGAGGGAGAGAGAGAGAGAGGGAGAGAGAGACAGAGAGGGAGAACGAGAGAGGGAGAGAGAGACATATAGAGAGGGAGAGAGAGACATATAGAGAGGGAGAGAGAGACATAGAGAGAGGGAGAGAGAGAGAGATAGAGAGAGAGACATATAGAGAGGGAGAGAGAGACATATAGAGAGGGAGGGAGAGAGAGAGGGAGAGAGACATATAGACAGAGAGAGAGGGAGCGAGAGAGAGAGAGAGAGAGAGAGAGAGAGAAGAAGGGAGAGAGAGAGAGAGAGAGAGGGAGAGAGAGAGGGAGAGAGAGAGAGAGAGAAGAAGGGGAGCAGTGCTGCTCTGATGAGTCGAGGACAGATACTGTAGGAGAACGACAGGGCCAGGTGCCTGTGGACATAACACAAAAAAAGCAGCCAGCCCTCCACTCACCTTTCCTCTCCTCTCTCTAATCCACTCTCTCTCTTTACTCTCAGTGTAGCAGTACCTACAGTTGAAGTCGGAAGTTTACATACACTTAAGTTGGTGTCATTAAAACTTGTTTTTCAACCACTCCACAAATGTCTTGTTAACAAACTATAGTTTTGGCAAGTCGGTTAGGACATCTACTTTGTGCATGACACAAGTAATTTTTACAACTATTTTTTACAGACAGATTATTTCACAAATATTTCACTGTATCGCAATTCCAGTGGGTCAGAAGTTTACATACACTAAATTGACTGTGCCTTTAAACAGCTTGGAAAATTCCAGAAAATGATGTCATGGCTTTAGAAGTTTCTGATAGGCTAATTGACATAATTTGAGTCAATTGGAAGTGTACCTGTCGATGTATTTCAAGGCCTACCTTCAAACTCAGTGCCTCTTTACTTGACATCATGGGAAAATCAAAAGAAATCAGCCAAGACCTCAGAAAAAAATAGTAGACCTCCAAAAGTCTGGTTCATCCTTGGGAGCAATTTCCAAACACCTGAAGGTACCACGTTCATCTGTACAAACAATAGTACTTAAGTATAAACACCATTGTACCACAAAGTCATCAATCCCAGAACAACAGCAAAGGACCTTGTGAAGATGCTGGAGGAAACCGGTACAAAAGTAACTATATCCACAGTAAAACTAATCCTATTTCGACATCACCTAAAAGGCCGAAGCCACTGCTCCAAAGCCACCATAAAAAAGCCAGACTGTAGTTTACAACTGCACATGGGGACAAAGATCATACTTTTTGGAGAAATGTCCTCTGGTCTGATTAAATAAATATAGAATTGTTTGGCCATAATGACCATCATAATGTTTGGAGGACAAAGGGGGAGGCTTGCCAGCCGAAGAACACCATCCCAACCATGAAGCACGGGATTGGCAGCATCATGTTCTGGGGGTGCTTTGCTGCAGGAGGGACTGGTGCACTTAACAAAATAGATGGCATCATTAGGGAGGAAAATTATGTGGATATTCAAATGTACCTTTATCTAACCAGCTAAGTCAGTTAAGAACAAATTCTTATTTTCAATGACGGCCTAGGAACAGTGGGTTAACTGCCTGCTCAGAACGACAGATTTGTACTTTGTCAGCTCGGGGATTTGAACATGAAACCTTTCAGTTACTAGCCCAACGCTCTAGCCACTAGGCTACCCTGCCACCCCTGGTACCCCATAGCAACATCTCAAGACATCAGTCAGGAAGTTAAAGCTTGGATGCAAATGGGTCTTCCAAATGGACAATGACCCAAAGCATTCTTCCAAAGTCAAGGACAACAAAGTCAAGGTATTGGAGTGGCCATCACAAAGAAGATTTGAGGGAAGAACTGAAAAAGTATGTGTGCGAGCAACAATCCTACAAACCTGACTCAGTTACACCAGCTCTGTCAGGAGGAATGGGCCAAAATTCACCTAACTTATTGTGGGAAGCTTGTGGAAGGCTACCCGAAATGTTTGACCCAAGTTAAACAATTTAAAAGGCAATGCTTCCAAATACTAATTGAGTGTATGTAAACCTCTGACCCAATGGGAATGTGATGAAATAAATAAAAGCTGAAATAAATAATTCTCTCTACTATTATTTCACATTCTTAAAATAAAGTGGTGATCCTAACTGACCTAAAACAGGGAATTAAGACAGGGAATTACTAGGATTAAATGTCAGGAATTGTGAAAAACTGAGTTTAAATGTAGTTGGCTAAGGTGTATGTAAACGTCAGACTTCAACTGTATACCAAAACGGTACTAAAAATATGATTTTGACAAAATAATTTACGACACATCATAGAAAAGACTGCAGGTCTGCTCTTTTGGTGAATTATTATTTATTATTATTATTTATTATTTTTAAACCTCAGAATATTATTTATACACACTCACAGCCACCACAACTACTTCCCCACAAGGCCTGTGCCAGTCTCCCTCCCTACCGCTAAACAGGAATGGCTGATGGGATACTTGGCCATGTCATGTCTCCAGACTCCACCATATTCAAATCCACCATGTCCCACGATGCATTTTTAATATGGAGTAGATTCAAAAACTGGATTTAGAATCAGTGCCGTGGATTAATAATTCAACAAGGAACCAATTTCCCTCCAAATTGAAATAGACTGAGAATAGAGTCAGTCATGTCTCTGTACTGTAGAGTGGGTGGGGTTGGGGGAAGGAGGGATGGAGGGATGGCTGGAGGGAAGGTGGGCTGGTGAATGTAATTGTCTTCCATTTTTCATAACCAAGAGAACATGTTCGCTTCTGAGTGGATTTTACCGCTGGGCTTTTGAGGCCAGCGGAGGTTTCTGTCTCAAATGTTCCTCTCTGGGTTTTCACTGGGTTTCATATATGGGAAGTATCTTGTACACAAGAAAAACACACATGCATGTACAGTAATTGTAAAAGACACAGGAGTAAATAGAGAAATCTCTCTCTCTCTCTCCCCCCCCTCTCTCTCTCGCTCTCTCTCTCACTCTCACAGCTGTATTTATTATTTAGCCATTCTGCATCCCAAATCAGTTTAAAGTAGGCTCACAAGTATAGGTACATCCCAGTTGTATACCCCTCTTCCTATGTCCCATAGTTCACATCCATCATTCACGTGTTGCTGTGTTGACGTTGAATCAGAGCTACTGTGTCAGTCACAAGACCAGAATGTTATAAGAACAGATCCCCTGTGGCCTAGACCTAATATCCCAGAGTTCATATCCATCCATCCCATGTTGCTATGTTGACATAACAGACAGGTAGCAGACCAGTACAGCCACTGTGTCAGTCACCAGACCAAAAGGTTATAGGTTCAGATCCCAGGAGGCCCAGTCAGGGGAAGAAGACAGAGAGTTCTTACTCATCCCAGTACTACCAGCCCACGCTGACTGAAGGAGAAATCCAATAAGCTAACTGAATAATTTAACCAATCTTGTCAGAATCTTTGTGCCAGTGTGACAGATTTACATTTTGTCAATACTTGAAGAAGTTAACTGTCAGTTGTGTTTAACATACAGAGGAAATATAGAAGTTCCCCTTTCAGGTGTTTCTAGACAGAGCCCTGAGGGGGAGTCAGAGAGACAATGTCATCGACAACATGCAATTATAATCATTCAGGAAGTAATTACACTTCTGGACCATTTTATTGCCAATTCAACATATTTTCTTGTTCTCCAGCCAGAGGAAGGTTACAGAACATGAACAACCCAAGCCTGCGGGTAATATCAACATGACTGCAGTAGAGTGAGAGAGACAGGGCTGAGGTGTGTGTGTGTCTGTGTGTGTGTGTGTGTGTGTGTGTGTGTGTGTGTGTGTGTAGTGTGTGTGTGTGTGTGTGTGTGTGTGTGTGTGTGTGTGTGTGTGTGTGTGTGTGTGTGTGTGTGTGTGTGTGTGTGTGTGTGTGTGTGTGTGTGTGTGTGTGTGTGTGTGCGAACTTACGTGCACCTGTGTGAGCTAGCGTGTGTGATGTGTGTGAGAGAGAGTTAGAAACAGAGAACGCAAGCAAGAAAGAAAGCTAAGAAGAAGTACGAGAGGAAGGGAGAACCCTTCTTTGGTCTCATGACCATTGGGGCTTTGATGCCAGGTTCTGAGCTTGCTTTCAAGTCGTGGTCTGAAGGTGTGAATAACTGTTACACACTTCATACACACACATTCAGCTCCACACAAATGGGCCGGGCCGTCTGAGTTCACACACACACACACACACACACACACACACACACACACACACACACACACACACACACACCCATTACACACACACACACACACACACACACACACACACACACACACACACACACACACACACACACACACACACACACACACACACATACACACACACACACACACACACAAAATCACACACACAGGAAGCATCTACCCTCATAATGATTAACTTGTCATACTCATTAGCCTTCCCTCTCGCCTGTCAACATCTGGAGTATTGCTTTAATTGATTCTGGGGCGGACCAGGTGTCATCCAGCCAATCACAACAGACATAACAACAATAGCAGGACAGTAGCAGTAGAGAAATACATGTGTATATATCCAGTAGTCATGAGGTTATATCCTATCCAGGCTGGGAGAGAGTAGTGTCCTGCCTCCTGTCAACGCTATAGGGCCCAGAGGGTATACTGGCCTCCCACCCTCACAACCAGTGATAGTTGACAGAGCCCAATCCCTCCAATCTTTACCACAGGACAGAGGGAGGGAGAGACAGGTCAGGGGATTTGTCTAGGAGTAGCCAGTGAAGAGGAGGGTTATTGGCACTGGGTGGGTATTGGCACTGGGTGGGTGCCCCTCCAGTACTGGAGCCTGAAGGGGGGAGGGACCAGTCAGATGGGTGAGGCAGGTGAGTAAGACCTTGTGACAGTGACAGCATGGTGGCAATGCAGAACAGCTGTGAGGTAGAGGAGGGGACATCTGCCCTTAGGGCAGGTTTCTGGAGAGATACAGACCAGCAGGTATACATGCAGCACATGTACAGGTCAGGATCTGATGATCGATGAGGTCAAAACTAATCTACATCATAACTTCTACATCAGAATAATCATCAGTATAAACCCAGGTAGAAAAAGAGAGAGAAAGCCAGGCACTCTCTCCACTCAGTGTTGTGAAAACAGGTGATTCTATCTGAGCAGTGCAGTAATCTGAATAAGTGGCACTTAATGCTGAACGCTGTGGTTACACAACGCTACCATCCAGTGCTTTTCCAACCCACGGGCCACAACACAGTATCCACCACAACCCTCTCATAGACCTGCTAGCTATCAGAGCAAAGAAACCAATTTAGCATTACCACTGGTATCTCTCACACACTTGAAATCTGACTGCAGTAAACAGCCCTAAAGTCACCTGATCAAATTCACAGAACTCTCTTAGATGCAGGGACTGCCAAGAACTAGGCTAATTTTCCAACTTCATTCAGCATTAAGTTTGAGGTAGATTACATACATCACATGTCTCTGTGTTCCAGGTAATACCACAGTTCTAACAGCATTAGGTAATACAGTGAGATACTATAGCGTAATGTTGAATATGTAAGCTGTCAATCTCTCTCTCTCTGGCCTTGTGTGCACAGTCCACAGCTTCGGGATGCATCCAAAATGGCACCCTATTCCCTATATAGTGCACTACTTTGACCAAAGCCGTATGGACCCTGGTCAAAAGTAATGCACTATATAGGGAAAAGGGTGCGATTTGGGACACACACCAGGTCTGGAATCCATGATTGACCTGTGTTGAGTATCAGAGCAGAAAACAGTGTGTTTGCCCAGTCATTTTAATGGGCCTTCTATACTGCCCTCATAATGTGCAGCCAGGCAGCCAGCCTCAGACTGGATGCCCCATAAAGGCTCCTGGAAAGACAGCCAGGATGGATGCAGCAGGCAGGAGGCAGGATGAATAAATAAAGACAATCCCTACACACACATACACACAGACATGAAGGCAAACACTACAGGTCCTCAATCAATACCAGCAGCATCAATATTCACCACCACTGCCCCTCTACCATCCTCTTCCTCCTGGTAACTAAGAATGAGAGAGGGCGTGCGTGTGTGCGTGTGCGTGTGTGTGAGAGTGCGTGTGTGTGTGTGTGAGTGCGTGTGTGTGTGTGAGTGCGTGTGTGTGTGTGTGTGTGTGTGTGTGTGTGTGTGTGTGTGTGTGTGTGTCTAGTCAAAAATAGAACAGGGTCAAATCTACATTCAATATGGCATTGATTCTATTGTTGCTAATTTCTCATGGCTAGAGCTGGAGTAATTGGCTATTGCACCAGTTTGTTGCTACTTACTGTTGAAAAACAGCAGCAAACATAACCACCACTTCAAGTATTCTGTATTGGAAATAATATGTTCTCTTCCACCCCTGTCTAGAAAGCAAATGCTGTAATTAACAGAGGTTTTTTTAAACAGAAAAGCAACACGTCTTAGTTTTTACACCTCTGGCTTTGGCCAGAAGAATCACACAAACATATCTATAAAAGACAGAAGTTAACAGACAGACGCTCACAGACTCTCTCAAGTCATTACATTTTTTCATGGATTCAGTTTTTCCATTTCACAGATTTATTGTCTCTCCAAAAATAAAATGTTTTCTCATTTCTCTCTCCCCTATGAAAGACAAGGGGCCTGGTGAGATATGGGCCCAGTAACTAACTTACATTAAGGAGAGCTGAAGAAGCATTGCTCACTATAAAGCCTTCATGTGACTGTTACAGCATACATAGAAACATCCATAAACCGCGGTTAGCAGCAACGTCATAGATGTGACAATGCTGTGAAAGCAAAGCAGTTCTATCAGTTGAAATGCTACTCTAGGATCATAAGCACTCAAACGCCTCTCTCACAAATGACCTAGATGACTATCTCATTTGTGTAGCTGGCTACAGTACAGTGATAGCACCAGCTATGTATGACTAATATGTTTTCCTCACCACAAGCACAGTTTTAGTTTTTCAGTTTGCGATATTAAAAGAGGAGCACTTTCAAAGAATGATGGACATTGGTTGCTTTTCATCAGTGTGGCCCATCTGAAACCTGAAGAGAATATCATTCTGGTATGAGACTGACTGACTGAATGACTGGCTGGCTGACTGACTGAGCTGCATGGACTCAAGGCTGCTGTCTGTGTCTCCATCACACCTCCTTAAAACAGACAGAGAGATATAGGGAGGGAGTGGAGGGAGACCACAAGAGAAGGAGAGGAGAGAGAGAGAAAGAGAGGTAGGGAGAGAGTGAGAGAGACAGAGAGAAAGATGGAGAGGGCAGGAATAAGAGAAAAAAAGAGAGAAAGAGACCAAGAGATGAAGAAAGTAGAGAAAAAGAGAGACAGGGATATAGCTCTGTCTGCACGTTGGTAAAGTGGTGTTAGCAGATGACAGATGGAGGCCTGGACACGGGGTTCTCACTCAGATGATCCTTTATTACGCTTTAACAACTGTGAGCGAGCGCTGCTAATTTCCTGCTGCCTGTGGCAATATCTTCCACTAACCCTCCTCCATTCCAGGACACTGACTAGGGAATCAAACTCATACTGCCTGCATTCCTAAATATCGTAATTAACCCTCTGAGCTAAAGTTATGTAGGGTCTAGGCATCAGCTCTGGTTAACTCTCATGGTTACTCATCACATGACCAGCTGAAAGGATTGGTTGATTTCTATAGAATGAATGGTTCCATAAAGAGCTTTTATCAGTCCTCTCTCCCCCTCCACCCCTCCCTCTTCTCTAAATGAAACAGCTTGATTCCCTGAGCTCTAGTTGTCTGTGCGGCGGTGAAACTCTTTGCAGGTGTTTTACTATGCTGCTGTGAGGAGGAACAGAACACAGGCGTGTGTGTGTGTGTGTGTGTGTGTATGTGTGTGTGTGTGTGTGTGTGTGTGTGTGTGTAGGCTCTCAATAGGCTTTATTTCTGAATTCCCACAGCTGTCATCAACCAAAGGAATAAATAATGATCCTCCCTTCCTCTCTCTCCCTCCATCTCTCTGACTTTTCTCCATACCATCCGTCTCCTCTTTATCCTCTCTCTCTCCCTCTCTCTCTCGCTCTCTCTTTCTCTCCCCCTCTCTCTCTCTCCCCCCCCTCTCTCTCATATAACTTTATTTATTATTTAGTCAATCTGCATCCCAAATCAGTTTAAAAAGAGAGAGAGAGAGAGAGAGAATGTTAAAAGTGAGGGGGAGCTGAAGAGTGCTGAGTGTGAGCTGAAGAGGCAGAGAGAGAGGGGGAGAGCCATGGAGAAAGAGTGAGAGGGGTAGTAATAACGAGAGAGAGAGAGAGAGAGAGAGAGAGAGAGAGAGAGGGAGAGAGAGAGAGAGAGAAAGAGCGAGAGAGAGAGAAAGAGAGAGAGAGAGAGAGAGGGAGAGAGAGAGAGAGGGGTGGTGATAGAGGGAGAGATTGATAATGGAGGAAAGCATTAAAACATTAACGCATTAAAACAAGCTGTAGAGAAACCGTTATATTCTCGTTATACTGCTAGTGTGGGGCACAGCATGTCACAACCACTCACTTCAAGCCTAGGCCTGAACCAAAATGAAGAGTACCCATCAGCCCTCCTGTCCCTCCAGCAGAAGAGAGGGACAACCAGAGAAGAGAAGACAGGAAAACAGCACTGAGAATCAGACCGTGCATCCATCCATCCCATTAGACTTTAGTTATCTACTCTGTTGAAAATAAGAGAGACCCTGGCTGGTTCTATAGAACCTCAGGCCAGTTAGTTAGTCTGTGAAGAGAATGGCTCTGGTTCTATAGATCCTCAAGCCAGTTAGTTAGTCTGTGAAAAGAATGGCTCTGGTTCTATAAAACCTCAGGCCAGTTAGTTAGTCTGTGAAGGGAATGGCTCTGGTTTTATAGAACCTCAGGCCAGTTAGTTAGTCTGTGAAGGGAATGGCTCTGGTTCTATAGAACCTCAGGCCAGTTAGTTAGTCAGTGAAGAGAATGGCTCTGGTTCTATAGAATCTCAGGCCAGTTAGTTAGTCTGTGAAGGGAATGGCTCTGGTTCTATAGAACCTCAGGCCATGGCCAGTTAGTTAGTCTGTGAAGGGAATGACTCTGGTTCTATAGAACCTCAGGCCATGGCCAGTTAGTTAGTCTGTGAAGGGAATGGCTCTGGTTCTATAGAACCTCAGGCCATGGCCAGTTAGTTAGTCTGTGAAGGGAATGGCTCTGGCCCTGACGCTTGGCCCTGCGCTACGCAGTAGCTTTAGATTAAAAGATGTGTTTACACAGACAGACAAACCGTACCTCCACATCTCGTTCTCCCCCCTTCATCCCACTCCCTCCCTCTCGCAAATCAATCAGTCGTCCGCACTCAAGGTCCCTCTTTGTCAAACCCAGCTTTTCACTCTGAAATGAGATCTGCCGTGTGGTGGGGCGATCAAACAGACAGCTGAGTACTAGGAGGAGAGAAGGAGAGAATGTCACACTCATGCCGCCGCCAGCAGCCAGGCCAGCAGCCAGGCCAGCAGCCAGGCCAGCCCTGCCACACACGGCCCTGCCTGCCACCGCAAACACTTTAAGGGTCAAAGAAGGCAAGGCTGTAACTCCATTAGATTAGAGAATGGATGGCTTCGGATCGCCTGCCTGACACCTGCATAGTGTATTCTCAAATAGACCCTGGAGGGTAGCGGAGAGAAGAGGACGAGAGAGAAGAAGAGGATGAGGGAGGGAGGAACGTAGGGAAGGGAACAGGGGGAGGGAGGGAAGGGAACAGGGTGAAAGGAGAAAGACATCAGTAAATAGTAATTCATAAAGGAGAGGAGAGGTTGGAAAGGAGAGGTCTGTGCTTCAGGTCAATCACTGCAAAGTGTGACGTCTCACTGAAAACTACAACACCCACCCATACGGAGCAGCAAGGAGAACTGCCCCTCCCTACCTTCAGGCTATGCTCAAACCCTACACCCCAACCTGAGCACTCCGTTCTGCCGCCTTTGGTCTCTTGGTCGTGTCATGACGTTGCCCTCTTTGGGTACACCATCCCCCTCTCCCTGCTCTCTCTGCTCCTTCAACCAGGCTGCTGTGGTCAGTGAGGTCGTAAATTCCTGAAAGAGATTATCTCCTCATGGACATAGTATAAGAGGCAGAGTGAATTTTCATAGAGAACAAAGGAATTTCTTGCACCTCACAGAACTTGAAGTACGAACAAATTTCATGTTCCGGAGAAAGTATAAAAGATCGGTGAAGAATCCAGTTACGAACTGGTCCGTTTGTTACAACTTGGGGAAACTCATGGGAGACGGTGCGGCCACATTACCATAACGCTGTTTATATAATAGCCTCAGATATGAGGTTTAAATCTAATTGTTGCATAAGATGAATGAGTGAGTATGATACTGTTTGTAAAATTGTGTAATGTGATTTTGGACTGTTTAATGAAGGAAACTCCAATTCCATTTTGAGTTTAACTAAATCAGAGGACCGTCCATGAATCCAGTTGGGGTCAGGTATCCTGGGACAGCCCCTTTTCTGCATTTGCGAATAAAACACCAATCTTGAGAATTCCTCAAGTAGACCATGTTTCTCTCAATCACAGGACAAAGGTTGCAGACCATTGCTGAATCTTTTAACCATACCACGTGGTTAAACTCTTAGACTATCGATACCGACAGAATAAGAACAAGTCTTTGATATGAATTACTAGTCTGCAGCTAGGAATTTGGTATCATTGAATGCGAAGAACGACAACCGCCGAAACACCCATTCTACAACAACATGAATGAATGTCTCTCTGAACTATCCACTATAACCACGACAGAGAGAGAGAGAGAGAAGAGCAATCTACAAAAGAAACAAACTTTTCAACAGCAATCAAGACGACACACTGAGCGTAAATATATATATTGATTGCAATTGTTCCCGAATGAGTGAGCGTTCATGTGTAAAGGATTAGCATTTCAATTGTTATAATTATTAACTCTGTAGTGACTTCTTAGTCGACCCCCACTTCCCTTTTGTCTAACAAGCCGCCATACCGGTTTAGCCCACTAGGGCACATTCTTCTATCATTTCTTGTAACCATATTTACTTTGTTTGTTTTGTTTATGCATTTCTGTGAATTACTTAGTAGTTAATAAATAAATTATTTAAAACAATTTATGTATGGATGACTCATAGTGAAGACTGGGTTCGTGCAGATAACCAACAATTTACAACGTTTGGAATGAGACTAAAGTGAGGTAAAGTAAATAATTAATTAATCAGAAGACTATTGATAAGATATGAAAATATCTGAAAAGTTATTTTAGGAAATGATAACTTTGTAATCTGCATATTTTCCTTGGTGCCCCGACTTCCTAGTTAATTACAGTTACATGATTAATCAGTTTGATCGCGTAATACTAATTACAGAGAATCTTTGATAAAAACTAAGTCTTCATTTAATGATGGTAAAGACACGACAGTCGTCTCTCCCTGATGGGAGGTCAGCTCCCACTCAGCCTTACGGGAGGTCAGCTCCCACTCACCCCGACGCGAGGTCAGCTCCCACTCACCCCGACGCGAGGTCAGCTCCCACTCAGCCCTAAGGGAGGTCAGCTCCCACTCAGCCCTAAGGGAGGTCAGCTCCCACTCAGCCATAAGGGAGGTCAGCTCCCACTCAGCCCTACGGGAGGTCAGCTCCCACTCAGCCCGATGCGAGGTCAGCTCCCACTCAGCCCGACGGGAGGTCAGCTCCCACTCAGCCTTACGAGAGGTCAGCTCCCACTCACCCCGACGCGAGGTCAGCTCCCACTCAGCCCTACGGGAGGTCAGCTCCCACTCAGCCTTACAGGAGGTCAGCTCCCACTCAGCCCTACGGGAGGTCAGCTCCTACTCGGCCCTACGGGAGGTCAGCTCCCACTCAGCCCTACGGGAGGTCAGCTCCCACTCAGCCCGACGTGAGGTCAGCTCCCACTCAGCCCGACGCGAGGTCAGCTCCCACTCAGCCCGACGTGAGGTCAGCTCCCACTCAGCCCTACGGGAGGTCAGCTCCCACTCAGCCCGACGCGAGGTCAGCTCCCACTCAGCCCGACGGGAGGTCAGCTCCCACTCAGCCTTACGAGAGGTCAGCTCCCACTCACCCTGACGCGAGGTCAGCTCCCACTCAGCCCTACGGGAGGTCAGCTCCCACTCAGCCTTACAGGAGGTCAGCTCCCACTCAGCCCTACGGGAGGTCAGCTCCCACTCAGCCCTACGGGAGGTCAGCTCCCACTCAGCCCGACGCGAGGTCAGCTCCCACTCAGCCCTACGGGAGGTCAGCTCCCACTCAGCCCGACGCGAGGTCAGCTCCCACTCAGCCTTACAGGAAGTCAGCTCCCACTCAGCCCTACGGGAGGTCAGCTTCCACTCAGCCCGACGCGAGGTCATCTCCCACTAAGCCCTACGGGAGGTCAGCTCCCACTCAGCCCTACGGGAGGTCAGCTCCCACTCAGCCCTACGGGAGGTCAACTCCTACTCAGCCCTACGGGAGGTCAGCTCCCACTCAGCACTACGGGAGGTCAGCTCCCACTCACCCTGATGTGAGGTCAGCTCCCACTCAGCCCTACGGGAGGTCAGCTCCTACTCAGCCCTACGGGAGGTCAGCTCCCACTCAGCCCTATGGGAGATCAGCTCCCACTCAGCCCTACGGGAGGTCAGCTCCTACTCAGCCCTATGGGAGGTCAGCTCCCACTCAGCCCTACGGGACGTCAGCTCCTACTCAGCCCTACGGGAGGTCAGCTCCCACTCAGCCCTACGGGAGATCAGCTCCCACTCAGCCCTACGGGAGGTCAGCTCCTACTCAGCCCTATGGGAGGTCAGCTCCCACTCAGCCCTACGGGAGGTCAGCTCCTACTCAGCCCTATGGGAGGTCAGCTCCCACTCAGCCCTACGGGAGGTCAGCTCCTACTCGGCCCTACGGGAGGTCAGCTCCTACTCAGCCCTACGGGAGATCACCTCCCACTCAGCCCTACGGGAGGTCAGCTCCTACTCGGCCCTACGGGAGGTCAGCTCCTACTCAGCCCTATGGGAGGTCAGCTCCTACTCGGCCCAGTCCATTTGGCATTTCACTGTACTTGCCCATGTGACATTAAAACTTTAACTTTGAAACTCAATGGTGGAACCAGCTTCACATCTTCTCCAAAAAACATCTGAAATGTTACCTCTTCAAACACTGTCTTAAATAAGACATCTCAGTCAGTCTTCTTCTGTCCATTTTTGCTTTCGTCTTTTCCTACTAGCTCTGACTTTGCTGATAAATTATTTAATGCGGAAGAAAATGCATTTACTACGACTGTGACATGTGGTTGTCTCACCCAGCTATGTTAAGATGAATGCACTAACTGCAAGTCACTCTGGATAAGAGAGTCTGCTAAATGACTGAACTACAATTGCAATAGATCCAGACCTCAACACCAAACATCACACCCAGACAGACCCACAACACAGAACCAAGCAGCTGATCACAATACTGACACCAAAAGACACCAATCCCATCAAATGAAACAATGAAGCTTTAATAAAGCCCATTTGGAATGTAGTTTGACCCTTTATGTAATATGACGTTGCTTATAAATGATTGATGAGACATCTATGCTATGCCTACAAAGACTATGAATTCTCTACAAAGCATTTATAAGTTGTTGTTTGTCTGAAGTGGGGTTCACAAGACAACAAACCTCAATCTGTAGGGACTGTAGAGTGGTCCTGACTTCACCTTTGTCCAACAGACAGGAAATAATAAACAATAAACGTCCTTTAGCTTGAACAAGAAACACCGGTGGTGTAGTCAGACGTCCCCTGACAGACCTGACCCTGGAAGTAACATAGTTTGATATTCTATTATCCTGGTTGTTTTTCTATCCTTTTGTGTCTGCAGCTCCAAATGATGCCGCAGTAATCTGGTTTAACCACGGCTATCTGGGATCGATCGGATGGAGCTGCACTAAAACATATTTTTCATCAGATAGCTTGTTCTCCATCATCTTAGCAGGCATAGCGTGAAAAATATGTTTGGAACATCAAATCGCAAAATAAAATGGCAGTATCTAATTGCAACACATACTGTATAGAATCGTGAGAATCCCAAAACATATCCTATTGGCAGCTAATCTTGATAATATCGTATTGTGAGGTCCCTAGAAATTCCCAGCCCTAGAGGAGAGGGTTTAGAGATAGTTAGGGAGAGGCGGGAGATAGCGAAAGAGAGAGGGAGTGGTAGAGAGAGTGAAGACATACTCCCTCAGCCACACATGAGCACTCATCCAAAGCGGATCCTGACCCCGCAACACAAAAATCCACTCAGAGAGGAGCCTGTCTATCTTCACTGTGACAACACAACAGAGCCATCCACATACATACAGCCTGTCTCCCACACACAGATCCACACACACCCTGCCTCACCCCCTGCCTCAGGAAAATAGACACGAGAGAATAAAGGAGTTCACAGTAAATCTATAAGTGATTTCCCAGACCTGGGTTCAAATACTATTTGCAATCTTTCAAAAAAACTGAGTGTTTAGGTTTAGCCTGTCTGGAGTACCAGGTGGGCAGGGTTTGAACTATTGAGACGTTTTAATTGGTTCCAATACAACAGGCAACCTCAATCAAGCACAAATGATTTCAAATAGTATTTGAACCCAGGTCTGCCCCCTCCTCTTCCTCCTGATTTTTTTTAGTTGTACAGAGTGTGCCCATGAATGGAAGCCATCCGTCAGCCATGAGCCCAGTGCTGGCTGCTGTTATAATGTGACATCAAGGTGAACTCCAGCTAGCTCTGTCAGGAATACGCCTATTAAACGCCTATTAAAAGAGAAAAGAGCCGGGGGCAACATGCCTGTTACCTTTTTTACAATGTTTCCACCAGAGAATTGGCTCGCATAGCATGGAGGGAGGGATCGGAGGTGGTAGAGCGAGTGGGAGCGAGACAGGAGAAGGGGGAGCAGTTCTACAGTTGTATGATTCCCTAACCGGTCCTCTCTCTCCAGAACAATTTTTTTTTTGTGTACCATGGTGGCAGATCATAGATGTTTGTAGACATATACTGTATACTCAGTAACTGGCAGGATGTCAGACTGCCTAGCTGACATCTACTGCCTTTCTCTGTTCACTGGTGGAAATCTTTCCTGTCCGGAGACCAGTAGATTTCTCTCTCGCTCCCTCTCTTATCTCTCTACCTCTCTATCTATCTCAATTCAATTCAATTCGAGGGGCTTTATAGGCACGGGAAACATATGTTAACATTGCCAAAGCAAGTGAAGTAGATAATATACAAAAGTGAAATAAACAATAAAAATGAGCAGTAAACATTACACTCACAGAAGTTCCAAAAGAATGAAGACATTTCAAATGTCGTATTATGTATATATATATATACAGTGTTGTAACGATGTGCAAATGGTTAAAGTACAAAAGGGAAAATAAATAAACATTAATATGGGTTGTATTTACAATTTTGTTTGTTCCTCACTGGTTGCCCTTTTTTTGTGGCAACAGGTCACAAATATTGCTGCTGTGATGGCACACTGTGGTATTTCACCAAGTAGATTTTCAAATTATTTGAGGATCTGTGTAATCTGAGGGAAATATGTGTCTCTAATATGGTCATACGTTTGGCAGGAGGTTAGGAAGTGCAGCTCAGTTTCCACCTCATTTTGTGGGCAGTATGCACATAGCCGGTCTTCTCTTGAGAGCCAGGTCTGACTACAGCAGCCTTTCTCAATAGCAAGGCTATGCTCACTGAGTCTGTACATAGTCAACGCTTGCCTTAAGTTTAGGTCAGTCACAGTAGTCAGGTATTGTGCCTCTGTGTACTCTCTGTTCAGGGTCAAATAGCATTCTAGTTTCCTCTGTTTTTTTGTTAATTCTTTCAAATGTATCAAGTAATTATCATTTTGTTTTCTCGTGATTTGGTTGGGTCTAATTGTGTTGCTGTCCTGGGGCTCTGTGGGGTCTGTTTGTGTTTGTGAGCAGAGCAGGTTCATCTCTCTGTAGGTGATGGCTTTGTTATGGAAGGTTTGGGAATAGCTTCCTTTTAGGTGGTTGTAAAATTTAACGGCTCTTTTCTTGATTTTGGTAATAAGCAGGTATCGGCCTAATACTGCTCTGCATGCATTATTTGGTGTTCTACGTTGTACACGGAGGATATTTTTTGCAGAATTCTGCATGCAGAGTCTCCATTTGGTGTTTGTCCCATTTTGTGAATTCTTGGTTGATGAGCAGACCCCAGACCTCACAACCATAAAAGGCAATGGGTTCTATAACTGATTCAAGTCTTTTTAGCCAGATCCTAATTGGTATGTCAAATTTTATGTTCCTTTTGATGGCATAGAATGCCCTTCTTGCCTTGTCTCTCAGATCGTTCACAGCTACCTGGAAGTTACCTGTGACACTGATGTTTAGGCCAAGGTATGTATAGTTTTTTGTGTGCTCTAGGGCAACGGTGTCTAGATGTAATTTGTATTTGTGGTCCAGGAGACTGGACCTTTTTTGGAACACCATTATTTTGGTCTTACTGAGATTTACAGGTCTGACAGAATCTGTGCAGAAGATCTAGGTGCTGCTGTAGGCCCTCCTTGGTTGGTGACAGAAGCACCAGATCATCAGAAAACAGTAGATATTTGACTTCAGATTCTAGTAGGGTGAGGCCAGATGCTGCAGACAGTTCTAGTGCCCTCGCCAATTCGTTGATATATATGTTGAAGACGGTGGGGCTTAAGCTGCATCCCTGTCTCACCCCACAGCCCTGTGGGAAGAAATGTGTGTGTTTTTTGCCTATTTCAACTGCACACTTGTTGTTTGTGTACATGGATTTTATAATGTCGTATGTTTTTTCCCACAACACCACTTTCCATCAATTTGTATAGCAGACCCTCATAACAAATTGAGTTGAAGACTTTTTTGAAATCAACAAAGCATGAGAAGACTTCGCCACTGTTTCGGTTTGTTTGTCAATTAGGCTGTGCAGGGTGAAAATGTGGTCTGTTGTACGATAATTTGGTAAAAAGCCAATTTGACATTTGCTCAGCTCATTGTTTTCACTGAGGAAATGTACGAGTCTGCTGTTAATGATAATGCAGAGGATTTTCCCAAGGTTGCTGTTGACGCAGTAGTTATTGGGGTTAAATTTGACTCCACTTTTGTGGATTGGGGTGATCAGTCCTTGGTTCGAAATATTGGGGAAGATGCCAGAGCTAAGGATGATGTTAAAGAGTTTTAGAATAGCCAATTGGAATTCATTGTCTGTATATTTGATCATTTCATTGAGGATACCATCAACACCACAGGCCTTTTTGGGTTGAAGAGTTTATATTTTATCCTGTAGTTCATTCAAGGTAATTGGAGAATTCAATGTGTTCTGGTAGTCTTTAATAGTTGATTCTAAGATTTGTATTTGATCCTGTATATTGTTTTGCTCTTTATTCTTTGTTATAGAGCCAAAAAGATTGGAGTTACATCTCCATTTTTGTGTTGTTGTTTGCTTAGTGTTTTCAAATTTTCCCAGAAATGGTTAGAGTCTATGGATTCTTCAATTACATTGAGCTGATTTCTGACGTGCTGTTCCTTTTTTTTCCGTAGTGTATTTCTGCATTGTTTTAGTGATTCACCATAGTGAAGGCGTAGACTCAGGTTTTCTGGGCTCTATGATTTTGGTTGAACAGGTTTCTAAATTTCTTTCTTAGATTTTTGCATTCTTCATCAAACCATTTGTCATTGTTGTTAATTTTCTGCTTGAAATGTTTAGATTTGATAGGGAAGCTGAGAGGTCAAATACACTGTTAAGATTTTCTACTGCCAGGTTTACACCTTCACTATTACAGTGGAACGTTTTGTCCAGGAAGTTGTCTAAAAGGGATTGAATTTGTTGTTGCCCAATTCTTTTTTGATAGGTTTCCACACAACATTCCTTCCATCTATAGCATTTTTTAATATTACTCAGTTCCTTTGGTCTGATCTGTGTGGGCCTAAATGGGGTATAGGCATGGTTGACATGGGGGGGTGCTGATTGGTTGGGGTGGGGGTGTGTATGTGGCTGGTGGTGTTGTGGTCTGGATGTAGGTCCTCTCGGCATGGGTCCTCTATGTGTAGGTCTCGGCAAAGGTGGGCACAAAGGTGGGCACCGCTGCCTTTTATGGGTGGACCTGGTCATAGAGGCTGTTCAAGTCCAGGGTGGAGTGGTGGGCCAGGAAAGCATTTGGTTTTGAGGCACAGTCAAGGGAAATACTTGCATTTACCCGCTGTATGGTAGCAGGGTGGAAGTATTTTCTTGGTAGCAGGGTAGAGATAACCACTTGTGCATTGGGGAAAGTAGAGAGGCTTTGTCAATCACTCCCTTCAGTGCTGTGGCCACCCTTTCCTGCTGTGTTCTCAGGTCATTTGTGCCTGTGTGTATTATCATGTGTCTAGGTCAACCTAGTTGGTCCTCAGACAGAAGGTCTAGGGTGCGCTGGGTGTTTGGACACCAGAGTTTAGACACACTTTGCTTAGGAAAAAGTGTTTTGTCTTGTATATATTTCCCATTTCAGTCCATAAGGAGTACAATCTGTGTCTTGTGTATGTCCTCAGTGGGTGTGGGGGGTTGTCAGGAGGTCTTTCAGGGTGGCTGACAGGGGAGGTGTTCAGAGGGGGTGAGATCCCCTGGGCTTGGGATTCTTCATTTGTCTGCTCTGTTGTGATGTCGGTGCTATGGTCAGGGTCTGGTGTGGACTGTTCTGCTGTGGTGTCAAGACTTTTGTTGGTAGCTGAGGTGGGCTGTTCTGCTGGCTTCTCTGCGGGGGTGGCCACCTCTCTAGAGGGTTGTCACACGCCACCCCCCTCAACCTCTCCTCCAGCACTGATCCTCTCCTCTAGTGCTCTGTTCTTCTCCTGCTCATGCTTTTTATCATGTTGAAGTTGTCTCACCACAGTCCAGAGTGCAGATATCTCACTCCACCTCCAGCACTCCGGGTCTGGTTAAGGGGGTGTTGTTGTGCAGGACTGTTGTCTGGGTCTGTTCTCTCACTTCTCCAGTATGGCCTCCTGCCAACACAACTCTCCCAACAGGTCTCTTTGCTTATTTTCACCTCATAATGAGATCTGGGCCACTCACACAGTGACAGGAAACCTCCCAAATACCTCAGAACTGATGTCTTACTGTGCCTGGTGCCACTGTGTATTACCTCTACCAGTCTACAGGCCTCTTCAATGTACCCACATCCATTTTTAGTCCACCACACACAGCCCATTTTAAACAGGATTGATTGATCTGGGAGGGATGGAGAGGTAAAAACAGCGAGATGGCGGTGGTTTCTTTCTTTCTCTCCGACTCACAAGTGAGTGTTGAATAATTTAGGGTCCGTTGTCACCCATCTGTGTTTCTAATGAATCAGGGGGGATCCCCTGTGGGGTGACCTGAGAGGAACATGATATCACAGTTGTTTAGCGAGAGGAGAGAGGTCAGGGGTCGCCACATAGGAGGTGTCAGAGCGGAGAGGGCCAATGGGGGGGGGCATAAGACATGTGTTCCTCTCTCTGTCTCACCTGGCTGGAACTGTGTTATAGAACAGGAGAGCAAGGCATGGGTGACTGTACAGCAACCTGCTAGCGCAGCTTAAAGTAGCTACTTTAAGTTTGTTGTACCCCAGGGATGGAGCTGTGGATTTCAAACAGCACATGGAGGAAAGAGTAGCTACTGCAGACATTGAGAATATGGAGAAAAGGTGTGTCTAATCATTAAATATACAGTATTATACACACATATGAATTCAAGCAATTTCTCTCTCTCTCACACACATAGCAGTGAGCAGATTTGTAATGCACAACAAACCTATGCGAAGCATAATGTACTGTGTGGAACAAAGGGGATGTACAGTCGTGGCCAAAAGTTTTGAGAATGACACAAATATAAATTTTCACAAAGTCTGCTGTCTCAGTTTGTATGATGGCAATTTGCATATACTCCAGAATGTTCTGAAGAGTGATCAGATGAATTGCAATGAATTGCAAAGTCCCACTTTGCCATGCAAACAAACTGAATCCCAAATTCCACTGCATTTCAGAACTGCCACAAAAGGACCAGCTGACATCATGTCAGTGATTCTCTCGTTAACACAGGTGTGAGTGTTGACGAGGACAAGGCTGGAGATCACTCTGTCATAATGATTGAGTTAGAATAACAGACTGGAAGCTTCAAAAGGAGGGTGGTGCTTGGAATCATTGTTCTTCCTCTGCCAACCATGGTTAACTGCAAGGAAACACGTGCCGTCATCATTGCTTTGCACAAAAAGGGCTTCAAAGGCAAGGATATTGCTGCCAGTAAGATTACACCTAAATCAACCATTTATCAGATTATCAAGAACTTCAAGGAGAGCAGTTCAATAGTTGTGAAGATGGCTTCAGGGCGCCCAAGAAAGTCCAGCAAGCGCCAGGACCGTCTCCTAAAGTTGATTCAGCTGTGGGAACGGTGCACAACCAGTACAGAGCTTGCTCAGGAATGGCAGCAGGAAGGTGTGAGTGCATCTGCACGCACAGTGAGGCGAAGATTTTGGAGGATGGCCTGGTGTCAAGAAGGGCAGCAAAGAAACCACTTCTCTCCAGGAAAAACATCAGGGACAGACTGATATTCTGCAAAAGGTACAGGGATTGCAAAAGGTACAAGGTGAGCGCTACCATCAGTCCTGTGTCATTCCAACAGTAAAGCATTCTGAGACCATTCATGTGTGGGGTTGCTTCTCAGCCAAGGGAGTGGGCTCACTCACAATTTTGCCTAAGAACACAGCCATGAATAAAGAATGGTACCAACACATCCTCCGAGAGCAACTTCTCCCAACCACCCAGGAACAGTTTGGTGACGAACAATGAATTTTTCAGCATGATGGCGCACCTTGCCATAAGGCAAAAGGGATAACTAAGTGGCTCGGGGAACAAAACATCAATATTTTGGGTCCATGGCCAGGAAACTCCCCAGACCTTAATCCCATTGAGAACTTGTGGTCAATCCTCAAGAGGCAGGTGGACAAACAATAACCCACAAATTCTGACAAATACCAAGCAATGATTATGCAAGAATGGGCTGCCATCAGTCAGGATGTGGCCCAGAAGTTAATTGACAGCATGCCAGGGCGGATTGCAGAGGGCTTGAAAAAGAAGGGTCAACACTGCAATTATTAACTTGTTGCATCAACTTCATGTAATTGTCAATAAAAGCCTTTGACACTTATGAAATGCTTGTAATTATACTTCAGTATTCCATAGTAACATCTGATCAAAATATCTAAAGACACTGAAGCAGCAAACTTAGCGGAAATTAATATTTGTGTCATTCTCAAAACTTTTGGCCACGACTGTAGACACACACAAACACATACACACCCAAACCTATGTGACTCAACATTGTCACAAAGGGACACAGACACAAAATGGGTAGCAGGCTGCTTGCTGTTCATGCCAATGAAAGAGGGCATTAATTAGACTGCCAGCATCAATACATGTCCAGCATTTTCAATTAGCCTAATTGTATTCCTCACAGGGAAATGGCCAGTTTGGTTATAAATTAGACCTTGTTCATTTGTTTACCCCCGATAGAACAATGCTTCCTGATTTAACTCATTGGATATATACAGGTTTACTCTACACAGTTAATTTGTACTCACAGCCGCACATACATTTGCATATAGACTACAAGGCATCATCCTGCACCAAATCTAACTAGCTCAATTTACGCCAGATTTTTATTGGGAAGCTACCAGCCAAACACAACACAGTACAAAGCACTGAACCAACACTGAATCAATAACTCAAACATGAACTCCATCAAATAGGGGATCGAACACTACTCCACTTTGATGTAATGTATGTATGACCCTGTACCACTACTTACATCCAAACCCTCTCCAGGAGCACACACACAAGCCCTCTCCATGCTTCTGGAAGTCATCAGAAGGGGTTTGGGAAGCATGCCTCCACCCACTGGGCACACCGGTTAAATCAACGCTGTGTCCATGTAATTTCAATGAAATTACATTGAGCCAATGTGGAATAGATGTTGAATTGACGTCTGTGCCCAGTGGGTACTCCTTTGAGGTTATGCTAAGACTCAGTCTTCTCTAGCCCCATGGCACTATGACTGAGACTCAGTCTTTTCTAGCCCCATGGCACTATGACTGAGACTCAGTCTTCTCTAGCCCCATGGCACTATGACTGAGACTCAGTCTTCTCTAGCCCCATGGTACTATGACTGAGACTCAGTCTTCTCTAGCCCCATGGCACTATGACTGAGACTCAGTCTTCTCTAGCCCCATGGCACTATGACTGAGACTCAGTCTTCTCTAGCCCCATGGCACTATGACTGAGACTCAGTCTTCTCTAGCCCCATGGTACTATGACTGAGACTCAGTCTTCTCTAGTCCCATGGTACTATGACTGAGACTCAATCTTATCTTGCCCCATGGCACTGTGACTGAGACTCAGTCTTCTCTAGCCCCATGGTACTATGACTGAGACTCAGTCTTCTCTAGCCCCATGGTACTATGACTTAGACTCAGTCTTCTCTAGCCCCATGGTACTATGACTGAGACTCAGTCTTCTCTAGCCCCATGGTACTATGACTGAGACTCAGTCTTCTCTAGCCCCATGGCACTATGACTGAGACTCAGTCTGCTCTAGCCCCATGGCACTATGACTTAGACTCAGTCTTCTCTAGCCCCATGGTACTATGACTGAGACTCAGTCTTCTCTAGCCCCATGGCACTATGACTGAGACTCAGTCTGCTCTAGCCCCATGGCACTATGACTTAGACTCAGTCTTCTCTAGCCCCATGGTACTATGACTGAGACTCAGTCTTCTCTAGCCCCATGGTACTATGACTGAGACTCAGTCTTCTCTAGCCCCATGGTACTATGACTGAGACTCAGTCTTCTCTAGCCCCATGGCACTATGACTGAGACTCAGTCTGCTCTAGCCCCATGGCACTATGACTGAGACTCAGTCTTCTCTAGCCCCATGGTACTATGACTGAGACTCAGTCTTCTCTAGCCCCATGGCACTATGACTGAGACTCATACTCCTAATGGCTAACTGAATGGATGGCTTTGACCTAAACACACGTCCCGAGGTGGCAGTTACAGTTAAAGTAGCACACACGTGTTTACACACACACACACACACGCACTCACACACACACACACACACGTAAACTCTCTGCATCATCCCATTGGTAGTGCTGTAGTGTACAGTGAAGTGTCCAGGACTTCCTGGTATGTTGTGTTGAGTTGGCTGGATGAGATGAGAGTAACAAGTTGCTAATACTGTAGGTCCCCATAGTCTCACTGACTTTACACTCATGTTTTTATTCTTACAAAACATGATTTATTTAGTTCCTCAATTGTCTCTGTCTCTCCCAGTCTGTTCATATCTTCTCTGACCTCCACCCTTCTCTCTTCCTCTCTCCTTCTGCATTATCTTCCCTCTCTATTTTTACACTGTTGTTTTCTCACTTTCTTTTCCTACATTTGTTCTCTCTCTATACACTCTGGCCTGTCTGCCTGTCTGCCTGCCTGCCTGTCTGTCTGTCTGTCTGTCTCTCTCTCTCTCTTTGTGTCTCCCTTTCTATCCTTCCTTCCCTCACTCCATTGATTGGTAGAAGACTGCTGTCCTGAAGCGCTGAAGCCTGACCATGATGTCTAGGGAAATCAGAGTGCTTCCTCCTCCCGTATGGTAAGCCCAGCAGTCCACATGCACACACGCGCATACACACATTCAAACACGCAAAAACACATGTGCACACACACAACTCCAACCTTAGCCACAGCTCAAAATGGGAGAGGAGTCATGTTGCGTTGGGAATATTTGTGTCTGATAGAATTCTCTAGTGAGAGCAGATAGAGGTTCTGAGCTAAGGAGGACCCAACAAGTCTGGTGTAGAGAAAAACAAACACACACTAAACACACGGACTCACGGTGTAGATAAAACATCTGCGCTCTCACACACACACACACACACACACACGCACACAGTCTCACAGTGCAGATAAAACATCTGAGCACACACGTTGAATTCAGTGATCCTGTTCTTTGTGATGGCACAGCACTTCCAGGAAATGCCTGAAGTTTGTCTTTATTTCTTTCTTCTCCAGTCAGCAGCCAGCCGGGTGCAACTCACTTCCTCTGATAGCTTCACAGAACAGAGAACTTCTCCTCAAAGGCACACCACATCTTCTCTCCTTAGGATTCTTTAGGACGCAACCACTGAGGCAGATGATGAATAGTGTATAAGTTAGCAGTAAGGATATGCATGTGGGGCATGCAGACAGTATTGCCCTAAGTGCAGGGGATTGAAGTTGTTTATATAACAGGAGATCATTGGTGACCTTCAGAGTGCAGTGAGGCTCTTTGCGCCACTAGAAACTAAACAGGATGAGTCAAGAAAGTCAAGTCATGATGCAGTGAGAAGAGCAGAACCTCTTGAACTCCTGTTGACTCAACACTAGTAACTCTCTATGGAGGCACACATCCAGACTCTACCCCCCCCCCAGCCCCTCCTCTCTCTGATCTGCAGGTACAGCACCACACCCCAGAGGAACTGGTTTACAGGACGCTCAGCTGGCCCTGCAAACCTCTGTCACGCACTCTGACTGACCTTCTCACACTGGGATCTGGGATGTGTTCAGTAGTAAAATGCTTTGAAATGGAAACATAACATCTACGGTGTTACTGGACAAGTGTCTTATGTTTCACAATGTTGGTTCAAAATGTTTTCCACCAACTGAACACAATCCTGGATGGACCTAGAAAATAGGGAAAAGCTTAGTTCAGCAGGAAAATATGTGCCTTGACTTATTTCACATTTCGCTGAATTCAAAATGGATTAAATAGATTGTTTTCTCTCACCCATCTACACACAATTTCCCATAATGACAGTGAAAACATGTTTTTAGAAATGTTTGCAAATGTATTGAAAATTAAATACCGCAATACCTAATTTACATACAGTAAGTATTCACACCTAAGTGTAAATACATGATAGAATTCCATTAGGCAGGGATTACAGCGTTGAGATCTTTGCACACCTGGATTATACAATATTTGCACATTATTCTTTAAATTCTTCAAGCTCTGTCAAGTTGGTTGTTGATCATTGCTAGACAGACATGTTCAAGTCTTGCCATAGATTTTCAGTCAAAACTGTAACTAGGCCGCTCAGGAACATTCAATGTTATCTTGGTAAGAAAATCCAGTATATACAGTATTTAGACTTGTGTTTTAGGTTATTGTCCTGCTGAAATGTGACTTTATCTCCAAGTGTCTGTTGGAAAGCAGAGGTTTTCCTCTAGGATTTTGCCTGTGCTTAGCGCTATTCTGATTTATTTTTATCCCCCCAAAAAACAAAAACAAAAATCCCTAGTACTTGCCGTTGAAAAGCATACCCACAACACGATGCAGCCACCACCATGCTTGAAAATATGAGGAGTGGTACTCAGTGATGTGTTGTGTTGTATTTTCCCCAAACATAACGCTTTGTATTCAGGACATAAAGTTAATTTCTTTGCCACATTTTTTGCAGTTTTACTTCAGTGCCTTATTGCAAACAGGACAATGTTTTGGAATATTTTTTATTCTGTAAAGGCTTCCTTCTTTTCACTCTGTTATTTGGGTTGGTATTGTGGAGTAAATTCAGTGCTGTTGATCCATCCTCAGTTTTCTCCTATCACAGCCATTAAACTCTGTAACTGTTTTAAAGTCACCATTGGCCTCATAATGAAATCCCTGAGTGGTTTCCTTCCTCTCTGGCAACTGACTTATGAAGGATGCCTGTATATTTGTAGTGACTTGGTGTATTGATACACCACCTAAAGTGTTGAATTAATAATGTCAACATGCTCAAAGGGATATTCAATGTCTGCTATTTGTATTTTTACCTATCTACCAATAGGTGCCCTTCTTTGTGGCACTTCTCTGGTCTTTGTGGTTGTATCTGTGTATGAAATTCACTGCCTGACTGACGGACCTTACAGATAATTGTATACTTAAGCAAACTTATTTAGGCTTGCTATTACAAAGGAATTGAATACTTATTGACTCAAGACAATTCAGCTTTCATTTTTAATTAATTTGTTAAACCTTTCTAAGAACATAATTCCACTTTGACATTATGGGGTATTGTGTGTAGGCCAGTGACACAAAATCTAAACATAATACATTTTCAATTCAAGCTGTAACACAACAAAATGTGGAAAAAGTCTAGGGGTATGAATACTTTCCGAAGGCTGTATAGCTTATCACTGAGCGCATGGAGCTGAACCGGAGACTGTAGAGGGGACTTAGGGAGAGTTATTTAAACACGCTCCTCATCTATCTATCTCTCTCCTACACCCACTCTCCTCTTCCTCCACTCACTCAGTCCCTCTCTCTTGTTGTGTCAGCAGTGATAAAGACAGGTTTACTTCCACCAAGCTACTGAATTATCACAGAGAACACTCTTATAGAGGGCGAGAAATAAACACGCACGCAAGCACCACACACACACACACACCATAATGTGGATGACACATCAATACAACTACTTGCTAATAAAAGAAAGTCCCAGTCACTGAGGACATATTGGCATATAAACCGTTTCCCCTGGAGAATGGATGGAGCTAGCCATCAGTCTCAACACACAACCCAATCTAAATGGCCCTGAAATTTTAAAATGACATTTCAGAAAAGGATTTGCTGCGCATCAGCAGAAATTCACACGAATAAGTGTATGCATGTATGTGTTTGTGCATATTTGTGTGTGATCAAAATAGGATCCTGGTATTTGTCCCTGTGGGCCCTGCATTCCGAGCAGATTATTATTCCAGATTTCTTTTTTTAAGACCAGCGGCTTGAATCGGGATACAGGCTGGAGTCTACCTTCCCCTCAGCAAGATCATTCTAATTCATAACCCCCCAAATGAGTTATTGACTCAGAATAACGTCTCTGCCATTCTCAATGAGTGGGGCTCTGCATCCCAAGAAGCATGCTGTCTGTCTCCTCCCGGCCTCATATGTCCCACAGCCTGAGAAAGAGAATAGAGACATCTGGCTGAGACCCTACCAGAAGCTAGCCTGGTTCCAGATCAAAACAGCCAATGACGATGAGTTGGTTAGACAGCACAAACAGATCTGGGACCAGGCTAGCAAGAAGCTATATGACAGCTTAATTATCATCAGCCAGCAAAATGTCTGAAACACAGAAACATACAGGACAAAATGTTTTGCAATGGAAAATTAGACTTCTTCTTGGACAAGTTCAGCTAGTACAGTTGAAGTCGGAAGATTTCATTTAAACTCAGTTTTTCAAAATTCCTGACATTTAATCCTTGTAAAAAATTCTCTGTTTTAGGTCAGTAAGGATCACCACTTTATTTAAGAATGTGAAATGTCAGAATAATAGTAGAGAGAATGATTTATTTCAGCTAAAATTCATCACATTCCCAGTGAGTCAGAAGTTTACATACACTCAATTAGTATTTGGTAGCCTTAAATTGTTTAACTTGGATCAAACGTTTCGGGTAGCCTTCCACAAGCTTTCCACAAAAAGTTGGGTGAATTTTGGCCCATTCCTCCTGACAGAGCTGGTGTAACTGAGTCAGGTTTGTAGGATTGTTGCTCGCACACGCTTTTTCAGTTCTGCCCACAAATTTTCTATAGGATTAAGGTCAGGGCTTTGTGACGGCCACTCCAATACCTTGACTTTGTTGTCCTTAAGCCATTTTGCCACAACTTTGGAAGAATGCTTTGGGTCATTGTCTATTTGGAAGACCCATTTGCGACCAAGCTTTAACTTCCTGACTGATATCTTGAGATGTTGCTTCAATATATCCACATCATTTTCCTCCCTCATGATGCCATCTATTTTGTGAAGTGCACCAGTCCCTCCTGCAGCAAAGCACCCCCAAAACATGATGCTGCCACCCCCGTGCTTCACGGTTGGGACGGTGTTCTTCGGCTTGCAAGCCTCCCCCTTTTTCCTCCAAACATAATCATGGTCACTATGGCCAAACAGTTATACTTTTGTTTCATCAGACCAGAGGACATTTCTCCAAAAAGTACGATCGTTATCCCCATGTGCAGTTGCAAACCATAGTCTGGCTTTTTTATGGAGCTTTTGGAGCAGTGGCTTCTTACTTGCTGAGCGGCCTTTCAGGTTATGTCGTTATAGGACTCGTTTTACTGTGAATATAGATACTTTTGTACCTGCTTCCTTCAGCATCTTCACAAGGTCCTCTGCTGTTGTTCTGGGATTGATTTGCACTTTTTGCACCAAAGTATGTTCATCTCTAGGAGACAGAACGCCTCTCATTCCTGAGTGGTATGACGGCTGCGTGGTCCCATGGTGTTTATAGTTGCGTACTATTGTTTGTACAGATGAACGTGGTACCTTCAGGCGTTTGGAAATTGCTCCCAAGGATGAATCAGACTTTTGGAGGTCTACAATTTTTTATCTGAGGTCTTGGCTGATTTATTTAGATTTTCCCATGATGTCAAGTAAAGAGGCACTGAGTTTGAAGGTATGTCTTGATATACATCCACAGGTACACCTCCAATTGACTCAAATTATGTCAATTAGCCCATCAGAAGCTTCTAAAGCCATGACATCATTTTCTGGAATTTTTCAAGCTGTTTAAAGGCACAGTCAACTTAGTGTATGTAAACTTCTGACCCACTGGAATTGTGATATACTGAATTATAAGTTAAATAATCTGTCTGTAAAAAAATACTTGTGTCATGCACAAAGTAGATGTCCTAACCGACTTGCCAAAACTATAGTTTGTTAACAAGAAATGTGTGGAGTAGTTGAAAAACGAGTTTGAATGACTACAACATAAGTGTATGTAAACTTCCAACTTCAACTGTACCTCCCTATTTTCACTCCATTTTGGAGTGTTTTATCTTTCGTGCCTACTGAACAAAATCCAGGAAGACACTCAGGATGCTATGACGAGACATGGAATACAATGATAGGACCTGGTACACAACAAGCATGTAATACAGACAGTCAAGGGCAAGGACAAGGACAGAGAATCAGTGTCCAACTCAAATATCGGACTATGGAATCATCTGAGAAAGGCAACACCTCTACTTCACACAGTCATGTTGTCTACCTCAGTGTGACCTCTGATGTGTCCCCCTCCACCATAACCGCATCGTCACCACTGTCCTACCAGTCACCTCCAAACCCCTACTTACCGTCAGTCAGCACTTCTGCCTGGAGCTTCCTACCCCCATCCTCATCCACTCAACGAAAGTCAACCATGTGAAGCTGCATAGTACTGTAGGGCTCTCACTCTCCAGACCCATCTGCAGTTAAACTAAACCCTGGTCATGTCCCCAAAAGAAAAGGAAAAGTGTTTTGCTATGGAGGGCTGGTCGCCGAGCATTTCGTATTATTCTGTAAGTCAATCTGACACACTCCTTTTAGTATGACATGTTACATTTCGTATGGTATGTATTCATTTTTGGATGTCCATCAACCATTTCGTATCATATGAATTTGCAAAACTTACAATATGTTATGAATTTGCTAAATGTACTAAATATTACAAATTAACTAAATGTAGGATATGTTGTGAATTCTAGCTTGGTGGCTAAAGTTAGCTAGCTGGGTTAAGGTTAGGGTTAGCTAACATGCTAAGTAGTTGCAAATTAGCTAAACAGGTGTAAGTATATAGTTGAAAAGTTGCTAAATAGCTAAAATGCTAATGTTGTCTGAGATTTTAGATTTGAACTTGCAACCTTTGGGTTGCTAGACATTCACATTATACGCCCACCTATCCACACCAACCAACCAACCAACCAACCAACCCTGTTCATTTAGCCTTAAGTAACCATTTGTCTTATGTAACCACACCAAACGTACCATATCATACTAATATGAGTGTCTTGGATTCACGTTTACTATGTTACATCTAGTCTATGAGACCAGGCTAAGTGCTCAGCTCTACTGAACACAACCTATGCTCTGTACAGTACAGTACTGTAGGGCCTGTCTCTGAAGCAGTGGGCATTGTTAATAACAGTGAGATGTATATTCCTTATTTGCTATTTGGCAAAACTAACACCAGATATCTTACTTTTCAACCCCAAGGAAAGATGGAGCCATAGAGGGATGGAGTCATAGAGGGATGGAGTCATAGAAGGATGGAGCCATAGAGGGATGGAGCCATAGAGGGATGGAGCCATAGATGGATGGAGCCATAGAGGGATGGAGTCATAGAGAGATGGAGCCATAGAGGGATAGAGTCATAGAAGGATGGAGCCATAGAGAGATGGAGCCATAGAGGGATGGAGTCATAGAGATATGGAGCCATAGAGGGATGGAGTCATAGAGGGGTGGAGTCATAGAGGGATGGAGTCATAGAAGGATGGAGCCATAGGGGGATGGAGCCATAGAGGGATGGAGTCATAGAGAGATGGAGCCATAGAGGGATGGAGCCATAGAGGGATGGAGCCATAGAGGGATGGAGCCATAGAGGGATGGAGTCAAAGAGGGATGGAGCCATAGAGGGATGTGGAAAGGAAGAGGGGCTTTTAGAATAATCACTTCATGAGGCACATTAAATCGCTTCATGCATCACAGCGTCACAGGCCTGAGAGGAACGTGCCCTCCCACTCTCCTCCCCCCGTTACTGTGTGTAACCCTGTGGACACACACACACAAACACACATGGGTTTAATGCATCACAGCGTCACAGGCCTGAGAGGAACGTGCCCTCCCACTCTCCTCCCCCCGTTACTGTGTGTAACCCTGTGGACACACTCACACAAACACACATGGGTTTAATGCATCACAGCGTCACAGGCCTGAGAGGAACGTGCTCTCCCACTCTCCTCCCCCCGTTTCTGTGTGTAACCCTGTGGACACACACACACATGGGTTTAATGCATAATCTCTCTCTCTTCCCTTTTTTTTGTTCCTGAAAACTTAAAATTCTATACTTTTAACAGTGTAACTGATTTGCGAGTGGGCGACAGTTTCACATTTCTATAAACTAGCTGAGAGTGAAACATGAATATTTTAAGCAGCTTAGCGTTGATTTAAATATATTTACTGGGAGTCTGCTGGTTGTGGGCCAGGACATGGTGTAATACTCAGAAAGCTGCCACTGCTAAACTCTATTTGAGGGAGCTGATAATTCAGACTGGCAGAACTAAGGCCAATAAAGTCAATTATTTCACAGAAATATTTTTCATATTCATTTTACAACCCTTTGAAAAAAATGCAAGGTGATTTTAAGATAGCTAGCCTAGCGTTGAGAAGAGGGTGATTATATATACACACAGCAGAGAGAGAATCCAAGAGGCAGAAAATATCTAGCAATGAAGGGTAAACACAGGGGCCATTTTGAGAATGTTTAAGTAAAGAGGAGAAGAAGAAGCAGTCTCTCTGGTTACAATGTGCAGGAGATAACCGGGGATGCCATGCATTTTTAGTAAATAAGATATAGGACATTTATTTAATCAAAGACACTGTGACGGAAGAATTTATGCAGGTAGGTGTTTGTGCCTTAATATTTGCTTATCCACATATCTTCTAATGTAAAAGCATGGAAGTGGAAAAACCCTGTCACCTCTTCCGGGAGAGAGGAGAAGAGGGGAGGAGACTGCATGGAAGGCTGCAGGTGCAGTCAAAACACACCACACCTCTGGAAATCCCTTGTGGCATGAAGCACCTAGAGAAAAATGATAGCTACCAGCTATAATGTCACTTAATCCAACCGATGTTAGTTCATACATTTAAAAAAAAAAACAAGCAGGTTAGGACTACAACATGGGGAAGTTGTAGTGATTGTAATACTGTAATACTGTCAGCCTGTTGCGATAACGACTAGGTAGGGCGATAAGAAGAACACCTGAGCAGGAAGTGGTACCCTACTTCCGGCGCCGACAGAGATGGCCGCCTCGCTTTGCGTTCCTAGGAAACTATGCAGTTTTTTGTTTTTTTTAACCTGTTATTTCTTACATTGGTACCCCAGGTCATCTTAGGTTTCATTACATACAGTCGAGAAGAACTACTGAATATAAGAGCAGCGTCAACTCACCATCAGTACGACCAAGAATATGACTTTCCCGGAGCAGATCCTGTGTTCTGCCTTTCACCCAGGACAACGGAATGGATCCCAGCCTGCGACCCAAAACAACGACGTCGTAAAAGAGGCAAACGAAGCAGTCTTCTGGTCAGGCTCCAGAGACGGGCACATCGAGCGCCACTCCCTAGCATACAACTCGCCAATGTCCAGTCTCTTGACAACAAGGTTGATGAAATCCGAGCAAGGGTAGCATTCCAGAGAGACATCAGGGACTGTAACGTTCTTTGCTTCACGGAAACATGGCTCACTCGAGAGACGCTATCGGAGTCGGTGCAGCCAGCTGGTTTCTCCACGCATCGCGCCGACAGAAACAAACATCTTTCTGGTAAGAAGAGGGGCAGGGGCGTATGGTTAACGAGACGTGGTGTGGTCACAACAACATACAGGAACTCAAGTCCTTCTGTTCACCTGATTTAGAATTCCTCACAATCAAATGTCGACCGCATTATCTACCAAGGGAATTCTCTTCGATTATAATCACAGCCGTATATATTCCCCCCCAAGCAAACACATCGATGGCTCTGAACAAACTTTATTTGACTCTTTGCAAACTGGAATCCATATATCCTGAGGCTGCATTCATTGTAGCTGGGGATTTTAACAAGGCTAATCTGAAAACAAGACTCCCTAAATTGTATCAGCATATCGATTGCGCAACCAGGGCTGGTAAAACCTTGGATCATTGCTATTCTAACTTCCGCAATGCATATAAGGCCCTCCCCCGCCATCCTTTCGGAAAAGCTGACCATGACTCCATTTTGTTGCTCCCTGCCTACAGACAGAAACTAAAACAAGAAGCTCCCACGCTGAGGTCTGTTCAACGCTGGTCCGACCAATCTGATTCCACGCTCCAAGACTGCTTCCATCACGTGGACTGGGATATGTTTCGTATTTCGTATATTGCGTCAGACAACAACATTGACGAATAGCAACGATTAAAACATTCTCAAACCAGAAACCGTGGATTGATGGCAGCATTCGCGTGAAACTGAAAGCGCGAACCACTGCTTTTAATCAGGGAAAGGTGACCGGAAACATGACCGAATACAAACAGTGTAGCTATTCCCTCCGCAAGGCAATCAAACAAGCTAAGCGTCAGTATAGAGACAAAGTAGAATCGCAATTCAACGGCTCAGACACAAGAGGTATGTGGCAGGGTCTACAGTCAATCACGGATTACAAAAAGAAAACCAGGCAGACTAAATAACTTTTTTGCCCGCTTTGAGGACAATACAGTGCCACTGACACGGCCCGCAACCAAAACATGCGGACTCTCCTTCACTGCAGCCGAGGTGAGTAAAACATTTAAACGTGTTAACCCTCGCAAGGCTGCAGGCCCAGACGGCATCCCCAGCCGCGCCCTCAGAGCATGCGCAGACCAGCTGGCTGGTGTGTTTACGGACATATTCAATCGATCCCTATCCCAGTCTGCTGTTCCCACATGCTTTAAGAGGGCCACCATTGTTCCTGTTCCCAAGAAAGCTAAGGTAACTGAGCTAAACGACTACCGCCCCGTAGCACTCACTTCCGTCATCATGAAGTGCTTTGAGAGACTAGTCAAGGACCATATCACCTCCATATCACCTCCACCCAACCTGACACCCTAGACCCACTCCAATTTGCTTACCGCCCAAATAGGTCCACAGACGATGCAATCTCAACCACACTGCACACTGCCCTAACCCATCTGGACAAGAGGAATACCTATGTGAGAATGCTGTTCATCGACTACAGCTCAGCATTTAACACCATAGTACCCTCCAAACTTGGAGGCAAACTGGAGGCAAACTACCTGCCTCCAGGATACCTACACCACCCGATGTCACAGGTAGGCCATAAAAATCATCAAGGACAACAACCACCTGAGCCACTGCCTGTTCACCCCGCTATCATCCAGAAGGCGAGGTCAGTACAGGTGCATCAAAGCTGGGACCGAGAGACTGAAAAACAGCTTCTATCTCAAGGCCATGAGACTGTTAAACAGCCACCACTAACATTGAGTGGCTGCTGCCAACACACTGACTCAACTCCAGCCACTTTAATAATGGGAATTGATGTAAAATATATCACTAGCCACTTTAAACAATGCTACTTAATATAATGTTTACATGCCCTACATTATTTATCTCATATGTATACGTATATACTGTACTCTATATCATCTACTGCATCTTTATGTAATACATGTATCACTAGCCACTTTAAACTATGCCACTTTGTTTACATACTCATCTCATATGTATATACTGTACTCGATACCATCTACTGCATCTTGTCTATGCCGCTCTGTTCCATCACTCATTCATATCTTTATGTACATATTCTTTATCCCTTTACACTTGTTTGTATAAGGTAGTAGTTTTGGAATTGTTAGCTAGATTACTCGTTGGTTATTACTGCGTTGTTGGAACTAGAAGCATAAGCATTTCGCTACACTCGCATTAACATCTGCTAACCATGTGTATGTGACAAATAAAATTTGATTTGATTTGATTTGAAACCAGGACATGAACTGGAAATGCAGCCATTGGAGGGTTACATTTTCAGACATAGCTATGGTGTCAATTTCCTATCATCTGGTTGAATTCTCCTCAATAAAGGACAAAATAATGAGATTTAGCCTACAGCCATACTGTGACAACCATGCAACATTACAGTATTCTATGTCGTCCTCCACAAAAATACCTATCAGACTGGAAACACACAAATCTGTAGTGTCTTCCTTCAAACATGTAATCATAAAAACATCCATCCTACCCCACTTCCCAGGCACCCCCTGTGGACACCCTCTTTCTCATTAAAAACACTTCCTTGCATTATTTGACCTTGACCCCTGTCCCACTGGCTCCTGCGTGTCGTGATCGCGTTTGGTGTGGGGGGACAAAATCAATTTGCACATAGACGGTTTGGGTACGGTGTTAGGCAACATGCCTACAGGCGCAGATCTCTCGTTCCCTCAGGTCATGCCAAGGTCCTTTCCGACGCTGTGTAAGCCTCTCATCACCTAGACTTTCTGATGGGAAGAGAGCTCTTTGAGTGCTCTTTTAAATGTAACCTTTATTTAACTCGGCAAGTAAGTGAAGAACAGATTGTTATTTACAATGTTGGCCTACCCCAGCCAAACCTGGACGACGCTGGGCCAATTATGCACAGCCCTATGGGACTCTCAATCACAGCCGGATGTGATGCAGCTTGGATTCGAAACAGGTACTGCAGTGATGCCTCTTGCACTGAGATGCAGTGTCTTAGACCACTGTGTGTGTGTGTGTGTGTGCGCACGTGCGTCTGTGTGATATCGTTCCTTATAACTCTCCTCTGCCCCTCAGGTTTATCACCAACCGTGGCTGTAGTCTGTGATTTAACAGCGACAACGTTGGTTAAATGTTGCTCCTTTGGCAACAGATAAATGTTTTACTGATGCCCACATCTCAATGTCATAAAACACCCCTCTCCATTGACTAGCATAGGATGCATTATACTTGCCACCGACGGTGTGAGCTACAGTTATCACACCATTAAGACATTCAATTGATTTAAAATTGATTTTTATACACCATTTTTGACCCATCTTCCCAAGCAGTTATTGGTGCGAGAGGTTCTGATGGCATAATATATAAACTCTTGACACCTGCCTGCCCCCGACCGACCCTAAGCCTTCCCGCCGACCTGTACCTCTGCCTGCCCTGACCTGTCTTCTGCTTAGCCCCTGTTGTAACATTAAACAGACTTTGACAGTCTGCATCTGGGTCTTACTGTGATTCCTGATAGTTCCAGCAGAAGCAATCCCAATGCTGGAGTTAAGCACTGATTTCTGAAAAGATTCAAAAACTTGATATCACACCCATAACCACATAGAAACCCAGCAAGATCTCCACTTTTTAAAATATATCAGTCTCTCTACTAGATGGTTCCATCAGGTATTATTCGTTTCTTCATAGAGGTCAAACTCAGTTCAGCCCACAGTACACCAGCAGCAAGCATGTAATTGATATGATAGCTTCCTTACTCGCCCTGTGAAGCTGACCTCTAATATGACGATGTACATCTCTGTCTGTGTACTAATTAAAGCCAGGGTATGTGTAGGTCCCCTGGCTTGCATGCCTCTGGAAAGTTATTGTAAACATATATCATATGCCATCCAGGACCTCTATATCAGGCGGTGTAGGCCTGAGCATTTTCCAAAGACTCCAGCCACCCAAGCCATAGACTGTTCACTCTGCTACCGTCTGGCAAACGGTACCGGAGCATCATCTCTCTGACCGACAGGCTCAGAAACAGCTTCTACCCCTAAGCCATAAGACTGCTAAATAGCCAGACTGCTAAATAGTTCACTAATGGTACCCAAACTATCTGCACTGAGTCTATCTTGCACGGACCCACGGACACTCACTAGGCTATATACTGTAAACACACCATATACACACTCACTAGGCTATATACTGTAAACACACCATATACACTCTCACTAGGCTATATACTGTAAACACACCATATACACGCTCACTAGACTATATATTATATGCAGATCACATACACACTCACTAGACTATATACTGTATAAACACTCAATAGACTATACTGCATAAACACAATATAAACACTCACTAGACTACAGGTATATACTGCATACACACAATATACACACTCACTATACTATATACTGCATACACACAATATACACACTCACTAGACTACATACTGTATACACACCACATACACACTCACTCACACACACTACATTGACACTCCCACACAAAACCCACACACTTTCACATACACACACAACACACAAATGTATACCGACACAAAACACACATGCATACATATTACACGCACACACACTACTTTTACACTCATCATTAGCTGCTGCTACTCTGTTCTTTATTTTACTCGTATTATTATCTATCCTGATGCCTAGTCACTTTACCCTTTCATATACATATGAAATCAAGCTTTATTTATATAGCACATTTCAGACAGGAAAAACAAACAAAACAATTGAAAACTGAAAGAATGAAAAGCACGCTAAGGAAAAGCAGAGCTAAAAAGGTGTGTTTTAAGATCCCTTTTAAATATGTCCAGTTTTGGCCTCCCTTAGGTTCTCTGGCAGGCTATTCCAGAGGCTGGGGGCATAATAACTAAAAGCTGCCTCTCCATGCCTCTTGGTCCAAGGTTATTGTGATAGTTAAAAGGCAAGTGCCAGAGGACCTGAGGGACCTACTGGGTACATACCTTAAAGGTATGTCTGATATATATTGGGGTACACAATTGTGGATTGATTTCAAATCCAATAGAATAATCTTACAATTAATTCTAAAACTCACAGGTAGCCAGTGCAGAGACTTTACAACCGGTGTAATGTGTGTTGCAGCATTCTGTATGTTTGGCAGTTGACCAATTGATTTCTTGGATAAACCAGACAGAAGAGCGTTACAGTAGTCAAGCCTGCTTGTAATAAAAGTATGAATGAGTCTCCCTGTATCCGCCTGAGATAGAAACAGACACACCTTGGCAATGTTCCTCAGGTGGTAAAAAGCTATTTTGGTCACACTCCTAATGAGTGACCAGAAATTGGGTTGAATCTAAAATGACACCTATGTTTTATCTTTATTGGCCTTGAATTCAAATGTGCGGCCAGATTCTCTCTCTGTACTTTGACTCCAATAATAAGTACCTCGGTCTTGTCTTGATTTAGCTGGAAGAAGTTGTGAGCCATCCAAGTATTTAAATCACTAATACAGTTTAATAATCTGTGGAGATGAAATCCTCTGAGGACACAGAAATGTAAAGTTGTGTATTGTCTGTGTAGCAGTGAAAATCAATGTTGTGTTTTCTGATAACGCTGCCAAGGGGTAACGTATATAAACTGAACAATACCTGACCCAAAATCGCCACGTGATATCTATTTTCTCTGAGTTATGTTCTCAAAGGGTGACAAGAAACTCTCAACCGGCAAAATAGGTCCTAAACCAACTTAGTCTGTCCAGAAGGACACCATGGTCAACCGTGTCGAATGCAGCACTTAAATCCAAGAGTAGGACAGAGAGCTGTTTGGCATCTGTGTTGGCTCTAAAATCCTTTACCACTTTAACTAAGGCTGTCTCTGTGCTGTGGTGGGCACAAAAACCACATTGGAACTTTTCTAAAATACAGTTCGTACAGAATTTTGCTTAAGAATGGAAGGTTGGAGATTGGCCGAAAATTGCTAAGAGCTGAAGAATCGAGATGACTTTTCTTCAGAAGGGGTTTCTCCATTACAGTTTTTAGTGCAGTGGGGAAAGTGCCCGTGAACAGGGAGTGATTAACAATAGCTTACACTTCTTCAGGTATGCAATTAAAAACTGTTTTGAAGACGGTTGTGAGGATAGGATTGAGATGGCAGGTAGAAGGCTTAAGTTGTGATATCACTTTCCTGAGCATGTCTGTGTCAACCAGAGAAAATAACTCCATAGTGCCTTTACGTGGTAGGCTAGGGCACATATCATCAAACTTCTCATCAGGTCTTGCTTGACTGATACCAAGCTTAATGTTTGCTATCTTATCTCTGAAATATGCTGCAAACTCATCAAATTTAAATGTATCTACCTCAATTTCCTCGTACCTCTGCACATTGATCTGGTACTAGTACTCCCTGTACCAAATCTGCATCGTTGGGAAGGGCTCGTAAACAAGCATTTCACGGTAAAGTCTACACCAGATGTATTCGGCGTATGTGACAAATACAATTTGATTTGATGTATCAGTTTATCCTGTCATGTTCTAATTTGATTGCAAAAACAAGGTGGTAATGCACTCACAATAACCTAAACTACCTTCAACATATGGTGTAATTATGAATATACCTAATATACTGTATAAATATATTAAATAAATCATAAAGTTGGATTTTACTTTGAGGCTGGGTTTCACTTTGAGGTGGATACTATCACAATCAAATCTAATACATATCTAACTTATCTAACTTATGTGTATCTTTATGTTGTTACCACTATAGGAGGTCAAAGGGAGCAGTCGCACAGTGACTGAAGGGAAGTGGTTCCCATCAGAGGAGTGCTGGAGGTTGTGGGTCATTCTAGACAAATGGACAGTCAGCTCCATGGTGGATAGACTGGTCAAAGAGAGAGTGAGAGCCGCCGAGAAACTGCTCCTCTCTCCCTCTTACTCCAACTATCCCTTTATGTCTCTCTCTATATACAGGTACCTGCCAAACTAAAGGAATCACTTGAGCAAATTAGGGATACAAAGTATATTGAATTCAGGTGCTTCCACACAGGTGTGGATCCTGAGTTATTTAAGCAATTAACATTCCATCATGCTTAAGATCATGTGTAAAAATGCCCAGTTTACTATTATGTTGAGGGGTCTCAAAAGGGTGCATGTGTGTGTGTGTCTGTCATTAATCAGATCTCAACCCAAATGAACACTTATGGGAAATTCTGGTTGCCTGACGACCCAAACTCCTTGCTCTGGCCAAACGTTACACCACGCCCACGGCTGTTAATTTCTTCTCTGCAATGAGTCTGGATCTGAGTACCTCCCCGATCATTTCTAGACCATCTGATTGGTCCCAGAAACCAATGGGTTGGGCCGGAGCCAGAACACACATGGATAAAGCGGTGTTTTCAAAAATTCCTTAACCCTAATTTGTCATTTTCTTTGATACTCTGATTGGTTAGAGATGATCCAATCGCTGATTAAATTGTTTTGCACAACACCCCTCATTTTGACAACACTACAAATGACTTAAATGATGTATGTAGTAATAAAGTATTTAGTAAGCATAGAGCATCGGAGAGGTTGAGAGGTTCAGCGGAGAGGTTGATAATGTCAGTGAAGACACTTGCCAGTTGGCCAGCGCATGCTCACAGAACACGTACTGGTAATCCGTCTGGCCCTGCGGCCTTGTGAATGTTGACCTGTTTAAAGGTCTTACTCACATAAGCTGTGGAGAGCGTGATCACACAGTCTTCTAGAACAGATGGTGCTCTCATGCATGTTTCAGTGTTATTTGCCTCGAAGCGAGCACAGAAGTAGTTTAGCTATTCTGGTAGGGTCATGTCACTGGGCAGCTCTCGACTGTGCGTCCCTTTGTAGTCTGTAATGGTTTGCAAGCCCTGCCACATCCGACGAGCATCAGAGCCAGTTTAGTACGATTTGATCTTAATCCTGTATTGACACTTTGCCTGTTTGACGGTTCGTCGGAGGGCATAGCGGGATTTCTTATAAGCTTCCGAGTCCGGCTCCTTGAAAGCGGCAGCTCTAGCCTTTAGCTCAGTGGGGATGTTGCCTGTAAACCATGGCTTCTGGTTGGGGTATGTACGTGTGGTCACTGTGAGGACAACGTCATCAATGCACTTATTGATGAAGCCAATGACTGATGTGGTGTACTCCTCAATGCCATCGGAGGAATCCCTGAACATATTCCAGTCTGCGCTAGCAAAACAGCCCTGTAGCTTAGCATCTGCGTCATCTGACCACTTTCTTATTGATCTAGTCACTGGTGCTTCCTGCTTTAATTTTAGCTTATAAGCATGAATAAGGAGGATTTAATTATGGTCAGATTTGCCAAATGGAGGGCAAGGGAAAGCTTTGTATTCGTCTCTGTGTTTGGAGTAAAGGTTGTACAGAGTTGTTTTTCCTGTGGTTGCACATTTAACATACTGATAGAAATTTGGTCAAACGGATTTAAGTTTCCCTGCATTAAAGTCCCCGGCTACTAGGAGGTGAGCGTTTTCTTGTTTGCTTATGGCGGAATACAGCTCATTCAATGCTCTCTTGGTGCCAGCCTCTGACTGTGGTGGTATGTAAACAGCTATGAAAAATACAGATGATAAACTCTCTAGCTAGGTAGTGTAGTCTACGGTTTATCATGAGATACTCTACCTCAGGCGAGCAGTAGCTCGAGACTTCCTTCGATATCGTGCACCAGCTGTTATTTAAGAAAATGCATCGTTCGGCACCCCTTGTCTTACCAGATGCTGCTGTTCTATCCTGCCGGTGCAGCGTATATCCAGCCAGCTGTATTCAGTATATATTTAGACTATAAACAGTAAAAATAAAAATAAACTACATTTCTTTCTCAAAACATTGTATTTTCATCCTAGATTTCGAGATGAACAGTAACAGACAAAACAAATGCAATAGAAGATAAACAAATAGGAATGTTACTATAAAGAGAAACCGATTAGGGTTCGTCCTGTCTCTTTGGGTTAACCAAAGTGGACCGGATCTCATCTGTGATTGTTCCTCTTCCTTGTCCCATTCCTTGCCCTCTTCACCCTCCTCGTACTCATCCTCCTCCTTGTCCTTGTCCTCTTCCTCCTTGTCCTCATCCCCTTCTTACTCTCACTCATCTTCCTCTAACTCTCTCTCCAAAATTGGCCTCCATTGTTGTCCAAACCAAGAAAGCCATCCTGAAGCCTATTTATAGTGCTCAAGCTCTGATTTCTAAGTGAAGAAATTAGCTATAAGTGATTTCAAACATGAACACTGGGTGCAGGTAATCAGTAAATTAGTGTGGCATTTTGAATGGCAGTGTTTTCCAAACCAAACACAAGACCTGTTAGTTTTGAGTGATGTGTCTAATGTAGAGAGCTGTGTTTTAGTGTTTTCCAAAAACCAGATAATGTGCTTGCAGTTTTGAAGACTTGGTCTGAAGACAACTTGTAGACTTGTTTAGGTGCTGCTGTGCGGTTTGTTGCTAACCTTACTTTGCTACCTGCCAACTTTACGGTTTTTACTTTTTAATTACCGTTTATATTTTTAGTTTTTCCCTCGCCCGACATTTTTCATTCAACTTTTTCACCCCAGATGCTTTATCTGGACGTGGTTCGTCAGGACCGCCACCAGCCGAAGCTAAGTAGTAACATTAACACGATGCCACAATTGCAGTCGCTGTACTCATAGTATACAGGAGAATGATCGCCTTATGGCAAGGATAAATGTGCTGCAAGCCCATCTTCAGAAGCAATCGTTAGGCAAGGGTAATTTCAGTGTAGGAAAGGATGAAACAGCGTGTGTGCCACCAGTAAGTACAGATAGTAGTATAAATCCCCTCACACGGTCCCCGCAGCCTGACAAAGGGAACACTAAAATAACACATCCTAGATCTGAATGAATGAAATATTCTTATTAAATACTTTTTTCTTTACATAGTTGAATGTGCTGACAACAAAATCATACATGATCAATGGAAATCAAATTTATCAACCCATGAAGGTCTGGATTTGGAGTCGCACTCAAAATTAAAGTGGAAAACCACACTACAGGCTGATCCAACTTTGATGTAATGTCCTTAAAACAAGTCAAAATTAGGCTCAGTAGTGTGTGTGGCCTCCACGTGCCTGTATGACCTCCCTACAATGCCTGGGCATGCTCCTGATGAGGTGGCGGATGGTCTCCTGAGGGATCTCCTCCCAGACCTGGACTAAAGCATCCGCCAACTCCTGGACAGTCTGGTGCAACGTGGCGTTGGTGGATGGAGCGATACATGATGTCCCAGATGTGCTCAATTGGATTCAGGTCTGGGGAACGGGCGGGCCAGTCCATAGCATCAATGCCTTCCTCTTGCAGGAACTGCTGACACACTCCAGACACATGAGGTCTAGCATTGTCTTGCATTAGGAGGAACCCAGGGCCAACCGCACCAGCATATGGTCTCACAAGGGGTCTGAGGATCTCATCTTGGTACCTAATGGCAGTCAGGCTTCCTCTGGCGAGCACATGGAGGGCTGTGCGGCCCCCCAAAGAAATGCCACCCCACACCATGACTGACCCACCGCCAAACCGGTCATGCTGGAGGATGTTGCAGGCAGCAGAACGTTCTCTACGGCGTCTCCAGACTCTGTCACGTCTGTCACATGTGCTCAGTGTGAACCTGCTTTCATCTGTGAAGAGCACAGGGCGCCAGTGGCGAATTTGCCAATCTTGGTGTTCTCTGGCAAATGCCAAACGTCCTGCAAACCCCCACCTGTGGACGTCGGGCCCTCATACCACCCTCATGGAGTCTGTTTCTGACCGTTTGAGCAGACACATGCACATTTGTGGCCTGCTGGAGGTCATTTTGCAGGGCTCTGGCAGTGCTCCTCCGGCTCCTCCTTGCACAAAGGAGGAGGTAGCAGTCCTGCTGCTGTGTTGTTGCCCTCCTACGGCCTCCTCCACATCTCCTGATGTACTGGCCTGTCTCCTGGTAGCGCCTCCATGCTCTGGACACTACGCTGACAGACACAGCAAACCTTCTTGCCACAGCTCGCATTGATGTTCCATCCTGGATGAGCTGCACTACCTGAGCCACTTGTGTGGGTTGTAGACTCCGTCTCATGCTACCACTAGAGTGAAAGCACCGCCAGCATTCAAAAGTGACCAAAACATCGGCCAGGAAGCATAGGAATTGAGAAGTGGTCTGTGGTTACCACCTGCAGAACCACTCCTTTATTGGGGGTGTCTTGCTAATTGCCTATAATTTCCACCTGTTGTCTATTCCATTTGCACAACAGCATGTGAAATGTATTGTCAATCAGTGTTGCTTCCTAAGTGGACAGTTTGATTTCAGAGGTGTGATTGACTTGGAGTTACATTGTGTTGTTTAAGTGTTCCCTTTATTTTTTTGAGCAGTGTGTTTACTGAAGACTCATCTCTTCAGTAGGTCCTATGATTGAGTGTAGTCTGGCCCAGGGGTGTGAAGGTGAATGGAAAGGCACTGGAGCAACGAACTGCCCATGCTGTCTCTGCCTGGCCGGTTCCCCTTTCTCCAATGGGATTCTCTGCCTCAAACCCTATTACAGGGGCTGAGTCACTGGCTTACTGATGCTCTTCCATGTCATCCCTAGGAGGGGTGCGTCACTTGAGTGGGTTGAGTCACTGACATGATCTTCCTGTCCGGGTTGGCGCCCCCCCTTGGGTTGTGCCGTGGGGGAGATCTTCGTGGGCTATACTCGGCCTTGTCTCAGGATGGTAGGTTGGTGGTTGGAGATATCCCTCTAGTGGTGTGGGGGCTGTGCTTTGGCAAACTGGCTGGGGTTATATTCTGCCTGTTTGGCCCTGTGCGGGGGTATCGTCGAACGGGGCCACAGTGTCTCCCGGCCCCTCCTGTCTCAGCCTCCAGTATTTATGCTGAAATATTTTGTGTGTCGGGGGCTAGGGTCAGTCTGTTATATCTGGAGTATTTCTCCTGTCTTATCCGGTGTCCTGTGTGAATTGAAGTATGCTCACTCTAATTCTGTCTCTTTCTCTTCTTTCTTTCTCTCTCTCGGAGGACCTGAGCCCTAGGACCATGCCTCAGGACTACCTGGCCTGATGACTCCTTGCTGTCCCCAGTCCCCCTAGCCGTGCTGTTGCTCCAGTTTCAACTGTTCTGCCTGCGGCTATGGAACCCTGACCTGTTCACCGGACGTGCTACCTTGTCCAGGACCTGCTGTTTAAAACTCTCTAGAGACAGCAGGAGTGGTAGAGATACTCTGAATGATTGGCTATGAAAAGCCAACTGACATTTACTCCTGAGGTGCTGATCTGTTGCACCCTCTACAATCACTGTGACTATTATTATTTGACCCTGCTGGTCATCTATGAACATTTGAACATCTTGGCCATGTCCTGTTATAATCTCCACCCGGCACAGCCAGAAGAGGACTGGCCACCCCTCATAGGTTCTGGCCACCCCTTCCTAGGTTCTGGCCTTTCTAGGGAGTTTTTCCTAGCCACTGTGCTTCTACACCTGCATTGCTTGGTGTTTGGGGTTTTAGGCTGCGTTTCTGTACAACACTTTGTGACATCAGCTGATGTAAATACATTTGATTGATTGATTGAAGATTAGGTTCATGAGTTAATGGTTTCACTGAGTGTGCCTCAAATACCACTTTTAGTGTGTAAGTGATTACAGTTTTTTACAAAGTACTGTAATCCAGTGTATTGTGCCTCACCATATTGACTGCGCTAGGTCTATGTCACATAGTCTTGTTGTCTGTTTCAGAGAGTCTTGGAGCTGGATGCCGCTGCAATTCAGCACGTTTATATTTACATTGATGAGGCTGGCTTCAACCTAGCCAAAAGAAGGGGACGGGGACGGAACATTAATGGCCACCGTGTCATTGTGAATGTCCCTGTACAACATGGAGGGAATATCGCTATGTGCGCAGCCGTTAGCCAGCAAGGCGTCCTCCATCACCATGCCAACCTTGGTCCCTACCACACTGCCCTTCTCATCACATTCCTGGACACACTACATGGCATCCTCATTCCAGCTGAGCAGAGGGGTGGACCAGAACAGTCCAGGTATGTTGTCATCTGGGACAACGTGAGTTTCTACCGGGCTGCTCTGGTCTGCAACTGGTTCATCGACCACCCACAATTTAGGGTTCTTTACCTCCCACCATGTTCCCCATTCCTAAACCCAATTTAATATTTTTTTTTCAGCATGGTGATGGAAGGTGTATGACCGCCATCCCCTCGTACGCATGAGTCTTCTCCAGGCAAAGAAAGATGCTTGCGGTGAAGTGGATGTGGGGGCTTTCGGCGGCTGGCTCAGTCACCCCGGAAGATTCTTTCACTGCTGTTTAGCCAGATAGAACATGGCTTGTGATGTAGATGAGGTGCTGTGGCCAGAACAAAATAGGAGGCAGGATGCAGCCTAATGTCTTTTTTCTTACATTTTGCATGTGTTTTTGTCTTCTTGTTAGAGTTTTGAAAGAATGAGCCACTTTCATTTTGTATTTTTGTACAGAAAACCCTTTATCTTACTGAATGTTTTTTCCTGGTTTTCTCCTGTTTGGTATCGAAAGTGTTACATATACAGCATTTGAGAAATAAATTACAATGTTTTTGTTACTGTATTGCATTTCTGTGTGTATATTTGAGTATGTATACATTGCTGTAACAATCTTTACAACCGGTTACAGTGTAACACTGAAAATGCAAAAGGCATAAACCGACTGCTGGGATATTCATAGGAGGGTTTTGTGTTGAGCAAATCAGTGTGTTGTTGGTTGGTAGACTATTCATATGACACGTCATTTTGATGCAAAAATATATATATTTTGGAAAGAGAAAAAAGTCTGGAAGGCAGTGTTTGTTTTTGCTAGAGATTTGTAGAGTTGTGTTTGTAGTTTTGTGTTTTGGGAAAATGGGCCAAAGATTCAGCAAACGTGTGTAAATAATTGTGGGAAACTGTAAGACAATTTGTTGGCAGTTACCTGCATATCTCTTTCTCTTCCCTTCCTTCTGTTTCTCTCAACAACAATAGTATTCAGTAGTCCATGTTTTGAATCAATGAAGCTAGTTGACCTGAAACAACATGCTAGCTACAGTACATACACAGCATAATATAGAGCAGAATCACAGTTATAAATCAGGACACTATCATGCCACCATGTTCTTTGTCAAGTAAATATTCTAAATAATCCTCCCACAACAGCACCTGCAGCGTGGCGGAGTGAATTTTATTTCACTTCCTACCTGATTATAGTTGCTGTATAAACCCCTCTTTTGACAGAGTCTGCTTCACACCTCCGAGCCACATAACCCATCAAGTGAGAACAGTTGGAGAGCTCATTTACTGGCAGGTGTGAAATGGGCATGTTGGTTTTTATAATCACTCATATCTCCCACTTCGTGCGTGTGTGTGTGTGCGCGAGTGTGTGTGTGTGCGCGAGTGTGTGCGTGTCCTAACAATTCTCCCATCCTAACGATGGCGCTAAACTGTAAACAGATCATATGAACACATTAGCCAGGCGTTCAATAGAGACTGGTTCTGCCAATCACCTTCATTTTATACTTAACTACCAACTCTCCCCCGCGCCTCTCAATGATCCGCTTAGCCAAGCATTGTCTCTAAGTAGCTCGTATTCTCCGCAAATCTTCTTATTTACAAGTTATTTGAGGGGAGAGGAAGGAGGGTGGAGGAGGGAGCTTTTGTTCTGTGTGTTGTCAGGCTTTCTGTGTTATTGACAGGCTCTTTTTCCTGAAAGCTTTTAGAAAGTTGTTGTGTGAAGGACTGGGAGTATTTCTCATTTTACTCTGCTGTACATAATCATTAGATACTAAACTGCTGACTGCCCCTCCATACATACAACACTATGACGAACACACCTGACCTTACCATCGCTCAGTTTATCAGAGCTTCCAGAGGTTATACCCTATTGATGAACACAGTAGAGGCTGATTGGAACAGACGAGTGAAACATATCCTCCTATTCTAAATCAATCAAGCCTCCAGGAGGACTGTGCAAAGCGCATCTGTTTAGATAACAGTATACAGGCAACATATAGACAGACGCTCAACAGTTCAGGCAACATATAGACAGCAATTCTAGATATGGATAGTGACATGATGTCTTTTGGGAGATAAAAAAAACAATCAGGTTGTCATTCTTGATTAACTGATAAACACAATGTCCTCAGTCAAACGCTGTAGGGGTGGGGCCTGCCTTTCTGCCTGCCTGCCTGCCTGCCTGCCTGCCAGCCAGCCAGCTAGCTAGCTAGCTGCCAACGTCTCTACCTCCACCAGGCTACAGTCTTTATCCCAGGAGCAGTGATAGAATGTGATGACCTGACGGAACACACAGGACACTTCCATCCACCATCTGTGTTCTACAGAAGAACAGCTACTGTATTGTACTCTACTGTACCAGTCATTGAAATATAATCCATAGATTATATTTCTATGGTACCAATGTTGTACACTGGATCCCCTACCCCACACACGCACTGATTTACAACTCGCCCTTGCACTAGAGACTGAGAAGCACTGACAAGGTGATTGCTGACTGCACTGATCAAAAGGCAAGATGGTGCCGATAGGATAGGGAAGCTCTGCTTCTAGCTTCTAAGTACAAACATTTCTGTCACATTCTGACCTTAGTTCCTTTGATTTGTCTTTGTTTTAGTATGGTCAGGGCGTGAGTTGGGTGAGTTGTCTATGTTCTGTTTTCTATGTTATGTTTGCGTTTGGCCTTGTATGGTTCTCAATCAGAGGCAGGTGTCATTCGTTGTCTCTGATTGAGAATCATACTTAGGTAGCCTTTTCCCACTTGTGTTTCGTGAGTGTTTATTTTCTGTGTCTGTGTGTTCCACACGGAACTGTTTCGGATGGTATTTTCACGTGTTGTTTATTGTTTTGTTTCAGTGTTCGCTTGTTGTAATAAAGAGCATGAACACGTACCACGCTGCGCATTGGTCCTCTGATCCTTCTGACTACTCCTCCTCAGGAGAGGAGGACGAGAATCGTTACAATTTCATGACACACACAATAACATCTGTTAAACATGTGCATGTGACCAAAAAAATATTATTTGATTTAAAGCACAGAAATAACCCACATCCCTTAATTAACTAATTCTGTTGAAACATATTGAAGGATTTCCTTATCTAATGTAAAACAAGTCTTAGTGATTTATGCAGCCAAAACTAAAGTAGTAATTTTAGTAATTTTAAATGTACAATATAAGATTGGCTGTGTCAATAATGCTTTACCTATCAATTAATAATATAGTATTAGTTTATTTTTGAGTTCAAATGAATAAAAAAAAGCATTATGACTAATAATAGTATTAAACATCGTTTTGCAGAAGGCTGCTGAGAGGACGGCTCATAACGGCTGGGATGGAGTAAATGGAATGGAATCAAACACATTAATGACATGAAAGTTAGTCAACCCGGAAAATTTGAAGAACTTTGAAAGTTTCTTCAAGTGCAGTCGCAAAAACCGTCGAGCTAAATGATGAAACTGGCTCTCATAAGGACTGCCACAGGAAAGGAAGACCCAGAGTTACCTCTGCTGCAAAGGATAAGTTCATTAGAGTTAACTGCACCTCAGATTGCAACTCAAATAAATGCGTCACAGAGTTCAAGTAACAGACACATCTCAACATCAACTGTTCAGAGGAGACTGTGTGAATCAGGCCTTCGTGGTTGAATTGCTGCAAAGAAACAACCACTAAAGGACACCTATAAGAAGAAGAGACTTGCTTGGGCCAAGAAACACAAGCAATGTACATTAGACTGGTGGAAATCTGTCCTTTGGTCTGATGAGTCTAAATGTGAGATTTCTGGTTCCAAACACTGTGTCTTTGTGAGACCATGAGTAGGTGAACGGATGATCTCTACATGTGTGGTTTCCACCGTAAAGCATGGAGGAAGAGGTGAGATGGTGTGGGGGTGCTTTGCTGGTGACACTTTCTGTGATTTATTTAGAATTCAAGGAACACTTAACCAGCATGGCTACCATAGTATTCTGCAGCGATACGCCATCTCATCTGTTTTGCACTTAGTGGGACTATCATGTGTTTTTCAATAGGGCACTGACCCACAACACACATCCAGGCTGTGCAAGGGCTATTTGACAAAGAAGGAGAGTGATGGAGGGCTGCATCAGATGACCAGGCCTTCACAATCACCCAACCTCCACCCAATTGAGATTGTTTGGGATGAGTTGGACCGCAGAGTGAAGGAAAAGCAGCCAACAAGTGCTCAGCATATGAGGGAACTAGTTCAAGACTGTTGGAAAAGCATTCCTCATGAAGCTGGTTGAGAGAATGCCAAGAGTGTGCAAAGCTGTCATCAAGGCAAAGAGTGGCTACGTTGAAGAATCTAAAATCTAAAATATATTTTGATTTGTTTAACACTTTTTTGGTTACTACATGATTTTATATGTGTTATTTCATAGTTTTGATGTCTTCGCTATTATTCTACAATGTAGAAAATAGTAAAAAATAAAAAAAATTGAATGAGTAGGTGTGTCCAAACTTTTGACTGGTACTGTATATATTACAGAATAATAAAAGCACATAAATAGTATTATTAACATAAACATTGAATGTTACTATTTACTTCTAAATGGTCTTACATGTCTTTAATGTGTTTGATAGCATTCCATTTACTCCATTCCAGCCATTATTATGAGCCGTCCTCCCCCCAGCAGCTTCCGCTGATGTTAGCTGTATACTGCGTTGTGTCCTCAAAAAGGAGAACTATGTCCTATAACCCTAACGACGTGTAAATCAGGATAACACGGTCTTTAAAAAGAGCAGGGAGATTGTTTCACAACTGTAGCCAAAATAAATCTGCTCCTTTAACAAGCCTTCCACTAATAGTATGTTTCTGCTCTAGTAGAATAAAGCAGTGCTCATACACCGGCGTGAGACGTGAAACTTGCCATCTGGGCCTGCAATGTATAGCCGCTGCGCCCATCCTAGCGAGGCATATAAAGGGTCGTTTGGAGATTATGACTTTGTGAACACAAGTGTGAGTGTATAGAAAGTGTATCTTCAGACACAAAGATTATCCGGAGGCACATACAGAGATGGATTACCAGGGGGGAAGAGGGGAGAGAGTGGTTGAAGCGTAGACCAAAACTTAGTGCTTTCCTACAACTCTCCATGTTCTGTTTGTGAGACAGCGCTGTCAGATTGGCGCGTGGTACCAGCAGAGGCCCAGCTTGTTGCCATAGTGGCAGTGCATTACAATCAGGGCTTCCGGTGTGTGTGTGTGTGTGTGTGTGTGTGTGTGTGTGTGTTTTCTGAAAAACTAACAGACTACAGTTGCAGTGGATGGGTGAATACAGGGTGATGTGAAATTCTTTAGAGGGATAAAGAAAATGACAGAAATAACAGGAACGGCCGTGATGCAGTGAGAGGACACAGATAATTGTATATGTACAATTAAAGCACACTCCTGAAAACTGCTGATCACATTGCCTACCCTTTACAAACTGCGTTCTTTAGCCCCTGAGGGCTATGCAAGTGCAGAAGGTAGCCTATATACAGTTGGAAGTTTACATGCACTTAGGTTGGAGTCATTAAAACTCATTTTTTAACCACTCCACAAATTTCTTGTTAACAATCTATAGTTTTGGCAAGTCGGTTAGGCCATCTACTTTGTGCATGACACAAGTAATTTGTTCAACAATTGTTTACAGACAGATTATTTCACTTATAATTCACTGTATCACAAATCCAGTGGGTCAGAAGTTTACATACACTAAGTTGACTGTCCCTTTAAACAGCTTGGAAAATTCCAGAAAATGTAATGGCTTTAGAAGCTTCTGATAGGCTAATTTACATAATTTGAGTCAATTGGAGGTGTACCTGTGGATGTATTTCAAGGCCTACCTTCAAACTCAATGCCTCTTTGCTTGACATCATGGGAAAATCAAAAGAAATCAGCCAACACCTCAGAAAAAAAGATGGTAGACCTCCACAAGTCTGGTTCATCCTTGGGAGCAATTTTCAAATGCCTGAAGGTACCACGTTCATCTGTACAAACACTGGTACACAAGTATAAACACCATGGGACCACGCAGCCGTCATACTGCTCAGGAAGGAGAAGCGTTCTGTCTTCTAGAGATGAACGTACTTTGGTGCAATCCCAGAACAACAGCAAAGGACCTTGTGAAGATGCTGGAGGAAACAGGTACAAAAGTATCTATATCCTCAGTAAAACGAGTCCTACATCGTCATAACCTGAAAGGCCGCTCAGCAAGGAAGAAGCCACTGCTCCAAAACCGCCAAAAAAAGCCAGACTACGGTTTGTAACTGCACATGGGGACAAAGATTGTACTTTTTGGAGAAATGTCCTCTCGTCTGATGAAACAAAATTAGAACTGTTTGGCCATTACGACCATCGTTATGTTTGGAGGAAAAAGGGGGAGGCTTGCAAGCCGAAGAACACCATCCCAACCATGAAGCAAGGGGTGGCAGCATCATGTTGTGGGGGTGCTTTGCTGCAGGAGGGACTGGTGCACTTCACAAAATAGATGGCACCATAAGGCAGAAAAATGTTGTGGATATATTGAAGCAACATCTCAAGACATATGTCAGGAAGTTAAAGCTTGGTCGCAAATGGGTCTTCCAAATGAACAATGACCCCAAGCATAATTCCAATGTTGTGGCAAAATGGCTTAAGGACAACAAAGTCAAGGTATTGGAGAGGCCATCACAAAGCCCTGACCACAATCATATAGAAAATGTGTGGGCAGAACTGAAAACGTGTGCGAGCAAGTAGCCCTACAAACCTGACTCAGTTACATCAGCTCTGTCAGGAGGAATGGGCCAGAATTCACCCAACTTATTGTAGGAATCTTGTGGAAGGCTACCCGAAACGTTTGACCCAAGTTAATTTAAACCATTTAAAGGCAATGCTACCAAATACTAATTGAGTGTATGTAAACGTCTGACCCACTGGGAATGTGATGAAATAAATAAAAGCTTAAATAAATCATTCTCTCTACTATTATTCTGACATTTCACATTCTTAAAATAAAGTGACGATCCTAGATGACATAACACATAATTTTTACTAGGATTAAATATCAGGAATTGTGAAAACTAAGTTTAAATGTATTTTGCTAAGGTGTATGTAAACGTCAGACTTAATTTGTACAGTGCAATACTGATAGCCTACCCTATGTTTGTTCTGTAAGCCTATGCAGTCTTTCCTTGGAGTCGACAATGGAAGAGATGTGCTCAGTTAGAACAATGGATTCCTTTAAATGGTTGCTAATAGTAACGTACCGAACTCAGAGCGAACAACGAAAGGGAAGATCAAACTCTAGCATGCATCCTTTGCTTCACGCTGCTGGCTGTCACTATCATGGCTCGCTGTGTTCAGTAGTTGCGTAGGCATTGACTGTACTGCACTCATATTCAACTACATGACTTGGTTGGTTAGGGTTCTTTCTGTTCATAATCGGACACGTCATACTTCGAGAAATGGACGTGTTTAAATGCGTTTAAATGGATGGGGGATTTAGCGCGCAAGAATGGGTCTTGTGTTGATGTCGGCCATGAATAGGCCTATATGATCCAAATATCTATGTAACTAACATTAATGTGAAGTAATGATCAACATAGGCGCCACGTTGTTGCCAACTGTTGCAAGCTTTCTGGCTACATGCTCTCTCTCTCTCTCTCTCTCTCTCTCTCTCTCTCATTCTCATTATTTCTATCTCTCTCTCACACACACTAGGTTTATTATGCAAACTTAGAAATATCAGCACCATAGCAACAAGTTCCACCAATAATTTATTCTCCAACATAAATGATTCACCAACAACATGGCACTTTGGCATGAAGACATAATCAGACACTGCTATTTGGAAAAGTTGCTTTTCCTCCATCACATATTTGAAACAAGTTCCACAAATGATGATCAAATCCAGTTATGCATAATTGTAGGCTATATATGTTTCTATATGGACTCCAGTTGTACTAGTCTGCTGGCGGATCATTCTGCATGGAAATGTCATCATGCATGAAGGTTTCAGGACAAACGAGATAATGCAATGTCCCTAGACAGCTGTGGTAAACAACACCGTGCATAGGGGTAGTAGTTATTTTGGGGATGTGGCTCCGGGGCGCACGCGCTCACTCCAATAAGTCTGGGACAAGAGGACCCGTGGGGTCACGGCAACACGTCTACTAGGAAGTATTTAAGACAGCTATGGCGCCCAGCCATGAAATGACAACAGTTACAGAGTTAGGAAATAGCTAGGCTACTACATCAAGACAGTAAGAATGTTTAACAGAGAAGGAAAATAGCAATCTTACCAAATCTTAAAACATGTGGCATCCCGCGAGAATATCCCACACATAGTAATAGCAGCAGTAGAAGCCTGACGGTGCACCTGAATCTCGCTTTACTTATGAGCGGGGAGGTAATCTTCATGGTGTCTGTGTGATGCCACAGTATTTATTCCCTGGATCAGTAGATTCCCCCGAAATGTTTCTTTTGACGTTAAACAGGGTGACGGCCCACGGCAAGATCACGGCATGGTCAGTCAGGGAGAAGGTATCATTCGTTTCCCCAGATCCATTAGCAAGCGCTGCGTGTCCAGCTCACTGCGCCAAGAAACAACCTTCCCACTCAGCTAACGGTGGGGCATCCATGATAGTCTGGGCAAATCCGGGAGAAATCCATTCACGGGCGGTCTGAAAGAGAGATGGACATGAAGGGGGAAGAAGGGGGGTTTGAGTTTCCAAGTCAGAATCCCTTCTCAAGAGACGAACGCTGGCAGAATTGCAGAAGGCTAGCGAGCCTAAACCTTCCAGGCAGTCTCAGCTGTCTGAAGCTAGCATTCTGCTGCACTGCCGCACAGCATCTGACGTCGAGCCAAGATTAGTGTGAGCGCGAGAGAGGAAAGATTGGGTATATTTCGCAGGTGCTGCTGACCACACATCGCTTCCGATCCATATCTGACATCGACATGGCCATCTTTCCCCGGGTGTCTCGTGCTGGCACCCGGTACTTTCTTTATGTTATTCACGGTTTTGCTCGGTTCATTCAATGGCCGTGGCTGCTGACAGTGGACTGGTGCCATGCCGAGCGATTGTAAAATCAATCTATGATGTTAAAAAGATTGCCTCTCTAGATCGGAATGGCTCAGCCTTGGAGTCGTGTGAGAGGTTTGTGAACCAAAACTGTCTCAAATCCAATTTTGATGAATAGCCTATTGCTGAGCTAATATTTTTTTTTCACAGAGCTATGCTGTCACTGAGAAAGATTTTCTTTTCGATGTTCTATTTTTACTAGTTTTGACATTGTACACTCTTAGAAAAAAGGTTCTGGATAGAACCAAAAGGGTTCTATGCTTGCTTCATATATGGCACTCCTAAAGGCTCTATATAGAACCAAAATGAGTTCCATTTAGAACCCTATATGGAACCCAAGGGTTCTATAAGGAACCAATTTTGGTTCAGTGAAGAAGAACCCCTGGGGGTTCTGATGATAGAACCCTATAAAAGGGTTCTAAATATAACCTTTAGGGGTACCATATATGAAGCAAGCAATATAACCCTTTTTGGTTATATTCAGATTTGTTTTAGTAGTGTACTTCTAAACTTCATGACAATGTAAACATAGAATAATAAGGGATTCCATTTTGGTCATCAATTGTCAATAACATGGGCTTGAGTATTATAGCACTGTAGAACTTTCATAAAAACATATATATTAAAAGTTGTGCAATACGTCTATTCTCAGATCATGTAATTCAAAAGTTATACAGCCAATATCAAAGTAGGCTTGTTGTTAAATTATTTGTGAAGTTATTCAATTAGAAGGCCATGATTTCTGTCATTAAATTAACTTCAAATTTCAAGAATATGTGTTCTGTTTCATAGGCCTAAGTCTATGAATATGATTACGGATGGCAATTATAAATAATATTGTCTGTAGTGGTTAAGATATAGAGAAGGCCTAAAACCATTTTAACATTGTATTTGTCATACAATCTAAACGCCAGGACCATACAGGGTACGACATCACGTTGGAAACGGACAGGACTAGCCTATTCTACCTACACACAGTCCAAAAGTACGGGCAACAGTTATTAAAGATGCATTACACTTGGATGTCATGTTTATCTCTAAATGCATAATACTGTTACATTAATGTATACGTATTAATTATATAGATATTAATCATGAGCATATTATTTGTGTCATTAGTTCTATACAGTAGATGCAATATATTTGTGTTCCTTTTCACTAAAACCACGCCAGGTGTAGTTGTATTCACCTTCACTGGCCGTATGTGTAGACTTGTGCAGCGCGGATTTCAGAACCATGGACAGCGTCGCGGTGACCTTCGAACACTACTCGAATTAGACCTAACTTTACATAGCCTAACCTATGTTTGTTTGATGATACAATTAATGTTTCTTTGTCTTTCTTTTTTCACTTTGGATATTCAGAGTTGCATATAGCCTCGTCATTTAATGAACAGCTCCCGAGAGCATTCGACAAGTATTTCCGAACAGGAGAGCTTCTTGCGTCTGCGTTTCAAGCCGCCCGAGAAATATACGAGGGGCTGTGAAGCACTTTTATTGCAGTCAGTGTTTGAGACTGCTGCACGAGACCCCGGGTGGATTTTCGATGGTGTAGCCTCCAACGGCGTCAATAATATTTCCGAGTAATGCAAATTGACTCAATCAGCTTGACTGAAAGTAAGACAAACGCCTACTTACTAACTCCAAGTATGCCTACGCCCTTTCTTTCTCCGTTTGACAAACCGACCGCATAATCTGCCTTTACAAAGACAGATGTGATCGGATTCCTTCTGTTATGTAAAGCCATATGATGTCTCGTTTAATTCCTTGTGTAACATACAAATATAGCTAGGCATTTACATGTTGGCTTAAAACCCGAGTGCCGTTCCATGTCCATATATGAGTAAGAAATTGTCTTTTCACTCTCCCTCAATAATAAATAATACAAATGTGCCGAGATGACCCAGTAAAAAGTCAACGATCGACAGGGATTTATGGTGATTTAATTGCCTATAGCTGTCATAAAATGTACATTAAATAGAGTGACAGATATGGATAAATGCTTTTGAGGTATTTTTTAGGATAAATGCAGTGACTTTTAACAGTTTACTTGTTTGTAAAGAAATAATATGCGCCTCGTTTCTCTTTAAACTAACCGTTCCAATATATATATTTTTCCATCTGGTTTGAGAATACCATTCAGCTGACCGATGAGGAAATTACGCATGGGATCCATGAAGATAACTACAATTACACTGAAATGTTTTGTCTTATTTTCTGTGGCCATTACTAAATGAAAACATTGCCAATGTCATACTTTAACATGTGTAGGCTAAGGCAAATGCTTTACAACGTTATACACATGAAGCCAGTCGCGCGCAATGAGCGAATAGAAGTAGGGAGTTGGCGGTGACTCGCGCACAATCAGTTGGCACGGATGCCAGTTGTAAACTCAAACTATTTCTGCAGGGATTCTTACACATATCCAGTTTAACGACCAGCTTTTTCTGGTGACTTTGTAAGAGCTTTCCAAATAGCACTTTGGGCATCATCGGTGCTGTTTTATGGCACTGTCCAATATCCATCTACCATCTGATCATAAACTTGATTTAGGGCTGTGGTGTGCGCGGGTTATGTGCTCATCAGCTGTGGAATTTACATGCGCAGCCAGTCGGTTCCTTTCCACCCAGCCTGATTACTCATTATCTATGGATCATTCATAAAGCGGATAACTTCAACGCCACTGACAGCCACGATTTGTACGGTATTCATTTAATGACCCCATAATGTATTTTCAACCCCACAACATTGTATGCAACGAGAGGAGGGACTCGAGAGGGGACACGCATTTTAAATAGGAGTCCAAGTAAGACAGGTCACGTATCGACATGGTTTTGTCCTATTAACTAACAAGTCGAAACCTATAAGACATTGTAATTGTTTCTACTGGCAGAGGTGCGCAGAGCGCACATTGTGACACGACGCGCCGCATTCCCAAAATATAAATGCACCATTCATCATCGAATAGACTAGTGTAAATGAACCGGTGTAAATCGGGAGACGTAGTTTTATATATAATCGTCACGTTTTGTGTGATATCTTCGATGAAAGAGACGAGGTGGATAGCCTAATTCTCTCACTTCTGTCTCACCTGTAAAATCCAACATACTACGCATTCGAACCTTACACACCCAAGCAGAGGGGAGTACAAGCTGTCAAATTACACAAATAACCGACAGATAATCATACAATTATGAAAAAGGATGCGACGCTTACCTTCGATTAGAATGAGCTGAGAAAGTAGTTGATTTGTTCCGATAGAGAGACGAGCCAGATCGGTTCCTTCAGACTCGCGTCTCGCTGCGCTCCGCTCCGGCCGTGGGGAAGACACGCCTCCTGTTGGTCGAAAAAACTCACTGCTTAAAGCAACAGGGGACCTGCACACCGACCGGTGGATGGACCCGACCCAGCGCCGGGTGGATCTCCAAGTCGAGGTGAGGTGGGGATACCTGTAGCATGGGGGACAAGGGCTGGGGCAGGGTGGACTTTACGCATGTCTTATAATCACTTTAGTGGCGAATTAATACATTCATGGATTATTTAATCCATACCAGTGCATTCAACTTCTATGCAAAACGGTGTGTGATGGCTGAATTTATTTGAGCTTTAATTAATCAAATGGAAAAACAATACAAGGATGGTGCGGGACAAAATGTTAAGCCTCCGGGAGTGCCATATAGGAACGGTGTCACGGGAGTGCCATATAGGAACAGTGTCACGGGAGTGCCATATAGGAACAGTGTCACGGGAGTGCCATATAGGAACAGTGTCACGGGAGTGCCATATAGGAACGGTGTCACGGGAGTGCCATATAGGAACGGTGTCACGGGAGTGACACAGAAAGTACGTGGATGAAACGATAATTACCTGGTGGAATATTGTAAAAACTATAATAATAAGTGTTTAATATCAGGACATTTAGGTCAGTATAAGTTCAACAAGTTGGGATGGAATCTAGCTCATTGCCTGTTTGCATCAACTATATGACGCTGTTTATGCTTGCTGTGTAAACAGTGCCTCAGTATCATATTCTGGTAGATCGGAGAGAGAGAGTAAATGAGGGATGCAACAACCCCCGGGCTATCAGACGGAAATGACTGCTATTTCTCCCTCTGTCAGTGAAGTACAAAGCGTACAATTTACCACGGCGACGGAGCGCATCCCTGCCCCAACGCTGACACTGCGCAGGGGCACACAGGGCGAGAGCTGCGGCGGGATGGGAAAAGCGTGATCTGAGGCCACTGAGTGGTGCCGAAATGAAAGGAATCTTTGATTCCCTACCCCCCAGCGCGCAGCATGAAACGTCGGATTGTGGGGGACTAAAATAAATAGTCAATGACAGCCCTGTGATCTGGGAACAAACCCCACCACTCTCACCCATGGGGAGCTGCAGAGGCCCTAACCCTCCGGGTGTGTGTGTGTGTGTGTGTGTGTGTGTGTGTGTGTGTGTGTGTGTGTGTGTGTGTGTGTGTGTGCACAGTGGTGTAAAGTACTAAAAATACTAGTACCAATTCATTCATTTTTTTGTTGAATCTGTGCTTTATTTATATTTTTGGCTTCTTTTCCTTTTACTTCACTACATTCCTAAAGAAACAAAAAAAAATATCACTGACACCCAAAATTATTCATTTAGTTATTATTAATATACAGTACTGTGCAAAAGTTTTTGGCAGGTGTGAAAAAATGCTGTAAAGTAAGAATGCTTTAAAAAATAGACATGTTAATTTTTTGTATTTATCAATTAACAAAATGCAAAGTGAGTGAACAGAATAAAAATCTACATCAAATTAATATTTGGTGTGACCACCCTTTGCCTTCAAAAGAGCATCAATTATCCTAGGTACACAGTTTGAAGGAACTCGGCAGGTAGGTTGGCCCAAACATCTTGGAGAACTAACCACAGTTCTTCTGTGGATTTAGGCAGCCTCAGGTGCTTCTCTCTCTTCATGTAATCCCAAACAGACATGATGATGTTGAGATCAGGGCTCTGTACCATCACTTCCAGGACTCCTTGTTCTTCTTTACACTGAAGATAGTTCTTGATGACTTTCGCTGTATGTTTGGGGTCGCTGTCATGCTGCAGAATACATTTGGGGCCAATAAGATGCCTCCATGATGGAATTTCATGATGGATAAGTATCTGCCTATACTTCTCAGCATTGAGGAGACCATAAATTCTGACCAAATCCCCAACTCCAGTTGCAGAAATGCAGCCCCAAACATGCAAGGAACCTCCACCATGCTTCACTGTTGAACCTCCACCATGCTTCACTGTTGAACCTCCACCATGCTTCACTGTTGAACCTCCCCCATGCTTCACTGTTGCCTGTAGACACTCATTTGTGTACCGCTCTCCAGCCCTTCGGTGAACAAACTGCCTTCTGCTACAGCTAAATATTTCAAATTGTGAATCATCAGTCCAGAGCACCTGCTGCCATTTCTCTGCACCCCAGTTCCTGTGTTTTCATGCATAGTTGAGTCGCTTGGCCTTGTTCCCACGTCAGAGGTATGGCTTTTTGGCCGCAAGTCTTCCATGAAGGCTACTTCTAACCAGACTTCTCCGGACAGTAGATGGGTGCACCAGGGTCCCATTGTTTTCTGCCAATTCTGAGCTGATGGCACTGCTGGACATCTTCTGATTGCGAAGGGAAGTAAGCATGATGTGTCTTTCATCTGCTGCAGTAAGTTTCCTTGGCCTACCACTGTGTTTACGGTCCTCAATGTTGCCCGTTTCTTTGTGCTTCTTCAAAAGAGCTTGGACATCTGGAAACCCCTGTCTGCCTTGACATGTCTGTCTGGGAGAGACCTTGCTGGTGCAGTATAACTACCCTGTGTCTTGTTGCTGTGCTCAGTCTTGCCATGGTGTATGACTTTTGACAATTAACTGTCTTCAGCAATCTCACCTTGTTAGCTGAGTTTGGTTTATCCTCACCCAGTTTTATTCCTCCTACACAACTGTTTCTGTTTCAGTTAATGATTGTGTTTCAACCTATATATTTAATTGATGATCATTAGCACCTGTTTGGTATAATTGTTTAATCATACACCTGACTATATGCCTACAAAATCCCTAAATTTGTGCAAGTGTACCTAAAATAATTTATGCTGTTTTGAAGGCAAAGGGTCGTCACACCAAATATGGATTTGATGTAGATTTTTCTTATGTTAATTCACTTTGCGTTTAGTTAATTGATAAATATAATCTATTAACATGTTTATTTTTGAAAGCATCTTACTTTACAGCGTTATATCATTCCTGAACTAAAACTTTTGCACAGTACTGTATCTTTTTTGAACCTTTATTTACCAACGCAAGTCAGTTAAGAACAAATTCGTATTCACAATAACGGCCTACTCGTGTCATTTTCCATTAAGGTATCTTTACTTTTACTCAAGTATGACAGTTGGGTACTTTTGCAACCACTATGCGTGTATCATGTGTGTATCATGTGGTGTGGTGTGGTGTGTGTTTGTGTGTGTGTGTGTGTGTGTGCGTGTCAGACCAGTGGCTCTTTGCCTCACTCCTCTCTCCTTAATTACGGCCAGTCTTCCATGTCGAGAGGAAATTCATTATTCACCTAATCTGCCTGAGGAAATAGTATACAACTTAACACACAACCAGCAAAATACACACAACACAACACTACACACAACACACCCCTCCCTATATGCAACAAAAACATTTTCAAAGCATGCGTACAGAGAACTCAATATGAACTGCATACAATCCTGTCCTGACTCACAACCTGTGCAACAGATGAAGGGGAGAATATGGAGAAATAGGGAGGAGATAAGAGAAAATAAAAAAGTTACGAAATAGAACATGAAATGCACCTGTCATTTTTGTCATTAGAATAACAAAGCAGTGGGACTTAAGAGACTATCTATTGTGCATTCGGAAAGTATTCAGACCGCTTGACTTTTTCCACATTTTGTAACATTACAGCCTTGTTTTTTCCTCATCAATCTACACACAATAAACCATAATGACAAAGTCAAAGCAGTTTTTTAAACACATTTTTGCTAATTTAAGAATATAAAAAGAGAAATATGTTATTTACATAAGTATTCAGACCCTTTGCTATGAGACTCGAAATTGAGCTCAGGTGCATGCTGTTTCCATTGCTCATCCTTGAGATGTTTATACAACTTGATTGGAGTCCACCTGTGGTAAATTCAATTGATTGGACATGATTTGGAAAGGCACACACCTGTCTATATAAGATCCCACAGTTGACAGTTCATGTCAGAACAAAAACCAAGCCATGAGGTTGAAGGAATATTCCATAGAGCTCTGAGACAGGATTGTGTTGAGGCACAGATCTGGGGAAGGGTAGCAAAACATTTCTGCAGCAGTTGAAGGTCCCCAAGAACACAGTGGCCTCTATCATTCTTAAAATGGAAGAAGTTTGGGAACCAACAAGACTCTTCCTAGAGCTAGGTACCAGGCCAAACTGAGCAATCAGGGGAGAAGGGCCTTGGTCAGGGAGCTGACCAAGAACCTGATGGTCATTCTGACAGAGCTCCAGAGTTCCTCTATGGAGATGGGAGAACCTTCCAGAAGGACAACCATCCCTGCCTCTGATGACACAGCTTAACCCCTGCGCCACCCTATTTCAGTTTTTGTATTTTTTATTATACATTGGCAAAAATGTCTAAAAACCTGTTTTTGCCATTCTATACCCACCCAATTCCTGCCTACCCATGGCATAGCTGTAATCGATAGGCCTGATACTTTACCCTTCATATTAATGCCATTCAACATAAACAGTGAAGGGTCATAAGCAATTTCATAAATACCATTTTCCATTCCTCATCATCTGAGCATGGCGAGAATGATTGCTTTTAGCACATGCATGTCATTGTTGCTAGATTGCACAGCTCACTGCCAATAGTATTTCAGAGAGGTTTCTTCCTTTTATGTTGGATCATGACACAGATATGTACCTGTGATAACATCATCAGATGCTTCAGATATAAGCCATCTCAATGACTAAAGACACAAACGACGTTGGCGAGCTCATCTACTGAGTCTCAGTGTATAGGCTGGTGGCTCTCCATTGTCCAAATGAAAAGGTTGGAAACTTACCCAGAGGGCAAAGTGAAATGACATAATCACAATCAACTACAGCCAACCAGAACTGGTTATAACCTGATGATAAGGAAGTCATTTCAACCAGTTTTGTCTGCAGTGTATAAAACACAATAAGCTGATGTCCACTGAATCTTTTCACACCACTGACAATACCTCCTCCTTATTTCCATGGAAACACCTAGTCACCTGCTGGTACTGATAAATGGAGAAGAACACATCTTGATAGAAGAATTGGCAGAATTGGAAAATCTGGTTGGGTTTTTATCCATTCTTCATCAATTCTAAACAAAATGCTGATTTGAAACACATGCACTGAATAATCATATCCAACTACATTATAATTGGCAAAATAATCAGCTTAATATGTCACAGTCAGTCTCTTTCCACTGATTATTGAGAGTGCTGATCAATAGATGTGACTCATCTCAATGGTCACCTCGAGAATATACAACTCCTATTAGCACAAGCCCAATACACTCAATTTGATGATGTGTTTCATGATAAATTAGCAAATTAGTGCTGTTCTCAGCCTCTCTATATTACTGTCTCTCCCCCTCCTCTCTCTCTGATGGTCACGCACACACAAACCTACACATCAAAATAGCCTGTCACTTACAACGCACGCACGCACACACACACACACACACACACACACACACACACACACACACACACACACACACCACAGCAGCAGGTCATGGTGAAGTTTTAATGGCTTCTAATTGCGTTTTGCTGTTTCAGATCCTTTTAGTTGTGTGCTATTTTCCAGCACCTCTCTACTGTCAGAACACAGCACCGTCACGAAAGCAGACAGAGCAGAGGAAAGGTAAATAAAGAGGAAAGGAGGGGATTGCTGAAGACTTTACTTGAGTCACTTGCATTCTTGTGTTGCGTAAGGTATGTCATTCTCATAGAGAAAGTTATCCTTGCTAAAAAAGAAGAAGACATTATACTAGACAAACACAACAATAACCCCACCACCTTGTGTCCTTAGAGTCAACCCTACGTCTCCTTCTCCTGTGACTGTCTTGGGACAACAGTAAATACCTTTTGAAACACAGCACGTCTCCGCTTCAGGCCACATTGAAACGCATCCCTACTCACACCCTTACACAGTGGTTGTTATAGCGCTACACAGTCCTACAGTGTTTTTTTACAGTGCTGCTACAGAGAAGAATGCTCAGTGACCATACACACAAGTATAATTACAGTTCATCAGCTATGTAAGATAAAACATTGCCTGTCTTATTTTACTCTACAAACTCAAAGAGGATGATAGCGATTTCATTCTAAGTCATCTGCAAGAGAGAATTGGATGATGACTAGGGGGTTGAGGGGTGAACAAATTAATTTTATTCAAGTAGTGTAGTGGGATACCTCAGGGGGTTAGAGAGTAGTCAGTAGACTATCAATAAAGCCCTTTAGTGTGGTGTGATACCTCAGGGTCTGAGTCAGTAGACTATCACTAAAGCCCTTTACTGTAGTGTGATACCTCAGGGTCTGAGGGAGTAGACTAAACTAGAGCCCTTCACTGTAGTGTGATACCTCAGGGTCTGAGGGAGTAGGCTAAACTAGAGCCCTTTACTGTAGTGTGATACCTCAGGGTCTGAGTCAGTAGACTATCACTAAAGCCCTTCACTGTAGTGTGATACCTCAGGGTCTGAGGGAGTAGACTAAACTAGAGCCCTTTACTGTAGTGTGATACCTCAGGGTCTGAGGGAGTAGACTAAACTAGAGCACTTTACTGGAACATCATAGAGATCAGATGAAGATGAAGTCGACTCAGAGAAGACAGAAAAGTATGTAAATAATTTATTACTCAGACTCTCCCAGTGGCAAAGTGATCTGAACAGAGACACGTTTCTATAAAGCAGGTAGCTTAACCTCCCACTAGTATTATTATTGAATACATATTTGCTTCTCCAGTATTCTGTAAGATGTTGTTCTTGATGTTGGGGGTGCATATTTAAATGTAAAGAATAGCAGAGTGAGTGATACAGTATATCCCCAAGATGTCAAATGATTTGACAGATTTGCGCACGCACGCACGCACACACACACACACACAACAAGCAAACACAAATGCATGCACGCACACTCACACATTCGCTCTGATCATTTAACCTGTTTACAGATTTTCCTCCAAATCATCCCTAAACTCAACAGATTAAATGACAACTCCATCCTACAATGCATGAAGATACTGTTAATGCCAAACTCTCTGTCCACGATCATCCCGCACTACTTTGTACGTGTCTGTCTGTCTGATCAAATCAAATCAACGTTTATTTGTCATGTGCGCCGAATACAACAGTGAAATGCTTACTTACAGGCTCTAATTTATAGTGCAAAAAAGGTGTTAGGTGAACAATAGGTAAGTAAAGAAACAAAAACAACAGTAAAAAGACAGTGAAAAATAACAGTAGCGAGGCTACATACAGTAGCGAGACTACATACAGTAGCGAGACTACATACAGTAGCGAGACTACATATAGACACCAGTTAGTCGGGCTGATTGAGGTAGTATGTACATGTAGGTATGGTTAAAGTGGCTATGCATATACAGTGGGGCAAAAAAGTATTTAGTCAGCCACCAATTGTGCAAGTTCTCCCACTTAAAAAGATGAGAGAGGCCTGTAATTTTCATCATAGGTACACTTCCACTATGCAGACAAAATGAGAAAAAAAAAATCCAGAAAATCACATTGTAGGATTTTTAATGAATTTATTTGCAAATTATGGTGGAAAATAAGTATTTGGTCAATAACAAAAGTTTATCTCAATACTTTGTTATATACCCTTTGTTGGCAATGACAGAGGTCAAACGTTTTCTGTAAGTCTTCACAAGGATTTCACACACTGTTGCTGGTATTTTGGCCCATTCCTCCATGCAGATCTCCTCTAGAACAGTGATGTTTTTGGGCTGTTGCTGGGCAACACGGACTTTCAACTTTCTCCAAAGATTTTCTAGGCCACTCCAGGACCTTGAAATACTTCTTACGAAGCCACTCCTTCGTTGCCCGGGCGGTGTGTTTGGGATCATTGTCATGCTGAAAGATTTTGGTTTCATCTGACCATATGACATTCTCCCAATCTTCTTCTGGATCATCCAAATGCTCTCTAGCAAACTTCAGACGGGCCTGGACATGTACTGGCTTAAGCAGGGGGACACGTCTGGCACTGCAGGATGAGTCTCTGGTGGCGTAGTGTGTTACTGATGGTAGGCTTTGTTACTTTGGTCCCAGCTCTCTGCAGGTCATTCACTAGGTCCCCTCGTGTGGTTCTGGGATTTTTGCTCACGTTTCTTGTGATCATTTTGACCCCACGGGGTGAGATCTTGCGTGGAGCCCCAGATCGAGGGAGATTATCAGTGGTCTTGTATGTCTTCCATTTCCTAATAATTGCTCCCACAGTTGATTTATTCAAACCAAGCTGCTTACCTATTGCAGATTCAGTCTTCCCAGCCTGGTGCAGGTCTACAATTTTGTTTCTGGTGTCCTTTGACAGCTCTTTGGTCTTGGCCATAGTGGAGTTTGGAGTGTGACTGTTTGAGGTTGTGGACAGGTGTCTTTTAAACTGATAACAAGTTCAAACAGGTGCCATTATTAAAGGTAACGAGTGGAGGACAGAGGAGCCTCTTAAAGAATAAGTTACAGGTCTGTGAGAGCCAGAAATCTTGCTTGTTTGTAGGTGACCAAATACTTATTTTCCACCATAATTTGCAATTAACACAATGCAAATAGTCCAGGTAGCCATTTGATTACCTGTTCAGGAGTCTTATGGCTTTGGAGTAAAATAGCTATCCCACTCACTCTCCTCCTGGTAATGAGGCCTGGAGGATAGAGGATGGTAAGTAGCCGTTGCAAAGAGAAAAAGTAGGACCACCCTCATCCAGAGAGAGCTAGGGAGACTACCTCTGAGACAATTAGGTTGAAAGGTTCTCTGACTGCCCCCAAACTCCCATTCCGCATCAAATGCCCCTCACCAAAAATAATTGCAAAAAATTGCTGGTTGTTGGAATGTATACTTCTGCTGCCCATCTGCTGAGGAGGATTGTTTTATGTCATTTCAGCAGCAAACAGCCTCTCTGACTCAGAGCCAATCAGACAGATTAAGGGATGGATGGACGGACCTTCACCTGTAACTGCCCCCATTGAATACGAACACAAATACACAATGAAGTTCTATCTACAAAGCCTCTCAGAGTGGGAGTGCTGATCTGATCTGCCTTTTAGATCATAATGAGTATGGGACCTGATCCTAGATCAGCACTCCTACTCTGAGGCGCTTTGTGAATACGGGCCCTGATCTCACACTGACATAAATTATGCAGTCGAGAAATCTGTATGTATGTAGTGTATGTGTATTAGAGGATACAGGAATCCTGATATCGTTAACAATCTGAACACATTATAGTCAGAGGCTGCTGCTGGGTATTTATACTAGCTGTACTGATGTGTGTTCCCTCATGTTCCCCCCGTGTGTGTGTGGCGGTGTGTGTCCATGAGCATGGGGAGGTAAGGGGCCCGGTGAAAAGTCCCTCTTCTCTGTCCCTCCCTGATTACCAATTACTGATGTGCGCTCCAGCGAAGGTCTCGGCCGAGCAGCCGGGTCTGTCTTAATGAGAGAGAGGGGCAACCCTGTAAATACCAGCCTAGATCAGCCACAAACAAAGCCAAGGAGCCACCAAGAGACAGAGGAAGAGAAAATGAGAGGGGAGTAGGGGAGAAAGTGGGAGGGGATAGGAGACTAGGGGAGAGAGTGGGAGGGAAGAGGGGAGTAGGGGAGAGAGTGGGAGGGGATAGGAGACAAGGGGAGAGAGTGGGAGGGAAGAGGGGAGTAGGGGAGAGAGTGGGAGGGGATAGGAGACTAGGGGAGAGAGTGGGAGGGAAGAGGGGAGTAGGGAGAGAGTGGGAGGGGATATGAGACTAGGGGAGAGAGTGGGAGGGAAGAGGGGAGTAGGGGAGAGAGTGGGAGGGGAGAAGGGGAGAGAGTAGGAGGGGTTAGGAGACTAGGGGAGAGAGTGGGAGGGAAGAGGGGAGTAGGGGAGAGAGTGGGAGGGGAAAGGGAGTAGGGGAGAGAGTGGGAGGGGATAGGAGACTAGGGGAGAGAGTGGGAGGGAAGAACACAAATACATTGGGAGAAAAACTATCTGTTATCACGTCATTCACTTTCGGTCCTTCTCTATTCCTTTATTCCCTTCCTATTGTCTACCTTTCTCCCTCTCTCTCTCTGTCTCTGTCTCTCTCCCTCTCATTTATGTGAAATTAAAGGTTTCTGCTCGGTCTATAATTAGTTGACCCTGACTCTAATTAGAAATGCTCTGTGCAGTGCCACTTCAGATTAGACACAACGCAATATGTCCCTTAGTGTGTGTGTGTGTGTGTGTGTGTGTGTGTGTGTGTGTGTGTGTGTGTGTGTGTGTGTGTGTGTGTGTGTGTGTGTGCATGCGTGCGTGCATGTACGTGTGCATTGGTGTCATACAAAAATGCCACAGAGCCAAGTCCTTTATCCAAAGATAAGGGGCATACTGCTAATCAGCCAGTCAAATTGTGTGTACTGGCACTAAAAAGTCCCCAGTGCCTTGGTGTCTCTGCCATGGATGGTAGTTAGGCAGCTAGCTCTCATCATGTCTCTATCAAAGCCAGGTAATCAGAATAAGAGGGACAGGTTCATTCAGCATTGGCCCTGGCTCACTTTAGATGTTTCTATTGATGTGTCCGGTGCAGGTCAAGAAGAGGTCTATTAATAGGTCTATTAATTGGAGCCGATCCACAATGACTAGGTTGACCAGAGCCCTGCGCACTAGATAGGGAATAGAGTGTCATTTGGGATGGAGACCTGGTGTCTACCTCCCCCCAACACTCACATGTCCAACCCGTCCTAGTGAAGTCAGTCACTGGCCCGGACACCTTCAGGGGCGAGAGGCCCCTCAGACTGGGATTTAATCAGAGGCTTCTCCCTCGGCACGATCCTCCATGAGCCTCATCAGAACATGCACAGGAATAATGTGGCACAACCTTTAGTGAAATGTCAGAAAATATCACCATTGGACAGCATCTTCATTAAGTAAAACGAAGGGGGTTGGCTGAAAGACCTTTTTTCACCTCCTTGTAAGCGGAGCGGAATTAGCTCCTGCAGCATGGAGAGTGTGTGGAGAGAGAGAGACAGACAGAGAGCGAGACATCGAGACAGCGCGAGAGAGAGTGAGCACCAAAGCCCTGCTGATCCTCACGTAGGGGAAATTATATTTATCTATTGAAAGTTTGAAATAAAGAGAAAGGCCAGGGGGAGTTTGTTTAAGTGTTGGAGTAGAGAATCAGGTAGTGACTCCAGAGACATGATAGCTCAGAGTTAGATGTTTAAAGTGAACATAGCTATTTAGAACACGGAAAACTAAGAGCCAAAAACACACACAGCACATCCTTGACTGGGATTTCCTATAACTAGAGGCAGTGGTGTTGGGGCTAGATAGCAGAGATACACAGAGAGCTGTGGCTTCAGGGCACAATGGGTTCCTGGAAAAGAGTTGCCTGTCTGACTAGAACAAAATTGCACACAACAGATGAGAGGAGAGAAGATGAAACGAAGTGAAAATGAGAGAAAGAGAGATAGACAGAAAGTGTTTAGCCAGACATAATGGTCAGTGGAGAGTGTTCTTGGAGGACACTGAGATGAGAGACAGAACATATTTAGCCAGAATAATAAAAATGCAGATTGAGGACAGAGAGAGAGAGCGAGAGAGCGAGAGAGAGAGAGAGAGAGGGGGGGGGGGATTAAAAGTGTATCGATCGGGGCCCTGCAATCGCTTCTCACATTATATGAAGCCATTTTTAATTCACCCCAACACTGTGGAGAGGGAATAGAGAAGATGAAGACAGGAATAGAGAAGAGAGAGGGAGAGAGATAGATAGAAGATGGAGAGAGAGAGATGGTGAGAGAGAGAGAGATGGTGAGAGAAGGGGGGGGGGTATAGACTATTGAAGAAGAGGAGAGAGCGAGAAAAAGAGGCAGGATTGGAGGGGTTGTCCCGATTAATAGGCTTGTACATCTGGAGATGTCTCAACTCCCCTCCCCCTTCATCACCAACCCCCCTTTCTCTCTCTCTCCCCCCTCCCTATCTCTCTCCTTTCTCTCTCCCTCTCTAACTCTCTCTCCCTATCACTCCTCTATCTCTCTCCCCCTATCTCTCCTCTCTCCCCATCTCTCTCCTCTCATACAGAGGAAATAGAACCCTCATAAACCTCTCACTACACTCCATGTTCTCTCTCCAGCAAAAATACACTGACAGGAAAACAACATCTCCCTCTATAATTACCCTTTCATGGTGATGTCTTGACTTAAACGTGCTTCTAGAAATAGGCTCTCCATTTAAATATAGTGGTGAGTGCAATGCACTCTCTCCATCATATTGTTAATGGGCAAGTTCTTTTGGTTTTAAACTCCCTCTTCAGTGTGGTAGGTTACTCTCCAACTAGTCCTAATGCAATCAAAGCACAAACACACAGCTTTGTTTTGTCTAGAGACTGGGGACACTGTCTGATGAGTCTCCCTCTGTTCTGTGTGTGTTGACATCAACAATAGAGTCAGTTCCAGACAAAACACGGTATCTGTCAGCGACAATGCCCTGTCTCTCAGAAGCCAATCTGGAATTGGCACCATTCCTCCAGTGAAGGTTAGAGTGCATTACGACACTCTGCTGTAAAATTGACGTTGTGCTTCTACTGTCGCATCTCACAAATGAACACGCTGATGTGATGTGTGGCACCCTCAAACTGAAATTGTGTCAGTACTTCATTTAGTTTATCTGTTATCTGACTGGTAAACATTGAAAACTAACTTCTTATCACTTAGTACAACAGCTTGAGAGAGAGAGAAAAGAGAACGAGGGAGAAAAAGCGAGAGAACGAGAGGGAGAGAGAGAAAGAGAGATCACGGGTGATAGGACTGATCATACGTATGGAGGAAGCCTGGCTGTGATAAGTAGGTCTGTGCTGGGTTAAAGAGTGGCCCTGAAACAGACTGGGATGCAGTGAGAGGTCTGGATTGAAAATTCCCTCCACATCTTCTCATGCTCTGCCACCCTGGCCAAATGACTACTGATGGATATAGTACAGGCGAGCACTGAGAAGTGTAAATTGGTTCACTTTGCACTCACTAAAACATTTATGTCAGTGGAATCAGCCATTTAGAGGAAAAAATATTGTTTTAAACCTGATTTATACTTCCAATAGCAAAATGAATAGAAACGCGCTCTTTGTGAGGGCTGCATGGTGGGTTTACATTTCAATGTGTGAAGGAACCATGGGTCAGTGAGAAAGATGGGGGAGAGGAGTGAGATAGACAGAGAAGAGGCAGAGAGAGAAAGAGAGAGGGAGAGGAGTGAGAGACAGACAGACAGAAAGATAGAGAAGAGTCAGAGAGAGAAAGAGAGGGGGAGAGGAGTGAGATAGACAGACAGAAAGACAGAGAAGAGGCAGAGAGAGAGAAAGAGAGGGGGAGAGGAGTGAGATAGACAGAGAAGAGGCAGGGAGAGAGAAAGTGAGGGGGAGGAGTGAGATAGACAGACAGAAAGACAGAGAAGAGGCAGAGAGAGAAAGAGGGGGAGAGGAGTGAGAGACGGACAGAAAAACAGAGAAGAGGCGGAGAGAGAGAGAGAAAGAGCGAGGGAGAGGAGTGAGATAGACAGACAGAGAAGAGGCAGAGAGAGAGAGAGAAAGAGCAAGGGAGAGGAGTGAGATAGACAGACAGAGAAGAGGCGGAGAGAGAGAGAGCGAAAGAGCGAGGGAGAGAGGGCTACTTGCACTCATTCCTTTCAGTGGGAGAGAAAAGATTAAATGATAAAGCCATGACTATTTGGGGTTTTAATGTCATTGCCTTTAATCACACTATCAAAATGATACGTCAGGAGAAGTGGATACATGTTACCCTGACATGTATTAAGTGACCCAGTTAAATTAATTGTAGTGTAGTGAATGAATTATAGTGAAGTGAAGCTGTAGTGATACAGTGCCTTGCAAAACTATTCATAACCCTTGAATTTCTTCACATTTTATTGTGTTACGAAGTGGGATTATAATGGATTTAATTGTCACTTTTTTTGTCAACCATCTACACAAAATACTACGTAATGTCAAAGTGAGAATAAAGAAACAACATTCATGACTAAAATATAGTTGCATAAGTATTCAGCCCCTTTGTTTAGGCACGTCTACATTAGGTCAGGAGTCAGAATTTGCTAAACAAATCACATAATAAGTTATATGGCCTCACTCTATGTGATATAATAGGGGTTGACATGATTTCTGAATGACTAACTTTTCCTCTGTCCTCCATACATACAATATCTGGAAGGTCCCTCAGTCAAATATTGAATTACACGCACAGATTCAACTACAAAGGCTTTTTGAAAGCCTCATAAAGAAGGGCAGTGATTGGTAGATGGGTAACAATAAGAAATGTAATATTTCTTTAAGCACGTCCAGGTTAATAATTATGCTGTAGATGATGTATTAAACCACCCAGACACATTAAAGATGCAGTTGTACTTCTGAACTGAGCTGAAGGAGAGGAAGGGAACTGCTCAGAGATGTTACCACGAGGCCATGTTACCACGAGGCCAAAACAACTACAGAGTTCAATGGCTGTGATGGGAGAAAACTGAGGATGGATCAACAACATTGTAAAGACTCCACAATAATGACCTAAATGACAGAGTGAAAAGAAGAATACAAATATACAGAATACATATATTCAAAAACATGTATGTATGCAACAAGGCACTAATGAAACAACAACAAAAAACATAGCAAAATAATAGACCTTTTGGCCTAAATGCAAAGCCATATGTTTGGGGCAAATCCAACGAAACATCACTAAGTAACTCCTTCCTCATTTACAAGCATGGTGGTGGCTGCATCATGTTATGGGTATGACCGAGTAGTGCAGCGGTCTAAGGCACTGCATCTCAGTGCACGAGGCGTCACTACAGTCCCTGGTTCAAAACCAGGCTGTCTCAAATCCAGCCGTCATGGGGAGTCCCATAGGGTGGCGCACAATTGGCCAAGCGTCGTCCAGGTTTGGCCAGGGTAGGCCATCATTGTAAATAAGAATGTGTTCTTAACTGACTTGCATAGTTAAATAATAAAAAGCAAGTAAACAGGGTGGAGCTAAGCACAGGCAAAATCCCAGAGGAAAACCTGCTTTACACCAGAGACTGGGAGAGGAATACACCTTCCAGCAGGACAATAACCTACAACACAAAGCCACATCTACACTGGAGTTGCTTACAAAGAATCCTGTCAATGTTCCTGAGTGGCCAAGTCTCAGTTTTGACTTAAATCTGTTTTAAAATCTATGGCAAAACTTGAAAATTGCTGTCTAGCCATGATCCCCAACATCTTGATAGAGCTTGAAGAATTTTGAAAATAATAATGGTAAATATTGCACAATCCAGAAGAATCACAGCTGTAATCGATGCCAAAGATAATTCTAACAGCTGAATGACTATATTTAAATTATTTAATTTTGTCATGTTCGTTTGTATAGACGGACCAAGGCGCAGCATATGTTGAGTTCCACATAATATTTAATAGTGAAACTTTGCAAAACAAACAAACAAAACAACAAACCGTGACAACAGAGGTGCTACAAAAATGCTACTTAAGTATGATCCCCAATTAGAGACAACCATAGTCAGCTGCCTCTAATTGGGAATCATACCAACACAGAAAAAACTGTGTTTGTCTGTGAAATGTCGCCAGAAGCTCCAGACCGGGAACTGTCGCCGGAAGCTCCGGACTGGGGATCGTCGCAGGAAGCCTGATCCATGGGGCCAGTGACACGCACCTCAGGGCGAGCGTGAGGAGCAGTCATAAGACGTACCTGACTGGGAACACGCACTTCAAGGAGAGTGCAAGGAGCAGGCACAGGACGTACCTGACTGGGGACACACACTTGAGGGGGAGTGCGAGGAGCAGGCAAAGGATGTACTGGGTTGTGGAGGAGCACTGGAGACCATGGCACGGTGAGTACGGGGAGCTAGCACAGGACGTACTGGGCTGTGGAGGAGCACTGGAGACCATGGCACGGTGAGTACGGGGAGCTAGCACAGGACGTACTGGGCTGTGGAGGCGTACTGGAGACCATGGCACGGTGAGTACGGGGAGCTAGCACAGGACGTACTGGGCTGTGGAGGAGCACTGGAGACCATGGCACGGTGAGTACGAGGAGTTGGCACAGGACGTACTGGGCTGTGGAGGAGCACTGGAGACCATGGCACGGTGAGTGCGGGGAGCTAGCACAGGACGTACTGGGCTGTGGAGGCGTACTGGAGACCATGGCACGGTGAGTGCGGGGAGTTGGCACAGGACGTACTGGGCTGTGGAGGCGTACTGGAGACCATGGCACGGTGAGTGCGGGGAGTTGGCACAGGACGTACTGGGCTGTGGAGGAGCACTGGAGACCAGGGCACGGTGAGTACGAGGAGCTGGCACAGGACGTACTGGGCTGTGGAGGCGTACTGGAGACCATGGCATGGTGAGTACGAGGAGTTGGCACAGGACATACTGTGCTGTGGAGGTGTACTGGAGACCATGGCACGGTGAGTGCGGGGAGTTGGCACAGGACGTACTGGGCTGTGGAGGAGCACTGGAGACCATGGCACGGTGAGTACGAGGAGTTGGCACAGGACGTACTGGGCTGTGGAGGAGCACTGGAGACCATGGCACGGTGAGTGCGGGTAGCTAGCACAGGACGTACTGGGCTGTGGAGGCGTACTGGAGACCATGGCACGGTGAGTACGAGGAGCTGGCACAGGACGTACTGGGCTGTGGAGGCGTACTGGAGACCATGGCACGGTGAGTATGAGGAGTTGGCACAGGATATACTGTGCTGTGGAGGCGTACTGGAGACCATGGCACGGTGAGTACGGGGAGCTAGCACAGGACGTACTGGGCTGTGGAGGAGCACTGGAGACCATGGCACGGTGAGTACGAGGAGTTGGCACAGGACGTACTGGGCTGTGGAGGAGCACTGGAGACCATGGCACGGTGAGTGCGGGGAGCTAGCACAGGACGTACTGGGCTGTGGAGGCGTACTGGAGACCATGGCACGGTGAGTGCGGGGAGTTGGCACAGGACGTACTGGGCTGTGGAGGCGTACTGGAGACCATGGCACGGTGAGTGCGGGGAGTTGGCACAGGACGTACTGGGCTGTGGAGGAGCACTGGAGACCATGGCACGGTGAGTACGAGGAGCTGGCACAGGACGTACTGGGCTGTGGAGGCGTACTGGAGACCATGGCATGGTGAGTACGAGGAGTTGGCACAGGACATACTGTGCTGTGGAGGTGTACTGGAGACCATGGCACGGTGAGTGCGGGGAGTTGGCACAGGACGTACTGGGCTGTGGAGGAGCACTGGAGACCATGGCACGGTGAGTACGAGGAGTTGGCACAGGACGTACTGGGCTGTGGAGGAGCACTGGAGACCATGGTACGGTGAGTACGAGGAGTTGGCACAGGACGTACTGGGCTGTGGAGGCGTACTGGAGACCTGGTGCATATAGCCGGCATCACTTGTACCGGAACTTTAACACACTTCTCAGGATGAGTACGGAGAGCTGACTCAGGTGGCTTTAAATCGAAATCACGCTCCTTAGGGCAAATGTTGTGCATCCTCCACCAATTCAATAACTCTCATTTCTCTCTCCTCCACATTCTCCCTCAACTCACTGACAGTCTCTGGTTCACTCCTCGGCTCCGCCGACCACTACGTGTGTCCCCCCTAAATTTTTTTGGGGGGGGGCTTTCCTTGTGGTTGCGAATGCCGGCGTCGTCGCTGTCCTCCCTTTTCTCCTCCGATCCTCTCCTGCCAGGATTTCCTCCCAAGTCCATGTTATCCTCTCCTCTTTGGCACGCTGCTTGGTCCAGTTGTGATGGGATATTTTGTCACGTTCGTTTGTATAGACGGACCAAGGAGCAGCATATGTTGAGTTCCACATAATATTTAATAGTGAAACTTTGCAAAACAAACAAACAAAACAACAAACTGTGACAACAGAGGTGCTACATACACTTACTCAAAACAATATCCCATAACACACAGGTGGAAAAATGCTACTTAAGTATGATCCCCAATTAGAGACAATGATAGCCAGCTGCCTCTAATTGGGAATCATACCAACACACCAACATAGAAAAAACAAACTAGAACCCCACATAGAAAATATAAACTAGTCTAAATCCCTAGTCACGCCCTGACCTACTCTACCATAGAAAATAAAGGCTTCCTATGGTCAGGACGTGACAATTATTCTAAAATAAATATTCCACTTTGACATTACAGAGTATTTTGTGTAGACTGTTGACCAATAAATGACAACTAAATAAATGTTCATCCCACTTTGTAACACAATGAATCCAAGGGGTCTGAATACTTTTGCATGTACTGTCCTACCAGTAAACGCTAGTATGGCGACAAAATGAATAGTTGTATTGGAATGCTGTCAAGAAACGTGGGTACATTTTCCATGATATCAAATATGGTAACTACCAATATATAAAAAAATACAACAACATGTACAGAAAAAGTACCACCGTTATTGAACTTATTTAAAATGTCCTCTTTTACAGTGTGATTTCACAGAGATAGCTATGGGGTAGAGCGACAGTCGTCTGTTTGCTTGGCAGTAGTATTCTGTTTGCTCTGATTAAAATACACTGTGGCAATTCATGTGTGACTGTTTGTAACATGAAACTCTATGAATTTAACCTCAAATAAATAAGAAGCTGGAATTGACTTCACCTCCACATACACTGAATATCCAATGCACAAAGTAGCATGTAAATATCTAAGGGAAACCACGTTTGCAACGATAGCTTGTATGTTGTACAGTAGCTATACTATAGGCAATATATAAAGATATCACCGATCACTAGCCACACTTCACTTAGGGAAGTTGCAGCCCCATAGAGATGCATGCAGAGATCATGTTACCATGAGAACTGGCCGGTGAGGGGAGTTCCATAGAGTCTCTGTGTCCTGGGCATCTTTCTCAGACCAGGTGACTGACTGACTGACTGACTGACTGACTGACTGACTGACTGACTGACTGACTGACGAGAGAGAGAGAGAGGTCCCTGGTGTTAGTCTCCACAATTCAGAGGTTAAATGCCTACTCTTTGCAGATGACCTATGCCTGATGTCACCCACAGCACATGGCCTACAGCAGAGCCTGGACCTGTTAGAGCAGTACTGCCAGACCTGGGCCCTGGTAGTAAACCCCCACAGCACATGGCCTACAGCAGAGCCTGGACCTGCTAGAGCAGTACTGCCAGACCTGGGCCCTGGCAGTAAACCCCAAAAAGACTAAAATAATGATTTTCCAGAGAAGATCCAGATCTCAAGGAATTAGACCAAAGTTCTCAATTGGTACAAAATATATAGAGTACTGTACACACTACAATTACTTACGGTTTAAAAATAAGATCAACTGGACACCTTAATTTTAAAAAAAAATTTTATTTTACCAGGCAAGTCAGTTAAGAACAAATTCTTATTTTCAATGACGGCCTGGGAACAGTGGGTTAACTGCCTGTTCAGGGGCAGAACGACAGATTTGTACCTTGTCAGCTCGGGGGTTTGAACTCGCAACCTTCCGGTTACTAGTCCAACGCTCTAACCACTAGGCTACCCTGCCGCCCCAAATGATAATGAGGCAGTGAATGAGCTGAGAGAAAGCAAGCAGGGCATTCTACGCCATTAAAAAGCTAATTCAAATTGAAATACCTATGAAAATTTGGCTAAAACTAATTGAATGTGTCATTGAACCAATTGCACTTTATGGCAGTGAGGTGTGGGGTCCACTTGCAAAACAAGATTTCATCAAATGGGACAAACACCCCATTGAAACCCTGCATGCAGAGTTCTCCATGGTGAAGGACTTATGCTGCAGCTCAGCCATGATCAGAAAATCTTAATAACACCTCCCTGCCAGATGCTCCCCAACAACTATAGGAGAGAGAGAGAGAGAGAGAGAGAGAGAGAGAGAGAGAGAGAGAGAGAGAGAGAGAGAGAGAGAGAGAGAGAGAGGGAGAGAGAGAGAGAGAGAGAGAGGGAGAGAGAGAGAGAGAGAGGTTAGGCTGTGGCCAGCTGACTTACTGGCTGACTTTCTGGCTAGCTGACTCTGCTCTATAGTGGTAGCAGAGTGGAGGTCCAGTCTCATTTGTAGTTAGTCTCACTACTGTGATCTCTCCACGCCGCAGTTGATGGAGTGGTTCTTACCTGTGATGCGCTTGAGAAAGCTATTGTGTTTGGTGATGGATAGAGTTTCTCAGTGCAGTGGGGTCTGGCCGGCTGCTCCGAGGTTTAAATCAATCCCTTCATTTGTGTCTCTGTGGGATTGATTATCTGAAAGTGCAAACAGTTGAGGCGCAGTCTGGACGATGAGGCTCTGACTACGTACACACTCAACAGTACATTTTCATTAAATCACACGCCGCCGCCACTCCTAAGTGCTACCTCTGCTATTACAATGACAAGTAGGAAAACACAGCAGTACCTGCATCTGCCAAAATGTACAGTTTGAACATTTAAAAAAAAACTCAGATCTAAGTGTTTTTTGTCATGGTTGTGCATCAAACAAATTGCATTTTGGGTGATATAGAAATCCCCCAATGTGGTCATTAATAAAGCTGCATTCAAGCAGAAAAAACAAGTCTGTCTGTCAGCACAATGAAAATGGATTTGACTTGATTTAATATTTCATCTTGAGATTTCTAACAAATTGGACTCCTTGTGTTGATACAGGAGAGTTATTTTATGCATATGTTTAAGTCCCAGTAAGGATCCAGTGATGTCATTCATGTGGTGTTCAAGCCAAATGTTTGAGGTTATATAAGAGGACTCACCACACCATATAGGTCAAACTATTTAGCTCCTCAGCAAGGAGATCCCTGTCATGTTGATGTGTGGCATGTTCATGTCACTTCCTATGTATGTATATCTATAAATGTAGGGCCTATGGAGAAATGCCAGACGAAATGGTGTTAGAACCAAGGAGGTTTCAATGTCTCCCTTCATACAGTATATGGCCCAAAAAAGCGTTCCAGTCTACAGGTACTGTAACTGCCAAAATAAAGGAAACACTTGAGCAAATGAGCGATACAAAGTACTGTATATTGAAAGCAGGTGCTTCCACACTGGTGTGGTTCCTCAGTTAATTTAGCAATTAACATCTCATCCTGCTTTGGGTCATGTATAAAAATACCCAGTTGCCCATTATTTTGGCTACCATGGCTAGAAGAGATCTCAGTGACTTTGAAAGAGTGGTCTCAAAGGGGCAGATGGGGATTAAAGGGTGTGTGTGTGTGTGTGTGTGTGTGTGTGTGTGTGTGTGTGTGTGTGTGTCTCAGTCACCAGATTTCAACCCAATTGAACACTTATGGGAAATTCTGAAGAGGCGCCTGAAACAGCATTTTCCGCCACCATCAAAAACGTATTGTGGAAGAATGATGTCGCATCCCTCCAATAGTTCCAGACACTTGTAGAATCTATGCCAAAATGCATTGAAGCTGTTCTGATGGCTTGTGGTGGTCCAACGGCCTATTAAGACACTGTGTTGGTGTTTCCTTTATTTTGGTAGTTACCTGTAATAGAGGTCGACCGATTAATCGGAATGGCAGACTAATTTGGGCCGATTTCAAGTTTTTTTAACAATCGATAATCAGCATTTTTGGACACCGATCATGGCCATTTACATTGCATCATGGTCATCATGGTTGATGATATTACTAGTTTATCTAGCTTGTCCTGCATCGATGTAATCGATGCGGTGCCTGTTAATTTATCATTGAATCATAGCCTACTTCGCCAAACGGGTGATTTTAAACAAGCTCATTCGTGAAAAAAAGCACTGTCGTTGCCCCAATGTGTACCTAACCATAAACATCAACGCCTTTCATAAAATCAATTCACAAGTATATATTTTTAAACCTGCATATTTAGTTAATATTGCCTGCTAAGATTAATGTATTTTAACTAGGGAAATTGTGTCACTTCTCTTGCGTTCTGTTCAACAGAGTCAGGGTATATGCAGCAGTTTGGGCCGCCTGGCTCGTTGCGAACTGTGAAGACAATTTCTTCCTAACAAAGACAGCTAACTTCGCCAAACGGGGGATGATTTAACAAAAGCGCATTTGCGAAAAAAGCATAATCGTTGCACGAATGTACCTAACCATAAACATCAATGCCTTTCTTAAAATCAATACACAGAAGTATATATTTTTAAACCTGCATATTTAGTTAAAAGAAATTCATGTTAGCAGGCAATATTAAACTAGGGAAATTGTGTCACTTCTCTTGCGTTCCTTGCACGCAGAGTCAGGGTATATGCAACAGTTTGGGCCGCCTTGGTCGTTGCAAACTAATTTGCCAGAATTTTACATAACTACGACATACAATTGAAGGTTGTGCAATGTAACAGGAATATTTAGACTTATGGATGCCACCCATTAGATAAAATACGGAACGGTTTAGTATTTCACTGAAAGAATAAACATTTTATTTTCTAAATGAGTTTCCGGATTTGACCATATTAATGACCTAATGCTCGTATTTCTGTGTGTTATTATGTTATAATTAAGTCTATGATTTGATATTTGATAGAGCAGTCTGACTGAGCAGTGGTAGGCAGTAGCAGACTCGTAAGCATTCAGTCAAACAGCACTTTTTTGCGTTTGCCAGCAGCTCTTCGCAATGCTTAAAGCATTGCGCTGTTTATGACTTCAAACCTATCAACTCACGAGATTAGGCTGGTGTAACCGATGTGAAATGGCTAGCTAGTTAGCGGGGTGCGCGCTAATAGCGTTTCAAACGTCACTCGCTCTAGTTGTTCCCCTTGCTCTGCAAGGGCTGCGGCTTTTGTGGATCGATGGGTAACGATGCTTCGAGGGTGGCTGTTGTCGATGTGTTCCTGGTTCGAGCCCAGATAGGAGCGAGGAGAGGGACGGAAGCCATACTGTTACACTGGCAATACTAAAGTGCCTATAAAAACATCCAATAGTAAAAGGTGTATGAAATACAAATGGAATATAAAGAGAAATAGTCCTATAATTCCTATAATAACCTCAACCTAAAACTTCTTACCTGGGAATATTGAAGACTCATGTTAAAAACCTCTCTAGGGTTCGTGGGACGCCAGCGTCCCATCCTGCCAACATCCAGTGAGGTTGCAGAACACCAAATTCAATTACAGAAATGCTCATTATAAAAATTCAGAAAACAAAACATATTTTACATAGGTTTAAAGATTAACTTCTTGTTAAACCAACCACAGTGTCATATTTATAAAATGCTTTTCGGCGAAAGCATACCTAGCCCAGAACATAGCCCAGTTGACAAATTATTACAAATGGTAACCAGCCAAGCAGAAGCATTACAAAACTCAGAAATAGAGATAAAATTAATCCCTTACCTCTGATGATCTTCATACAGTATGGTGGCAATCAGAAGACATTCATTTACTCAATAAATGTTCCTGTTGTTCGATGAAGTCTCTTTATATGCAAAAACCTTCGTTTTGTTAGCGCGTTTTCTTCAGTAATCCACAGGCTCAAACTCAGTCAAAACAATCAGACAAAAAAATCAAAATTGTATCCGTAAAGTTCATAGAAACATGTCAAACGATGTTTATATTCAATCCCCAGGTTGTTTTTTAGCCTAAATTATATGTAATATTTCAACCGGACAATAACGTTGTCAATATAAAAGGTAAACAAGAAATGCACATGCGCCTGAAAAAACTCTGCGTCACGTTAGGGTCCACTCCTTCAGACTGGTCTTGCTCCCTCATTTATAAGAATACAAGCCTGAAACGATTTCTAAAGACTGTTGACATCTAGTGGAAGGCATAGGAACTGCAAATGGAGTCCTAAGTCAATGGATACTGTAATGGCATTGAATAGAAAACTACAAAACCACAAAAAAAAAACGACTTCCTGAATGGACTTTTCTCAGGTTTCCGCCTGCTAAATCAGTTCTGTTATACTCACAGACACTATTTTAACAGTTATGGAAACTTTAGAGTGTTTTCTATCGAAATATACCAGTTATATGCATATCATATCTTCTGGGCCCGAGTAGCAGGCCGTGTAATTTGGGCATGCTTTTCATCCAAAATTCCAAATGCTGCCCCCTACCCTAGAGAGGTTAAAAGGAACCACCAGCTTTCATATGTTCTCATGTTCTGAGCAAGGAACTTAACCGTTGGCTTTTTTCATGGCACATACTGCACTTTTACTTTCTTCTCCAACACTTTGTTTTTGCATTATTTTAACCAAACTGAACATGTTTCATTACTAATTTGAGGCTAAATTGATTTGATTGATGTATTATATTAAGTTAAAATAAAAGTGTTCATTCAGTATTGTTGAAATTGTCATTATTACAAATAAATAAATACATATTTTTTATTTTAAATCGGCCGATTAATCGGTATCGGCTTTTTTTGGTCCTCCAATAATCGGTATTGGCGTTGAAAAATCATAATCGGTCGACCTCTTAACCTGTATATAGAACTGTAAACCATCCTTATTATTAGCAGTTCTGTGAAGAAGTTCTGCTATAGGTCCAGTGACCAGTGACACAGGTACGATAATGAATATAACATCCACCCATCCCAGGACACCACCAACAGTAGACCTCTGGTTGTAGATTCATCTGTTAGTGCCAGCTGGGGCCTCCCCATCCCATCCCCTCCCCACACCCCACCCCACTAGAGCAGCACGCCATGCCCCTCCCACACGCCATGCCCTCCCCCTTACCCACACCACCAGGAAACCCCTCCTGTACCCCACACCCTCAGAGCAGCACCCCTGTGATTGAGGATGGGGATGTCTGCCTGGTAGCCCGTCTGCAGGGCTGCCAAATGGAATGTCAGACACTTCCCCTCCTCAGACAAGAGCACTGAGTGTCAGAGAGTGGGAATTACCCAGAATCCTATTCCAGCCACGATACCTGATGCTAGGTCTAATAATGACATTCTATGAAAATCACCATCTAGTCGTCTCAAAAGGCTGGGCAACACTAAAGTGCAAAAGGTGTTATTCTCTCTCTCTCTCTCTCTCTCCTCTCACCCTCATAGATTGAAGATGGGGCACAGCCTAGGCAGTTAAGTGAAATGGCCACAAAGTGTGTCTAAGACTCCTGCTGCATTCTGACTGAAGATACAATCCTTATTTTTGAGCTGTTCAATATTTGGAGTAGAAATATTTGTTTCACTATGTATTTATCATTCTGAATTACTTTTCCAGGAAAGTTTACCTCAGAGTTCTGACACATCTGTATTGGGTACGAGAATCTCAGGCGCTGTACAGAATTCTATTTCACCTTACATTTTATTCCGACATGCACCATCATATTAGATTCTATCTAAAATTGATTTTTTTACATTTTCAAATATTGTCCAGTTAGATTGACCAACTATTCCAAGCGAGAATCCAATTTGGTAACCTAGAAAGTATATGAAGCAAACATCCCACCTCAGGAAAAATAAACCAAATAATTTAACTTATTTCAGAGACCATTCTGTGGAACAAGCAGTCAACACATCTGTCAGGCTCCTAACCAGACACCATGGAGAGAAAGATTAGCAGAGCAACCCCTCTTCATGCACACCCTCCACACATCCTCTCTCTCTCTCTCTCTCTCTCTCTCTCTCTCTCTCTCTCTCTCTCTCTCTCTCTCTCTCTCTCTCTCTCTCTCTCTCTCTCTCTCTCTCTCTCTCTCTCTCTCTCTCTCTCTCTCTCTCTCTCTCTCTCTCTCTCTCTCTCTCTCTCTCTCTCTCTCTCTCTCTCTCTCTCTCTCTCTCTCTCTCTCTCTCTCTCCTATAGTTGTTGGGGAGCATCTGGCAGGGAGGTGTTATTAAGATTTTCTGATCATGGCTGAGCTGCAGCATAAGTCCTTCACCATGGAGCACACTTCACAATGTAAATAATTAGGATAGGTTTCATATCCAGGGCTGGGGAGGGGAAAAGCTGTTACCAGGCGTCCTGGAAGCGCATTAGCACAGTGTTCAGTGCCATTACGACACAAACAAATGACCCTGCTCAGCCACAGCAGACAGCAAGAGGGTTTCTTATTGTTTCTGTTGGGAGCGAGAAGTGTCTCTCTCTCTCTCTTGCACTCTCCCTCTCTCTCTCTCTCTGCTCCTCTCTCTCTCTCTGCTCCTCACTCTCTCTCTCTCTCTCTGCTCCTCTTTCTCTCGCTCTGCACCTCTCTCTGCTCCTCTATCCATCTCTCTCGCCCTGCTCCCCCCTCTTTCTCTCTCTCTCTCTCTCTCTCTTGCTCTCTCTGCTCCTCTCTCTCTCTGCTCCTCTCTCTTTCTGCTCCTCTCTCTCTCGCCCCGCTCCCCTCTCTCTCTTTGCTCCTCTCTCCTTCTCTCGCAGTGCTCCCCCCTCTCTCCTCTCTCTCTTTCTCGGCTCTGTAGGACATTAGCAGACAGGAGCCTCTAATGTACCCACCACCACCCTTCATTTGAACATTTGAAATGTACAGAATGCTAAGTAGTTATTTCTTCATGCAGGGTTTGCTTTGTTTCTGTTGAGGAAAGAAAAATGTGAATGTCAGATAGGCCCTGTGAAATGGTAAACACCATTAAATATTATGCTCTGGGAAATAAATACAATTTATATTCCCCCAGACCCCCCCCAGAACTTTCTTGATTGATTATTTGAGATTCTGACCTGAGAGAAAATGTACTATTACGATCCATTTTTAATCAGTAGATCATTTTTACAAACATAGCAAAAACACACAGCAATGTTTTCAAAAATCACATTCTACTCATAGTATCAACATGATATTTATGCACCTTTCTGCATCTGATTCAACACTTAGGGAAAACATCAACATCAACAACAAGACACAAGAGAGACATAGAATGTATTCTATTCATTCACACTGTAGCAGTTCAGTGTACAAATGAATAGCCTACAGAATATTGTTACCACTAGACACATTCTATTCTTTCATTGCTGTGTCAGGGCCCACATCATAGGGAGCACAACACAGAAATAATGCTCTCTGTCTGGCTGCCATTGCAAGTCCAGTCATAATGTAAATGCTGATGGCAGGGGTAGCAGGTAAGGATCCCGTTGCAACATTTACATAATAGAATAACACACCAGTTTGTAAGAGAGGAAAGAATGCTGGGTAATTTGGAGCTGGCATGCAGAGAATAATGTCAGCACTTCAGCACAGTATATTGTATTTGTCTTTGCGCAGAAATCATTTTTTTTTTTGTTGGTACCCCTTAAGGGGGGTTGTAAAGTGTTTATATGTACAGTAGATGTACATACAGTCCCCACAGTGACTGCATGTACATACCCAAACCAGAAGCCATGGATTACAGGCAACATCCGCACTGAGCTAAAGGGTAGAGCTGCCACTTTCAAGGAGTGGAACTCTAACCCGGAAGCTTATAATAAATCCCGCTATGCCCTCCGACGAACAATCAAACAGGCAAAGCATCAATATAGGACTAAGATCGAATCGAACTACACCGGCTCCGACGCTCGTCGGATGTGGCAGGGCTTACAAAGTGTTACAGACAACAAAAGGAAGCACAGCCAAGAGCTGATCAGATGAGCTAAATCACTTCTATGCTCGCTTCGAGGCAAGTAACACTGAAACATGCATGAGAGCATCAGCTGTTCCGGACGACTGTGTGACACACGCTCCGCAGCCGATGTAAGACCTTTAAACAGGCCAACATTCACAAGGCCGCAGGGCCAGACGGATTACCAGGACGTGTACTCCGAGCATGCACTGACCAACTGGCAAGTGTCTTCACTGACATTTTCAACCTCTCCCTGTCTGAGTCTGTAATACAAACATGTTTCAAGCAGATCACCGTAGTCCCTGTGCCCAAGAACACTAAGGTAACCTGCCTAAATGACTACTGGCCGGTAGCACTCACGTCTGTAGCCATGAAGTGCTTTGAAAGGCTGGTCATGGCTCACATGAACACCATTATCCCAGAAACCCTAGACCCACTCCAATTTGCATACCGCCCCAACAGATCCACAGATGATGCTACTGTATCTCTATTGCACTCCGCACTGCCATTTCCCACCTGGACAAAAGGAACACCTATGTGAGAATGCTATTCGTTGACACCTCCCTCTGTAACTGGATCCTGGACCGGCCACCCCCAGGTGGTGAGGGTAGGTTACAACACATCGGCCACGTTGATCATCAACATAGAGCCCCTTAGGGGTGCGTGCTCAGTCCCCTCCTGTACTCCCTGTTCACTCATGACTGCACGGCCAGGCACGACTCAAAAAACATTATGACGTTTGCCAATGACACATGTTAGGCCTGATCACCGACAACAACGAGACAGCCTATAGGGAGGAGGTCAGAGACCTGACCATGTGGTGCAACAACCTCTTCCTCAATGTAATCAAGGAAAAGGAGATGATTGTGGACTACAGGAAAAGTAGGACCAAGCACGCCCCCATTCTCATCGACGGAGCTGTAGTGGAGCAGGTTGAGAGCTTCAAGTTCCTTGGCGTCCACATCACCAACAAATTAACATGGTCCAAGCACACCAAGACAGTCGTGAAGAGGGCACGACAAAACCTATTCCCCCTCAGGAGACTGAAAAGATCTGGCATGAGTCCTCAAATCCTCAAAAGGTTCTACAGCTGCACCATCGAGAGCATCCTGATGGGTTGCATCACTGCCTGGTATGGCAACTGCTCGGCCTCCAACCACAAGGCACTGCTGAAGGTATTGCGAATGGCCCAGTACATCACTGAGGCCAAGCTTCCTGCCATACAAGACCTCTATACCAGGCGATGTCAGAGGAAGGCCTTAAAAATTGTCAAAGACTCCAGCCACCCTAGTCATAGACTGTTCTCTCTGTTACCACACGGCAAGCGTTACTGGAGCGCCAAGTTTAGGTCAAAGAGGCTTCTAAACAGCTTCCACCCCCAAGCCATAAGACTCCTGAATATCTAATCAGCCAGAAGCTAGCCAGAAGCTAACCAGTTTACTGGATAACGTTAGTATTCTGCTAACCACGGTTGGTGGTCATTAGCTATCCTTTAGCTCGAAAAGCTATCGGCAGTTTTGTACAACGCGACTCAGACCAGAGCATACCGGACCTATTTTCTCTCCATATCCCCGGATTTCTACCACAAGCGCTGGACATTTACACCTGGATCTTGCAGCTAGCTAGCTGCTATCCAAGTGACTATTGGCTTGCTTCGATCCCGGAGCAAATATCAGTTATTCCGGAGCTAGACAGCTGAAGAGTTCCATCAGCCACTCCTGGGCTACAATCACCTATCCGGACCCATTTTACTGCCGACGCGGAGCCCCACCGGGCCTTCACAACTGGACTACCGATGTTATCTGCCCGAGGGAGTTATCCAACTGTCCCCTCCGTCGCGACGTTACCTGAACGCCCATCTGCGGCCCGCTATCGTTAGCTGTCTTATTGGCTGCTATCTGAATAGATCTATCGGACAATTTTCTTGGGTCACTATAACTATATCTATTTTGCCAATTGGATTGGTCTCCTCTACCACACGGAACCCCACTAATCTACCGACGGAAACGCACGAGGTGGCTAAAAACAGACCTCCATCCTCTGCCAGCTTGCTACCGATGGCCCAGCTAGCTGTCTGAATCGCCGTGACCTCAACCAACCTGACTACTCACTAGACCCTTATAATCACTCGGCTAAGCATGCTTTTCCTTAATGTCAATATACCTTGTCCATTGCTGTTCTGGTTAGTGTTTATTGGCTTATTTCACTGTAGAGCCTCTAGCCCTGCTCATTATACCTTATCGAACCTTTCAGTTCCACCACCCACACATGTGATGACATCACCTGGTTTCAATGCTGTTTCTAGAGACAATATCTCTCTCATTATCACTCAATGCCTAGGTTTACCTCGACTGTGTTCACATCCTTCCATACCTTTGTCTGTACATTATACCTTGAAGCTATTTTATTGTCCCCAGAAACCTCCTTTTTACTATGTTCAGGACGTCCTAGAAGACCAATTCTCATAGCTTTTAGCCGTACCCTTATCCTACTCTTCCTCTGTTCTCTGGTGATGTAGAGGTGAATCCAGGCCCTGCAGTGCCTAGCTCCACTCCTATTCCCCAGGCGCTCTCTTTTTATGACTTCTGTAACCGTAATAGCCTTGGTTTCATGCATGTTAACATTAGAAGCCTCCCCCCTAAGTTTGTTTTATTCACTGCTTTAGCACACTCTGCCAACCCGGATGTCCTAGCCGTGTCTGAATCCTGGTTTAGGAAGACCACCAAAAACTCAGAAATCTCCATCCCTAACTACAACATTTTCAGACAAGATAGAACGGCCAAAGGGGGCGGTGTTGCAATCTACTGCAGAGATAGCCGGCAGAGTTCTGTCCTACTATCCAGGTCTGTACCCAAACCATTTGAAATTCTACTTTTAAAAATCCAACTCCCTAAAAACAAGTCTATCACCGTTGCCGCCTGCTATAGACCACCCTCTGCCCCCAGCTGTGCTCTGGACACCATATGTGAACTGATTGCCCCCCATCTATCTTCAGAGCTCGTGCTGCTAGGTGACCTAAACTGGAACATGCTTAACACCCCAGCCATCCTACAATCTAAGCTTGATACCCTCAATCTCACACAAATTATAAATGAACCTACCAGGTACCACCCCAAAGCCGTAAACACGGGCTCCCTCATAGATATCATCCTAACCAACTTGCCCTCTAAATCACCTCTGCTGTTTTCAAACAAGATCTCAGCGATCACTGCCTCATTGCCTGTATCAAATATGGGTCAGCGGTCAAGGGACCTCCACTCATCACTGTCAAACGCTCCCTGAAACTCTTCAGTGAGCAGGCCTTTCAAATCGACCTGGCCCGGGTATCCTGGAAGGATATTGACCTCATCCCGTCAGTAGAGGATGCCTGGTTATTAAAAAAAAAAAAACTTCCTCACCATCTTAAATAAGCATGCCCCATTCAAGAAATTTAGAACCAGGAACAGATATAGATAGCCCTTGGTTCTCTCCAGAGCTGACAGCCCTTAACCAACACAAAAACATCCTATGGCGTTCTGCATTCGCATTGAACAGCCCCAGTGATATGCAACTTTTCAGGGAAGTTAGAAACCAATATACACAGGCAGTTAGAAAAACCAAAGCTAACTTTTTCAAGCAGAAATTTGCTTCCTGCAATACAAACTCAAAAAAGTTCTGGGACACTGTTAAGTCCATGGAGAATAAGAACACCTCCTCCCAGCTGCCCACTGCACTGAGGATAGGAAACTCTGTTACCACTGATAAATCCACTATAATTGAGAATTTCAATAAGCATTTTTCTACGGCTGGCCATGCTTTCCACCTGGCTACCCCTACGCCGGTCAACTGCACTGCACCCCCCACAGCAACTCGCCCAAGCCTTCCCCATTTCTCCTTCTCCCAAATCCAGTCAGCTGATGGTCTGAAAGAGCTGCAAAATCTGGACCCCTACAAATCAGCCGGGCTAAACAATCTGGAACCTTTCTTTCTAAAATGATCTGCCGAAATTGTTGCAACCCCTATTACTAGCCTGTTCAACCTCTCTTTCGTGTCGTCTGAGATTCCCAAAGATGGGAAAGCAGCTGCGGTCATCCCCCACTTCAAAGAGGGCGACACTCTTGACCCAAACTGCTACAGACCTATATCTATGCTACCCTGCTTTTCTAAGGTATTCGAAAGCCAAGTCAACAAACAGATTACCGACCATTACCCACCGCACCTTCTCCGCTATGCAATCTGGTTTCAGAGCTGGTCATGGGTGCACCTCAGCCACGCTCAAGGTCCTAAAAGACATCTTAACCGCCATCGATAAGAAACAATACTGTGCAGCCGTATTCACTGACCTGGCCAAGGCTTTCGACTCTGTCAATCACCACATCCTCATCGGCAGACTCGATAGCCTTGGTTTCTCAAATGATTGCCTCGCATGGTTCACCAACTACTTCTCTGATAGCCAACTACTTCTCTGTTAGAGTTCAGTGTGTCAAATCGGAGGGCCTGTTGTCCGGACCTCTGGCAGTCTCTATGGGGGTGCCACAGGGTTCAATTCATGGGCCGACTCTCTTCTCTGTATACATCAATGATGTCGCTCTTGCTGCTAGTGAGTCTCTGATCCACCTCTACGCAGACAACACCATTCTGTATACTTCTGGCCCTTCTTTGGACACTATGTTAACAGCCCTCAGACAAGCTTCAATGCCATGCAACTCTCATTCCTTGGCCTCCAACTGCTCTTAAATACAAGTAAACCTAAATGCATGCTCTTCAACCGATCGCTGCCTGCACCTGCCCGCCCGTCCAGCATCACTACTCTGAATGGTTCTGACTTAGAATATGTGGACAACTACAAATACCTAGGTGTCTGGTTAGACTGTAAACTCTCCTTCCAGACTCACATCAAACATCTACAATCCAAAGTTAAATCTAGAATTGGCTTCCTATTTCGCAACAAAGCATCCTTCACTCATGCTGCCAAACATACCCTAGTAAAACTGACCATCCTACCGATCCTCGACTTCAGCGATGTCATTTATCAAGATGTCATTTACCTTACTCAATAAATTGGATGTCGTCTATCACAGTGCCATCCGTTTTGTCACCAAAGCCCCATATACTACCCACCACAGTGACCTGTACGCTCTCATTGGCTGGCCCTCGCTTCATACTCGTCGCCTAACCCATTGGCTCCAGGTCATCTACAAGACCCTGCTAGGTAAAGTCCCCCCTTATCTCAGCCCGCTGGTCACCATAGCAGCACCCACCTGTAGCACGCACTCCAGCATGTATATCTCTCTGGTCACCCACAAACCAATTCTTCCTTTGGCCGCCTCTCCTTCAAGTTCTCTGCTGCCAATGACTGGAACGAACTACAAAGATCTCTGAAACTGGAAACACTTATCTCCCTCACTAGCTTTAAGCCCCAGCTGTCAGAGCAGCTCACAGATTACTGCACCTGTACATAGCCCATCTATAATTTAGCCCAAACAACTACCTCTTCCCCTACTGTATTTATTTTATTTTTTTATTTATTTTGCTCCTTTGCACCCCATTATTTTTATTTCTAATTTGCACATTCTTCCACTGCAAATCTACCATTTCAGTGTTTTACTTGCTATATTGTATTTACTTTGACACCATGGCCTTTTTTTGCCTTTACCTCCATTATCTCACCAAATTTGCCCACATCGTATATAGACTTATTTTTCTGCTGTATTATTGACTGTATGTTTGTTTTACTCCATGTGTAACTCTGTGTTGTTGTATGTGTCGAACTGCTTTGCTTTATCTTGGCCAGGTCGCAATTGTAAATGAGAACTTGTTCTCAACTTGCCTACCTGGTTAAATAAAGGTGAATAAAAATTAAAATGAAATAAAATGGCTCCCCAGACTATTTGCATTGCCCCCCCCCCTCTTTTACACTGCCGCTACTCTCTGTCATTATCTATACATAGTCACTTTAATAACTCTACGTACATGTACATATTACCTCAATTACCTTGACTAACCAGTGCCCCTGCACTTTGAATCTGTACCGGTACCCCCTGTATATAGATAGGTATTTTTCTTAAAACTGCATTGTTGGTTAAGGGCTTGTAAGTAAGCATTTTACTGATTTGATTTGAGATTACATACAGTTAATATGTAGTTTATAAATCATAAACAGTTATTAGTCATTGCTTGAAACTGTATGATTCTTACTTTGAAGCTTGCCAAATAATGGGTTTGAATTTTGTTTGACGGCCTCTGTTTCTAATACATAATTTGCATAGTTTCCTCTGCAATTTTGCTACTATTGTTTCAGATGCCTTTGCCCATGGTAAGGTCAAGAGCTTGATAACTCTCACTTGGAACTAGGTTAGTGTTAAATACAGCTAGATATGGGATGACACCACTCATGATAACTTCATACTAATAAAACTCACACCGTACAAACTACGCCCCGTAGCCTCGGCTGGAGGATATGTTATCTGTGTGTGTGAGGGGAGGGGAGGGGAGGGGAGGAGAGGTCAGAGGAAGGGAGGTTAGAAGAGGAGAGAAGAGGAGAAGAAAAGAAGAGAGGAGAGGGGAGGAGAAGGAGGGGAGGACAGGTGAGGAGTCAAATTGGATGAATCAGATGAGCTACCTTCATGGGTGGGTTAGAAGAGGACAGTTTCAGAATTACAAAGGTGTGTGGAGGCCGGGTGATTCATAAAACACATGTCAAGGGACAGAAGAAGATGAGTTTTACTGCTGTGTGGCATTGAAAACCTAAATAAAAAGCTTTCAAGGGAGGTAACCCTATTAAGGGGTAGGGTGTATGAAACAGACTTTGCCCCTCTCCGGGGCATGCCCAGTATTTAAGTAAAAACTTTAACAGTTATCCTACAGTCTTTGACTTAATCTGAGGAGTCCCTGCGTTTAACCCCATCCTCCTTCTCATCATCACCATGTGAAAGCCCATCACCAATCCAGCTGAAACAGCGAGACCCCCCAACACATACAGTATCCTAGAGTAATGAATGGGTCCAGTTTATAAATATGTGCTTAGAAATAGAATAGGATGATCTATGTTCTGTGGATAAGACTGGTTCATATCCAAAGTTAAGGAGAGATTAGAATGGGTGACTCCCCTGTAGCCTGACCCTTCCCAGGCATATTCATCAATGACCCGCCGGACAAAGATTACCATTACATTAAACACACATCAAACAATATACATTACAGGCTACAATGTTGCATTAAATGTGACCAGATTATGAATATTTAGCATATCTTTTCATTTTAAATCCTCAGAGATTTTCCATAACATAGCGGGATGGATAATAGGGGGTATAATTTAGCATATGATTATCATTGCTGGACCCATCCCGGTATGTGCCCAGACAGACAAACAGCCCCATCCTATTGGCTTCAAAGCTGCCTCTGTTTTGGCCAAGTTTGACAGCAGATGGCATGAGGCGTGACATTATCAAATGAACATCAAATATACCAACAGCTACCAGTAAGGAATTTAATGTTAATGTTAATGTTCAGATTGAGTATCTGGGCTGTTAACAAAACTCCCTGTACAGAAGACATCTTCGTCCAACAACTCTTGTATGTAATGTAATTGAGTGTCATGATAATGGGCTAATCCATGCCATGTAGAGAAGAAACGCCGAAGCATGCACAGGCACCTATTCCTAAGTAATGAATTAACTAAGTCGAATGTTCCTCTCTCTACACAATATGACAGTGTAACAATCTTGCTTTCTGTCCCTCTCCTTGTCCCAACCTGGGTTTGAACCAGGAACCCTCTGAACACATCAACAACTACCTCCCATGAAGCATTGTTACCTACAGTATCGTTCCACAAAAGCCATGGCCCTTGCAGAGCAATGAAAACAACTTCTTCAAGGTCTCAGAGCGAATGACATCACCAATTGAAACACTACTAGCGCGCACTGCTAACTAGCTAGCCATTTCACACGGGTTACACCAAAGATTATGGATATTCTGACAAGAAAGCTCCTGCCTATTCCTCTCTTTGCGTTGGTGGATAAATCTCATTATTTTAATACATTTTTTAATATTCGATAAGGGTTGTTGACATTAACCACCTGTATTCAATGGAGAGAGATACTATGGTACTCACCTCATGTCGTGAACATGCATAGCCATCTTGAGAACTCCGATATAAAGCGTTTTTTTTACAAAGTTGTCGGGATGTCACTTGTTCTACTTACAGTGCATTCGGAAAGTATTCAGACCCCTTGACTTTTTACTCATTTTGTTACGTTATTCTTACTCTAAAATTGATTAAATCGTTTTTTCCTTCATCAATCTACACACAATACCCAATAATGACAAAGCAAAAACTGGATTATTGACATTTTTGCTGCATCATTCATGTGGGGGCAACATGTTTACTGTTGCCTTGTAATTACATGTATTTAGGCCTACATCAACTATTTATAAGAAAAACAATTACATGTTTAATTACAGTGAAACACTGAAACAAGATTGTTTGTTATCGCCTTTGAACTCACTTCAAAGTAGGACCTAGTTCCCACCAGGGTTCAAACCAAGTATGGGGTGAATTTATGAGCAGAATTATGAGCAGTTTGGAATTTATTCCATTTAACTGTATAAGTAACCTACTGCTGGGCCTTAATAGAGCTCGTCAGTTTGCAGTCCTAATCTATAAACAGAATTACTGTTTTACCTCAATTAGCCACGAAATCCCTAGTTTGAAGCTGTGTGGTGACATTTTTCCGACATTTTCCCCCACGTGGGCCAGCCCCTTAGCAATTTGAGTTTCAGCCAATAAGCTTCAGCCTTTCGCCACATCTAGCAAGTTGCACACACAGAGAGCAAGAGAGAGCAATGAAGTGGTGCACATATTTGCACATTTGTGACATGGTACACCATTTTCAGGGACCACTTTTGGCTCGTGGACACTACTTTCAGAACTACTGGCTAAAAAGTATACACAAGTACAGGAGAATATCTTTAACACAGGTTTAAGGATGATCTTAAACGTTTTGTTCTATGATATTAAACCAGGCAATTAACATTAACTTTATGAATTATGAAGCCTTTATGTGCTTTTATGTGCTTGTTTTGATTACATACTGTAAATGCTTCAACATTCCCAAAAGTTAAGTTAGCTGATGACAATTTCTCATAGAACAAAACGCACAGGATCTCTTAAATCTGTGTTTACCACAGAAATAATTCTGCTAGTTGGAACAAGGAAACGTTTCCTACAACCAGTCAGCAAGTTGGAAATGTCAGCGTTTACGACTAGCACCTGAACGCGCATATGGGCCAACGTTGGACCCACAGACCAGTGATCATCACTGATTAATAAACTCATAGTCAGAAAGCTGTAATACATTCTTAAATTATTCCCCTACACCAGGGGTTCCCAGACTTTTCCACGCAAGGACCCTTTTCACACCCCCAAAAATTATACATGTGAACAAAAATATTTTCACAAATTAGTTAGTTATGAATATCTTTGATGATACTATAGGCAAAGATAATTGTCATAAATACCTGTAGCTCGCTGATTTCTCTCTCACAAATCGATTACTGCTGGCTTGCTTCTTTTATCAATTAATATAGATATTGTAGTCCTTTCCATGTCTACAGGCCTGCAAGTATTTATACGCGTACTACAATACCCACTACTCCACCTTTGACAGAACATCTGACGTAAACGCTTCTGACAGTGTAGAAACGTGTGTATTAAGTCCTTTCTGTCGTTGCGAGTACAAGTATAATTATCCTTACGCCCTTTGTTGGTATTATTGTGATGATGTACCATACTGTCCTGCATTTGTGGCCATTGTATCGGGAGACGTGTTGAATTGAGCAGCTAACTAACGCAAGTCTCTCCATTTGGTCTCCCTCCCACTGCGCTAAGCTTGCTAGTTAGCTCACGTTAACTATTCTATTCATTTGAACAAAATCACGTTGTTGACATTGAGATTACAGCATTTCTTTCAAAGACTCATTTTGGAAAGAGGCTGTATTGTTATTACCCACGACATGCATTGTCAGCTGAGCAAGCTAACTAAGTGATGATGCTAGCCAGAGTTTACTAACGTTAGCTAGCTGTCAGTGGAGTTGACAGGCTGACGTCAGACCAAGCATTTAGCAAAGTTACCTAAATTGGTTACCCAATACACAGTTATGTGACAGCATCTATGTAACCTTATCTTCCAATTGAAAACAAATCTAGTGTCTTTGTTGGTGGTGAGGGAAAATGTATTGTTTTGTTTACTCCGCTATTGATTTAATAGCGTATGTGTGAATATTTTGTTACTTTCAGATCAGAGAAAAGACTGTGTTTGGTAGCATCTTATGGACCACAGAGTGGTAGGCAACCAATGTCTCCGCCCCGGTTCACCAGCGGCCTGCGCTCCTTCTCTACTGTCAGCAAGCAGGAAGACTTCTCTGAAGAAGTATATGATCTGAAGGTAAGGCTAACCCAAAGCAAGTTACATTACAGACCATATCCGACTAACCATTGTGATGGGACACTATCGCGATTTAACAATATCACAATATTATTTTATTGGTAGTCGGCTGTACCAGCACCAAAACTCTAGCATTTTTCCTGAAAAGCTTGTTATCAATATTTTTAAATAGGGAGCCAATTTGTTTTCATCACTTATGCCCATGATAAAAACTCACTTTCTCATTGCTCTCTCTTGAACATCTGCAGAAGACATTGGGTGAGAAATGGGTTTGGAACATCGAATTGCAATAAAATCACAGTATTATCACAGTATTAAAATCACAGTATTAAGCTAATTGAGGAGGATGCTTTGGGCTGTTGTGAACACAGGCTACTTGTAGTGCTTTTCACTCACTTCCCTCCTTGATATCACTTTCTTCAGCTCTCTCCCATTTACCATGCTACCTCTCTTTTCCTGTTATCTTCTTTAATCCTCTCTCTCTCTCTCTCGTTTCAAAATATATTCTAATCTTTGCCTCCCCCTAATTTCTCCTCTCTCATTCTGATCGGGGGCTTGTTAAGTTGTTGGTGTGTATTGAGATACTCAACTTAGGAGGAAATTGGGCCTGGTCCTCAGACCACCACCTCTGGCCCTGTTTTCCCAGAGCTAAATCCTCCACAGTGTGAAAACTGCTGCTTGAGGGAAAAGAGGGACTAATGAGGGTCGCTGGGAGATTATCAGAGCTCCAGTTAAAATTCTTTAGTTTTAGAGGACATGGAAGTGCTGATTGTAATAAAGGCATGGTGTTAATACTGCTGCCGGCCCTCCTTGCACTGAACCCCCTGACCTGATGAGCATTAATACCCAATGCTAAAGGAAAGGCTTATTTCAAATTTGCTCGCTATGCAAGGAACTTAGCGTATACTGCTGCACTATGTCTTTGAGTTATGAAAAGGACTTAGAATTACCCTCTGCTGTGTGTGATAGAGAGGGATATGCAGAGAGAAGTCACTGTGTGCATCCAATATCAGACTATATAGTTTCATAATAATTCTGTGTAACTTTATGCCCTTGCTGTCTGTCTTATGTTAGACCAAGCGTCTGAAGAGGCAGGAGCTGTTCTCCAGAGAGGGCCTGACATGGCAGAAGATAGTCCAGTTCTTCACTCAGCACCTGGAGAAGGCAGAGCAGCAGGCTGCAGCACAGGAGCTGAAGAGCATCCTAAAGGCTGCCAAGCAGATAGGTAATCAACTCGCTGGACTGGCAGGGATGCACTTTCAGTCATACAGCACCATTCTAATGTTATCTTATCTGTGAGGCTAAATAGGCAGTGTTTTCCCGAGGACTATTCGAATCAGTGGTGGCAAAGACAGTTGTTGTTTTGTAGACACCATCTGAAATTTAATTTTCTATTTAAAAGCATTATAACCTTTAGACCAGCTTATGTTGCACGGCAGCTTTAAATAGGCTGAATCATGGGGTTGCCCATCCAATGGAGTGCCGCTACTGAATTAATATAGGGTAAACACTGATAGGTAATCAACTCATTGTCCTGGATGATATTCACTCTAAGCCAGGGTTGTCAAACTAATTTTGCCCCGGAGGCTGCATTTGGTCTTCACTGAGGTCTGGAGGGCCGCAATTAAATGTATTATATTTCCTCGCTGTCAAAATGTGCATCAGTTCTCTATCGCCCCACAACGGCTTCCTGATGTGACTTATAATTAGATTAGATGCAAATCCCCCACAATTCCTCCCGAAGTTGTACAGTGGTGCAACACAGGTCCTTCTCCTACTGCTCTTATTACTATTCTGATACTGCCTGTTGGGGGATCACACACCCCATACTGCCTGTTGGGGGATCACACACCCCATACTGCCTGTTGGGGGATCACACACCCCATACTGCCTGTTGGGGGATCACACACCCCATACTGCCTGTTGGGGGATCACACACCCCATACTGCCTGTTGGGGGATCACACACCCCATACTGCCTGTTGGGGGATCACACACCCCATACTGCCTGTTGGGGGATCACACACCCCATACTGCCTGTTGGGGGATCACACACCCCATACTGCCTGTTGGAGGATCACACACCCCATACTGCCTGTTGGAGGATCACACACCCCATACTGCCTGTTGGAGGATCACACACTCCATACTGCCTGTTGGAGGATCACACACCCCATACTGCCTGTTGGAGGATCACACACTCCATACTGTCTGTTGGAGGATCACACACCCCATACTGCCTGTTGGAGGATCACACACCCCATACTGCCTGTTGGGGGATCACACACTCCATACTGCCTGTTGGGAGATCACACACCCTATACTGCCTGTTGGGAGATCACACACCCTATACTGCCTGTTGGGGGATCCGTCCCCTAATCCCACTGCATCCCTGATAGATATCAGTGGAGTGCAGCAGAGAGTGGACTCTCCCCGTGTGGAGCACCTCTGTAGTGTACCGGAAGAAACTGAGGCCCGACACACAAGAAGGCATCTTTGAGGCTCTCTCAATTTGTCCATCCTTGATTCCTCACGTCCCCTCTCCTCACCTCCTTCTCAATACACATTAGAGGAAAACATCCAAGGTTCCTCCCCTCTGACTTTCTCCTCCAACTAGTTTTGAGAAGGTGACGAGGAGAATTGAGGGAAGACAAATTGAGAACAAGCCTGGGGTTCTAACAGTAGCTACATGTGTGTGTGGAGGATCAAGAGCTCAGGACAGCTAGTGGAGGCTGGCTGCCTGGGGGTGTGTCTCTGTCCAATGACTCATGCATATCAGGCCAGGGTCAGTGTCTCTGAAAGATGAGTAATATAGTGTAGAGCTTGATGCAGGTTCCTTAGCTGAGGTGTTTTAGTAGATACTACAGTACATTCTAACAATAGACACATGCAGTAGGTCACTGAAACCATGTTGTGCAGGCAGGATTTCTACTTTGAAATGCTGTCTAAGAGCTCACCAAGAGAAACATGATGTCCTACCTACCTTCTTGAAACCCTGTGAAAAAGACAATTTTCTATTTATTTGCCTTCTGTTCGCCACTACTCTTTTTGTGTCCTCATCATTGAAAAGCTAAAGAGCCTTCTGCGATAATAAACACGTTTTTGGGATATTTTTGAAAGGTTCTTGACCATGCAATTTTGGTCCTTTTAATGTGCCCTTAGCCTGTCTGTCTACCTAGAGCGTAGAGAGTAAAGTAATGCTCCAGAGCCCACTGAGAATGACGATGAAAAGCACCCATCGTGCCCTGACACACACAGAGGAGAGTGAGACGCTTTTAGGCCATTTTAATTGGCTTAAATCCTTTTCATTCGTTTCTCTCTGCCTCTCTAAGTATCACCCTTTATCTCTCTCTCTTGCGCTCTCTCTCTCTTTTTCTCCTCTCTCTCACTCTCATCTCTTTTGGACAATTAGTCCTGATTCCCTTGATTAAACAGAGCTCCAAATGAGCTACACGTGTCTTTTAGGAAGTGCTCTTTTTCATCTTTCATTTCTCTGAGGAGCAGTGCTAGACAATGGTAGTGTTTTACTGCTTGGAGCATACAGTTGGAGCATACAGTTGGAGCATACAGTTGGAGCATACAGTTGGAACATACAGATGTAACATACAGATGTAACATACAGATGGAGCATACAGTTGGAGCATACAGTTGGAGCATACCGTTGGAACATACAGTTGGAACATACAGCTGGAACATACAGTTGGAGCATACAGCTGGAACATACAGCTGGAGCACATAGCAGTGCAGCAAGAAATGTCACATTGCTGTAGCCACTAGCCAGCTAGGTATCACTAATGGTAATAGTAATGGTAGTGGGTTTTCTGATCATCACAATGATCATCATCAGTGTCAGCATATTTAGGTCACGAGGAGACAAGGGCCATCAAGCAGATCTTCCTCGGCAGCCGACGCCTCCTGTGCTGCTGTGGCCCCTCTGGGAGAGTCCCAGGTGGGGGGAGTCTAATTTGGTCTTCGGTTACAACTGAAATACTCAAATCAAATTTTAATAAAATACTATGACTATATATAGGCATACTTAAAATAAAATATTTTAAAAAATACATTTTCTTCCTAGTGTTTTATTATTCTACTATCATACTTTTCTTAGAGCATTATAAATACATAAATATTTAAATAAGTAATAATGTATGTATTTATTTATTCATGTTTTACAGGTGGCGGAGTTTGTTTGTTCCCAGAGCTCCTGTCGCTCCCCTCAGCGTGGCTCGGCCTTCGGACGCAACATCACCTTCTCCTATGACTGTTACACCCTGGAACCCCCAGGAGGCCCTGCCCTGGGCGGGGGGCCCTGAGGACGAGACCCCTGGTGGAGGCCTGGACTTCCAAAGCTTCCTCAACAACCATCAAGGCCTCTGGGGTAATGGGGGAGAGGCGGATGGAGGCAGGCTAAGCCCGGGAGGGGCTCAGAGCTCTGGGGATGGGACCAAACCTGAGGGGGAGGTGGAGAAGTTCCTGAACGGAGGCAACATGATCTCCTCCAGCCCTGAGGAACTGTGCACCTCCCTGTTTGAGATGCTGGCCTCCACCAAGAGTGACGACGAGCTGCAGAACGAGGTGAGCAGCCCTCTCTCACACCACCTTTACCCTTTCCACACTATTGTGCCGACCCAAACCTCAGTTATTCCTTGACCTTAGCCAGCTGGCCTCTGGGGTTTAAACCCCGGTTCAGACCACATCCACTTTGGACCTCGTCTCCACGGCAGGTCAACCTTGGCCTTTAGTGTGTCGGTGTGAGGTTGACGTGGTGCGTGTCTGGAGAGATCTGGAGTTTGGAGAGATCTGGAGCTCTGACCTTAACCTTGTAAGAGAGGAGGAAGACTTTACTGCACACCAGGATAAAGGCTGCGGTATGCCTGACATACACACCAGGATAAAGGCTGCGGTATGCCTGACATACACACCAGGATAAAGGCTGCGGTATGCCTGACATACGCACCAGGATAAAGGCTGCGGTATGCCTGACATATGCACCAGGATAAAGGCTGCGGTATGCCTGACATGCACACCAGGATAAAGGCTGCGGTATTGTGCAGTATGCCACACACAATAAGTGAAACAGTGTTCAGGTTCAATGTTTAATGTCTGAGATTCTCTCAGGTTTTTAGAGGGTGGAAAGACCTTGGGTTTAGTGTATGTGGAAAGGATTTGCACCGTTACCAATGAATCAAGACTAGCCAGAAGTACTGGGCAACAACAGGCAATTAAGGCAGCACTTAGTCTGTGCTGAGCCATGGTGTTATTGAGACATGTTCACTTCTTCCACAAGAAAATAACACACTTACACAGAAGGATAGATGCCAGGTTGTGACAGAGGAGAGGAAGGATGGATTGATGAGGCTCTGGGCAGAGCTCCCATCTCTCTTATACAGGTGCTTAATTTAGAGTCGTTCTCTCTCTCCCTCGCTCCCCTGCAGCCCACAAAAACACAAGGTCGCCACACACATTTAATTAATATAATTTATTAGTGGCTCTCTGTTATCCAGCATCCAGTCTAGAAGAGGTGTGTGTCTGCGTGCTTGTCTGTTAGCAGTTAAAGGTCAGGGTTAGAGTGCCCCTTAGGCCACATGCTCTGTCGGCCACATGCTGAGACCTCTGGCAATGAGATTTCATCCATAACTTTCACTTATGAATTAGACAGTGCCTCTTTCTGTCCTCTTGAGTCCCTCCCTTCTCTTTCCTTCTCTCCACAGCAGAGTGTAGGTTTTACTAATACCTGAGTCTACATTCTCTTCTAATGTTCTTCACGTAGCTGACATTTGGAAGCCAACTCTCCTACTGACATCTTTCGATGTGGAGTGCCCTTTGTGTGTGTGCCCTCCTCTCTGTGTGTGACTCCAAATTCAACAGCAAAGTTTAAAGACTCTGTACCATTACATGTGACAGAGGATAAACCCCCGCTTATTATTTTATTACCTCTCATTTGTACCCCTGGAATGATGACATTTGCTGCAATAAAGGTATGTTTTTGTTTTTTGTGAAGAGAGCTGAAGCTCCATTAAAGCACCAGGATATAGACTATTGAGTTATTATATTCATAGTTTTGACCGTTGTAAGACCTACTGTATGCAGGTGTGCTGCTTGTATGGCAGTCTCATTCAACATTTTGTATTATAACCAGTGCTCTATGTGGACACTGATAGTTGCCTGTCTTCCTGAAAGCTTGTTGTAGCCTATGCGTTTTCCAGAACAATCTATGGTTCACAGTTCACCTAATGTCTCAGCCTCATCCAGGCTTAAAGGTAAAAAAAAATGGCTTCAGGGTGGTTAGGTCTGTGAGCTCCTTCCTTCTGAGGGGAAAACTCTCTCACTCCCAGCGGACTTCTCTGTCCTCCTCACCTTCCCTTCCAGGCTGAGAGGATCCAATGAACTTCAAGGACAGAATTCATGAGTGCCCATAAAAAATATATTTTCTCAGGGCAGCAGGGGAAAAACAGACCAACAATATCAACACAGTCCCAGGGTCATTTCACCTCCAAAAAGCACAAGGTTTTCGACACCCACCACCTCAGATTGTTCTGAAGTCAATTATGTTGTAAGAAACAGAAGGTTACAGATCATTTTATGATATCCAATTGGTAGTTAGTCTTGTCCCATCGCTGAAACTCCCGTACGGACTCGGGAAAGGCGAAGGTCGAGAGTCATGCCTCCTCCGAAACACGACCCTGCCAAGCCACACTGCTTCTTGACACACTGCTCGCTTAACCCGGTAGACAGTCGCACCAATGTGTCGGCGGAGACGCCGTACAGCTGGCGACCGCAGTCAGCGTGCATGCGACCAGCCCGCCACAAGGAGTCGCTAGAGCGCGATGGGACAAGGACATCCCGGCCGGCCAAACCCTCTCCTAACCCGGACAACACTGGGCCAATAGTGCGCCGTCTCTCGGTCGCGGCCGGCTGTGACATAGCCTGGGAACAAACTTGGGTCTGTAGTGACGCCTTAGACCGCTGCGCCACTCGGGAGGCCCCCTGCAACATTATCTCTGAGAAATTAAGCTAATTGATTGCACCCAAATTCAGTAAATATAGTACATAACCTAAGACATGAGGATTCCAAAGAAATTGTCAAAAGCCCCCCCCCCCCATGCCAAATCTTATCTGTTTCAAATGACAGAAATGATTTCAGAACAATCAGAGATTGTGGGTGTCATTGCTTTCTGAAACGACATGGAACGACCCTCCAGTCACTGAGAGGGAAAGGAATAAAACCAAGACCCAGCACTCAGAGAAACAGACTACCCTTCACAAAGGACCTGGCTGACCTGTCACCTGACATCATCAAAGTGCATCTGTTGTTTGGCTCCTCTACCGCGGTGGCTAGCCAAGTCTCCAGAGAGGATGTGGAAAAGCAAAAGAGCAAAGTTTCTCTTTCCATCAAACTATCCATCCATTTATCCATCTGCAGACTGAAAAGCATGAATTGAATGATCAGTTTTGTTGTTTTTATTTAAACAAAAAAAAAGAAAGGGATATTTTATTTTATATATATATTCAAAAATGCTCATATCTTCTAATGTCAGGTACTATGTTGGTTTTGATGTTGTCTCATTGAGTGCAGTTACATGCACATAAACGATTTCCTTAACAATCATGTTTACATGGACACATCTGAAGTCAGGCTTCCTGATGGGACTTAAATAAATGCAGAAAATCGGTAATCAGAATAAACATTCTACCACAACGGCCATGTTATTTTTGTGAAGCCTGATTGAGTTTGGACGTATATAGTTTGTATGTGAAATGTATTTTTAAGATGCTTATTTTCAGTTTTTCCCAAACTCACGTCACTCGTGCATAAGAGGGAGGCTTGTGCTACCGGTGCTGGCACATGTGCAGATCAATTACACCGATGGAACCTGGATTAAGCTGTTGCCCTAATAATTCCAGATTGCTCAGGAAACTAGGTGTTTTATTCAGCGTGTGCTTACTTCCATTTACTTCCAAGGTGTCGAAGGCGTTCCACAGGGATGCTGGCCCACGTTGACTCCAATGCTTCCCACAGTTGTGTCAAGTTGGCTGGATGTCCTTTGGGTGGTGGAACATTCTTGATACACACACAGGAAACTGTTGGGCGTGAAAAACCCAGCAGCGTTACAGTTCTTGACATACTCTAACTGGTGCGCCCGGCACCTACTATCAAACGCCGTTCAAAGGCACTTCAATCTTTTGTCTTGCCCATTCACTCTCTGAATGGCACACATACACAATCCATGTCTCAAGACTTAAAAATCTTGAACCTGTCTCCTCCCCTTGATGTACACTGATTTGAATTGGATTTGACATGTGACATCAATAAGGGATCATAGCTTTCAACTGGTCAGTCTATATAATGGAAAGAGCAGGTGTTCCCGACTTGTGCAGCTGTCTAAGGCACTGCATCTCAGTGCAAGAGGCGTCACTACAGTCCCTGGTTTGAATCCAGGCAGTATCACATCCGGCCGTGATTGGGAGTCTCATAGGGCGGCGCACAATTGGCCCAGCGTTGTCTGGGTTTGACTGGGGTAGGCCGTCATTGTAAATAAGAATTTGTTCTTAACTGACTTTCCTGGTTTAATAAAGGTTACATTTAAAAAATAAATACATACTTTTTTGCCCCTAATGTTGTGTACATGTAAACATGTATGTAAACATACTCATTGTGTCTGTTACACACAGTATTTCCACCCCCTATGGTTAATACTGTATGTTTCTCTCCTGTGCTAGCCAGCTCCTTGCTCAGTGATCGTTTCCCTCCCAGTCAGGTTTACTGTTGTTTTGCTGTCCCCAGCCAGCTAAGTGCCAGGTGGCTGTGTTTGGGGGGCTAAGCGGCACAGCATTATTCTGTCTCAGGCCCAGACTTACTTTGGGCATGGTAATTACCAGGTGCTCAGTCTTGGCACTGAATGCGTGTGTTTGGAGGGGAGGATGGAGGTTGAACCATAGGATGTGTTTGTTTACTGCTTTAGTGTTTTTTGGCTTAAGCACACCAGCTGATGTCTCCCCCTCTATTACTCTCTCTCTGCTCCTCTCCTTCTTGCCCTCTCTTTTTCTCTCTGCTTCGCTCTTGCTCTCTCTCTCTCTCGCTTTCTCTCTGTATCTCTCTCTCTCTATATATCTCTGTATCTCTCTCCCTCTGTATCTCTCTCTCTCTCTCTCTCTCTGTATCTCTCTCGGTATCACTCTCTGTGTATCTCTCTCTCTCTGTATCTCTGTATCTCTTTCAATTCAATTCAATTCAAGGGCTTTATTGGCATGGGAAACATGTGTTAACATTGCCAAAGCAAGTGAGGTAGATAATATATAAAGTGAAATAAATAATAAAAATTAACAGTAAACGTTACACATACAGAAGTTTCAAAACAGTAAAGACATTAATGTCATATTATTTATATATATATATATATATATATATATATATATATATATATATATATACATACATACATACAGTGGGGGAAAAAGTATTTAGTCAGCCACCAATTGTGCAAGTTCTCCAACTTAAAAAGATGAGGCCCGTCATTTTCATCATAGGTACACTTCAACTATGACAGACAAAATGAGAAAAAAAATCCAGAAAATCACATTGTAGGATTTTTAATTTATTTATTTGCAAATTATGATGGAAAATAAGTATTTGGTCACCTACAAACAAGCAAGATTTCTGGCTCTCACAGACCTGTAACTTCTTCTTTAAGAGGCTCCTCTGTCCTCCACTCGTTACCTATATTAATGGCACCTGTTTGAACTTGTTATCAGTATAAAAGACACCTGTCCACAACCTCAAACAGTCACACTCCAAACTCCACTATGGCCAAGACCAAAGAGCTGTCAAAGGAAACCAGAAACAAAATTGTAGACCTGCACCAGGCTGGGAAGACTGAATCTGCAATAGCTAAGCAGCTTGGTTTGAAGAAATCAACTGTGGGAGCAATTATTAGGAAATGGAAGACATATAAGACCACTGATAATCTCCCTCGATCTGGGGCTCCACGCAAGATCTCACCCCGTGGGGTCAAAATGATCACAAGAACGGTGAGCAAAAATCCCAGAACCACACCTAGTGAGTGACCTGCAGAGAGCTGGGACCAAAGTTACAAAGTCTACGATCAGTAACGCACTACGCCGCCAGGGACTCAAATCCTGCAGTGCCAGACGTGTCCCCCTGCTTAAGCCAGTACATGTCCAGGCCCGTCTGAAGTTGGCTAGAGAGCATTTGGATGATCCAGAAGAAGATTGGAAGAATGTCATATGGTCTGATGAAACCAAAATATAACTTTTTGGTAAAAACTCAACTTGTCGTGTTTGGAGGACAAAGAATGCTGAGTTGCATCCAAAGAACACCATACCTACTGTGAAGCATGGGGGTGGAAACATCATGCTTTGGGGATGTTTTTCTGCAAAGGGACCAGGACGACTGATCTGTGTAAAGGAAAGAATGAATGGGGCCATGTATCGTGAGATTTTGAGTGAAAACCTCCTTCCATCAGCAAGGGCATTGAAGATGAAACGTGGCTGGGTCTTTCAGCATGACAATGATCCCAAACACACCGCCCGGGGAACGAAGGAGTGGCTTCGTAAGAAGCATTTCAAGGTCCTGGAGTGGCCTAGCCAGTCTCCAGATCTCAACCCCATAGAAAATCTTTGGAGGGAGTTGAAAGTCCGTGTTGCCCAGCAACAGCCCCAAAACATCACTGCTCTAGAGGAGATCTGCACGGAGGAATGGGACAAAATCCCAGCAACAGTGTGTGAAAACCTTGTGAAGACTTACAGAAAACGTGTGACTGTCATTGCCAACAAAGGGTATATAACAAAGTATTGAGATAAACTTTTGTTATTGACCAAGTACTTATTTGCAAATACATTAATTAAAAATCCTACAATGTGATTATCTGGATTTATTTTCCTCATTTTGTCTGTCATAGTTGAAGTGTACCTATGATGAAAATTACAGGCCTCTCTCTTCTTTTTAAGTGGGAGAAGTTGCACAATTGGTGGCTGACTAAATACTTTTTTGCCCCACTGTATATATACAGTGTTGTAACAATGTACAAATAGTTAAAGTACACAAGGGAAAATAAATAAGCATTAATATGGGTTGTATTTACAATGGTGTTTGTTCTTCACTGGTTGCCCTTTTCTTGTGGTCACAAATCTTGCTGCTGTGATGGCACACTGTGGAATTTCACCCAGTACATATGGGAGTTTATCAAAATTGGATTTGTTTTCGAATTCTTTGTGGATCTGTGTAATCTGAGGGAAATATGTATCTCTATGGTCATACGTTGGACAGGAGGTTAGGAAGTGCCGCTCAGTTTCCCCCTCCTTTTGTGGGCAGTGTGCACATAGCCTGTCTTCTCTTGAGAGCCAGGTCTGTCTACAGCGGCCTTTCTCAATAGCAAGGCTATGCTCACTAAGTTTGTACATGGTCAAAGCTTTCCTTAAGTTTGGGTCAGTCACAGTGGAGAGGTATTCTGCCACTGTGTACTCTCTGTTTAGGGCCAAATAGCATTCTAGTTTGCTCTTTTTTTTTGTTAATTCTTTCCAATGTGTCAAGTAATTATCTTTTTGTTTTCTCATGATTTGGTTGGGTCTAATTGTGCTGCTGTCCTGGGGATCTGTGGGGTGTGTTTGTGAACAGAGCCCCAGGACCAGCTTGCTTAGGGGACTCTTCTCCAGGTTCATCTCTCTGTAGGTGATGGCTTTGTTATGGAAGGTTTGGAAATCGCTTCCTTCTAGGTGGTTGTAGAATTCAACGTCTCTTTTCTGGATTTTGATAATTAGTGGGTATCGGCCTAATTCTGCTCTGCATGTATTATTTGGTGTTCTACGTTGTACACCGAGGATATTTTTGCAGAATTCTGCATGCAGAGTCTCAATTTGGTGTTTGTCCCATTTTGTGAAATCTTGGTTGGTGAGCGGACCTCACAACCGTAAAGGGCAATGGGCTCTATGACTGATTCAAGTATTTTTAGCCAGATCCTAATTGGTATGTTGAAATTTGTTCCTTTTGATGGCATAGAATGCCCTTCTTGCCTTGTCTCTCAGATCGTTCATAGCTTTGCGGAAGTTACCTGTGGCACTGATGTTTAGGCCAAGGTATCTATAGTTTTATGTGTGTTCTAGGGCAACAGTGTCTAGATGGAATTTGTATTTGTGGTTCTGGCGACTGGACCTTTTTGGAACACCATTATTTTGGTCTTACTGAGATTTACTGTCAGGGCCCAGGTCTGACAGAATCTGTGCAGAAGATCTAGGTGCTGCTGTAGGCCCTCCTTGGTTGGTGACAGAAGCACCAGATCATCAGCAAACAGTAGACATTTGACTTCGGATTCTAGTAGGGTGAGGCCGGGTGCTGCAGACTTTTCTAGTGCCCGGGCCAATTCGTTGATGTATATGCTGAAGAGGGTGGGGCTTAAGCTGCATCCCTGTCTCACCCCATGACCCTGTGTGACGAAATGTGTGTGTTTTTTGCCAATTTTAACCACACACTTGTTGTTTGTGTACATGGATTTTATAATGTCGTATGTTTTACCCCCAACACCACTTTCCATCAATTTGTATAGCAGACCCTCATGCCAAATTGAGTCGAAGGCTTTTTTGAAATCAACAAAGCATGAGAAGACTTTGCCTTTGTTTTGGTTTGTTTGGTTGTCAATTAGGGTGTGCAGGGTGAATACACGGTCTGTTGTACGGTAATTTGGTAAAAAGCCAATTTGACATTTGCTCAGTACATTGTTTTCATTGAGGAAATGTACGAGTCTGCTGTTAATGATAATGCAGAGGATTTTCCCAAGGTTACTGTTGACGCATATTCCACGGTAGTTATTGGGGTCAAATTTGTCTCCACTTTTGTGGATTGGGGTGATCAGTCCTTGGTTCCAAATATTGGGGAATATGCCAGAGCTAAGGATGATGTTAAAGAGTTTTAAATATAGCCAATTGGAATTTGTTGTCTGTATATTTGATCATTTCATTAAGGATACCATCAACACCACTGGCCTTTTTGGGTTGGAGGGTTTTTATTTTGTCTTGTAACTCGTTCCAAGGTAATTTGAGAATCCAGTGGGTTCTGGTAGTCTTTAATAGTTGATTCTAAGATTTGTATTTGAACATGTATATGTTTTTGTTCGTTATTTTTTGTTATAGAGCCAAAAAGATTGGAGAAGTGGTTTACCCATACATCTCCATTTTGGATAGATAATTCTTTGTGTTGTTGTTTGTTTAGTGTTTTCCAATTTTCCCAGAAGTGGTTAGTCTATGGATTCTTCAATTACATTGAGCTGATTTCTGACGTGCTGTTCCTTCTTTTTCCATAGAGTATTTCTGTATTGTTTTAGTGATTTACCATAGTGAAGGCGTAGACTCAGGTTTTCCGGGTCTCTATGTTTTTGGTTGGACAGGTTTCTCAATTTCTTTCTTAGATTTTTGCATTCGTCATCAAACCATTTGTCATTGTTGTTCATTTTCTTCGGTTTTCTATTTGAGATTTTTAGATTTGATAGGGAAGCTGAGAGGTCAAATATATTGTTAAGATTTTCTACTGCCAAGTTTACACCTTTACTATTCCAGTGGAACGTTTTACCCAGGAAATTGTCTAGAAGGGATTGAATTTGTTGTTGCCTACTTGTTGTTGCCTACTTTTTGGTAGGTTTCCAAACTGCATTCCTTCCATCTATAGCATTTCTTAATGTTACTCATTTCCTTCGACTTTGATGCCTCGTGATTGAGTATTGCTCTGTTTAAGGAGACTGTGATTTTGCTGTGGTCTGATAGGGGTGTCAGTGGGCTGACTGTGAACGCTCTGAGAGACTCTGGGTTGAGGTCAGTGATAAAGTAGTCTACAGTACTACTGCCAAGAGATGAGCTATAGGTGTACCTAACATAGGAGTCCCCTCGAAGCCTACCATTGACTATGTACATACACAGCGTGCGACAGAGCTGCAGGAGTTGTGACCCATTTTTGTTATGTTGTCAAAGTTATGTCTAGGGGGGCATATGTGGGAGGGAATGCTGTCACCTGCAGGCAGGTGTTTGTCCCCCTGTGTCCTGAGGGTGTCAGATTCTTGTCCGGTTCTGACATTTAGGTTGCCACAGACTAGTACATGTCCCTGGGCCTGGAAGCTGTCTTCATTAAAGTATGGGGATTCTAGTGGGGGGATATAGGTAGCACACAGGAGGACATTTTTCTCTGTTAAGATAATTTCCTTTTGCATTTCTAGCCAAATGTAAAATGTTCCTGTTTTGATTAATTTCATTGAGTGAGTTAGGTCTGCTCTATACCAAATTAGCATACCCCCTGAGTCCCTTCCCTGTTTCACACCTGGTAGTTTGGTGGATGGGACTACCAGCTCTCTGTAACCTAGAGGGCAACCAGCGGGTCCGTCTCCTCTATACCAGGTTTTCTGCAGGATGACAATGTCTGTCTTACCGATTTCTTTGGTGAAGTCCGGGTTCCTGCTCTTTAGGCCAAAGGCAGATGACCTCAAGCCTATCTCTCTCTCTGTATCTCTGTATCTCTGTATCTCTGTATCTCTGTATCTCTGTATCTCTGTATCTCTCTCTCTCTCTCTCTCTCTCTCTCTCTCTCTCTCTCTCTCTCTCTCTCTCTCTCTCTCTCTCTCTCTCTCTCTCTCTCTCTCTCTCTCTCTCTCTCTCTCTCTCTCTCTCTCTGTTTCTGTATCTCTCTCTCTCTGTATCTGTTTCTGTATCTCTCTCTCTCTGTACCTCTCTCTGTATCTCCCTCTCTCTCTCTGTATTTTTTTCTCTGTATCTCTCTCTCTCTGTATTTCTCTCCCTCTCTGTATCTCTCTCTCTGTATCTCTCTATCTCTCTCTCTGTATTTTTTCTCTGTATCTCTCTCTCTGTATCTCTCTCCCTTTCTGTATCTCTCTCTGTATCTCTCTATCTCTCTCTCTATTTTTTTCTCTGTATCTCTCTCTCTCTGTATTTCTCTCCCTCTCTGTATCTCTCTCTCTGTATCTCTCTATCTCTCTCTCTGTATTTTTTCTCTGTATCTCTCTATCTCTCTCTCTGTACCTCTCTCTGTATCTCCCTCTCTCTCTCTGTATTTTTTTCTCTGTATCTCTCTCTCTCTGTATCTCTCTATCTCTCTCTCTGTATTTTTTCTCTGTATCTCTCTCTCTGTATCTCTCTCCCTTTCTGTATCTCTCTCTGTATCTCTCTATCTCTCTCTCTGTATCTCTCTATCTCTATCTCTCTCTGTGTATCTCTGTCTCTGTATCTCTCTCTCTGTCTCTGTGTCTCTGTATCTCTGTCTCTCTCTCTGTATCTCTGTCTGTCTCTCTCTCTGTATCTCTGTCTCTGTCTCTCTCTCTCTGTATCTCTCTCTCTGTATCTTTCTCTCTCTCTCTGCATCTCTCTCTCTCTCTCTCTCTCTCTCTCTCTCTCTCTCTCTCTGTATCTCTCTCTCTCCTCCAGCTATTTGAGCTGCTGGGCCCAGAGGGATTTGGGATGATCTCTGTTCTCCCCCAGCGAAGGTCTTCCATCATGAATTCTCTCCTTTCCATCCCTGCAGACAGGATCAACTACCCACCAGGTGAGTCAGACCCCACCCCCTGCACCAGAGGCATCCAGGTCATCTCCATAGAAACTAGAGATCCACCACACTCTCTGAGAGCAGCGGGGTAGAGCATTGTTGAGAAATTAAACTGTAGATAATTGGTTTGAAATTCAAAGTCTACCTACCTAGACAAATCTACTGACTCCAACATTCATCATTGAAAAAAAATTAAACTATGAAATAAATAACTATTTTGCCTGTCACTACCCCTCATTTGGAGGACAGCTTTTAATATTAGGCCTTTTTAATTTAGATGTTCAATACTTATTTACCCACAACCTTCATCAAAGTCAGGGTTTTCAAGGGAAGGAGAAGGTGTGGTCTGAAGTATAGGAGGAGGAGAGGGTGATGTATGATAGGGTCACTAAGGTCGACTCTTGGCTATGCATTTCTCAGCGGGGTCATGACCTTTAACACCTGGTCCATGTTTGGATGTTAATCATTACAACACAAACAACACAGTCCAGCTCCAACAACCCTTAAAGATCTATCTGAGGGTTTGATGTACAAATCAATATTAGACTCTGTAAATCTTTGATGGTGTCCAGTACTCTAGTACAGAGAGGTACAGTATGAAATGCAGTGTCCCTGTCTCTTTGTCATGGGTGAAGGTTGGTAAAGCTGTAGCCTACTAAGGCATACAATTACAAATACTTCCCTACTGCTATTCAAGATGGAAAATGTTAATTTTATGTACATTTCACATAACTGTGAAAACGCTATTCACCATCCTCTTTACCGAAAGGTTCAACATTCCATTCTATACCTTTTTCCTCCCTCCCTCCCTCCCTCCCTCCCTCCCTCCCTCCCTCCCTCCCTCCCTCCCTCCCTCCCTCCCTCCCTCCCTCCCTCCCTCCCACATTGTTCTCTCATTTCTTTGTTCCCATCACCTACCCCTCAGGTCTGTTTTGGAGCTGTGTATTGCTCTCGTGTTCTGCATGATTGTCAAACGGCTCAATACACTGAAAAGCTATTACCTAAAGATAGCCCATTAAGCTTAGCTCAGGTCCTTCACTATTTCTCTAGTTTTTGGGGGAGGAGGATGGGAGGATGGGAGGTTGGTGGAGGTAATGCACCATGATCCATTTAAGTCCAAGATAGTCATCATCTCCAGCACTAGACCAGTCACTCTCCTTTTGCCCCTCTTGCCTTCCACTACTTCTCACAAATCAGAGAAAATGTAGCAAAGTATGATTTCACTCTATAGACAAATACCTGGCTCATGCCTTGTATGGTATTACTGTCCTCACAATGACATCTGGAAGGGAACTGTGCCTCTGTCTACGTCCTTTAGTACGTTCGTCACATGCAATATCTCAGACAGCACTGGCCCAATTTTGGCGAAACTTTGGTGAATGATGCATCTTGCCATAGAGATCCGGCACATACACAATGACACTGATTGGCCCAAGGGGGGTACTGTAGTAATCTACTGAATTTCAAAAGTTTGAACAAGCATGTCTCCTGTTCCGTTTGAGCTACTGTCATGGAATGAGCTGTTATATGCATCCCCTCATGAGCAACACGTTAGGGCCATTTTGTCCTCCACCAAACCAACATTTGTACAAGCATAGCTCCTGCCCCGTTTGAGCTACAGTCATGTTGTTTTGGACATGTTAACATCTTCTCATTAGAAACAAGTTTCCCATAATTACCTATGTAATTTGGTACTTACAAATGGAATGTCTTTCCACACAACATATGTTGGAATAATTGACACAGGGAGGAGCGCCACATCATTCGTGGGGGACAACATGTTCACTGTAGACTTGTTATTATATTGAGGGGTGGCATTATCCCTTAGCCTGGTCCTAGATCTGTTTCTACTGTCTTGCCAACTCCTATGATCAGTGTCCAGCACAAATGGATCTGGGACCAGGTTAGTACCAGAGAATACACTGCCTTGGTTGGTGCTGAAGCGTTCTCCCCTGTACTAGGATATGTGTCCTGCTGTAACTTAGCTATGCTGATCTGCTCTTTCCTCTCTATATACAGTAGCCTATGCAGTAGCCACTATTGTTTTCACTATATATTTTACCTCTTGGGGATGTCATTCGAAAACATAATGTTAACTTTCACTGCTATGCGGATGACACACAGCTGTACATTTCAATGAAACATTGTGAAGCCCCAAAATTGCCCTCGCTAGAAGCCTGTGTTTCAGACATAAGGAAGTGGATGGCTGCAAACGTTCTACTTTTAAACTCGGACAAAACAAAGATGCTTTTTCTAGGTCCCAAGAAACAAAGAGATCTTCTGTTGAATCTGACAATTCATCTTAATGGTTGTACAGTCGTCTCAAATAAAACTGTGAAGGACCTAGGCATTACTCTGGACCCTGATCTCTCTTTTGACGAACATATCAAGACTGTTTCAAGGACAGCTTTTTTCCATCTACGTAACATTGCAAAAGTCAGAAAATTTCTGTCCAAAAATGATGCAGAAAAATTAATCCATGCTTTTGTCACTTCTAGGATAGATAATGCTCTACTTTCTGACTACCCGGATAAAGCACTAAATACACTTTAGTTAGTGCTAAATACGGCTGCTAGAATCCTGACTAGAACCCCAAAAATGTGATCATATTACTCCAGTGCTAGCCTCTCTACACTGGCTTCCTGTCAAGGCAAGGGCTGATTTCAAGGTTTTACACCTAACCTACAAAGCATTACATGGGCTTGCTCCTACCTATCTCTCTGATTTGGTCCTGCCGTACATACCTACACGTACGCTACGGTCACAAGACTCAGGCCTCCTAATTGTCCCTAGAATTTCTAAGCAAACAGCTGGAGGCAGGGCTTTCTCCTATAGAGCTCCATTTTTATGGAATGATCTGCCCACCCATGTGAGAGACGCAAACTTGGTCTCAGCCTTTTAAGCCTTTACTGAAGACTCATCTCTTCAGTGGGTCATATGATTGAGTGTAGTCTGGCCCAGGAGTGTGAAGGTGAACGGAAAGGCTCTGGAGCAACGAACTGCCCTTGCTGTCTCTGCCTGGCCGGTTCCCCTCTTTCCACTGGGATTCTCTGCCTCTAACCCTATTACAGGGGCTGAGTCACTGGCTTACTGGTGCTCTTTCCTGCTGTCCCTAGGAGGGGTGCGTCACTTGAGTGGGTTGAGTCACTGAGGGCTATACTCGGCCTTGTCTCAGGATGGTAAGTTGGTGGTTGAAGATATCCCTCTAGGGTGTGGGGGCTGTGCTTTGGCAAAGTGGGTGGGGTTATATCCTTCCTGTGTGGCCCTGTCCGGGGGTATCATCGGATGGGGCCACAGTGTCTCCTGACCCCTCCTGTCTCAGCCTGTCTCTTATCCGGTGTCCTGTGTGAATTTAAGTATGCTCTCTCTAATTCTCTCTTTCCCTCTTTCTCTCGGAGGACCTGAGCCCTAGGACCATGCCTCAGGACTACCTGGCATGATGACTTCTTGCTGTCCCCAGTCCACTTGGCCGTGCTGCTGCTCCAGTTTCAACAGTTCTGCCTGTGATTATTATTATTTGACCATGCTGGTCATTCATGAACATTTGAACATCTTGGCCATGTTCTGTTATAATCTCCACCCGGCACAGCCAGAAGAGGACTGGCCACCCCTCATAGCCTGGTTCTTTTTTAGGTTTCTTCCTAGGTTTTGGCCTTTCTAGGGAGTTTTTCCTAGCCACCGTGCTTCTACACCTGCATTGCTTGCTGTTTGTGGTTTTAGGCTGGGTTTCTGTAAAGCACTTTGAGATATCAGTTGATGTACAAAGGTCTATATAAATAAATTTGATTTGATTTAGTTCAGTGAAGTATCCTCTCTCTACATTATACAGCCTTCTCTATTGCTCTCCCCCTGTAGCTTGGAGCAGAGCTGACTGGCTTAAATTAAGGCAGTTGCCCCTGTAGTTCACTGTTTCCCAGGCTTTGCCTACAGAGTACACTGACTGTTTTATATTGAAGTTACTTCCTCCATGGCCTGTAGCTGAATTCAGTCAGTGATTTCAGTCTGTATTTCCCCACAGCATGGAACTGATTCCACTGGATGTCACTGAAGCTGTTCCCTGTGTAGCACAGTGAGCCCAGTGCCTGACTGTTATGTTTCATACACTGAACCCCATGCTGAGCTAGCAGTATCACTCCTCGTCTCTCCTGCCTTCTGTCTCCTCTTTTTGGAGATGTTTTCTTCGCTTGGAGGCTAATAGTTGTTTTTTTACCCCTTAAAATGTGAACAAAGCTGCGACTAGCTGAAGATGTGATTGGGAGGATAAGGATGGATCATTTGTCATTGCTGGGGTTCCAAATCGTAGGCATCAAAGAAATATATATATATATATATATATATATATATATATATATATATATATATATATATAAGGCTGGAGTTTTAGTTTTTCCAAACGTTTCTTGAATATTTAAAAAAATATTTGTATAGCCCTAAGGGATTCATGTTATCTATTTGAGTCATTCATTTCCCATTAGTTTATTCAAATACATTTACAGCAGTGGTTGTGATACTGTAAATTAACCACCTAATTTAAAGGCCTAGTTCAGTCAAAAATGAGATTATCCTGCATGTGTGAGAGAGAATACTGTGAAATTGTAAATGAGTTAATAGACCAATAAGAGTTCCAAAGCTCTCTGCCAATAACAGCTTGTTTTCAGTTTGCCCCTCGCCACTCAGACAACTCCCAGACAGTCCTAGCAAAATTCTAGCATGAGAAATTGCTCTTTGCTTTTCCCCACCATTTTCATTGAAAACAATCACAGTAAGGTACTTAATTGTTACCCAGAAATGATTTGATATTGAGCCAAAAAACGTCTGCATTGGACTTGTAGTCCTTCACACTCGTACTCATACACAGGCTGAAAATGGCAGATTTGGGCACTGTTAAATACCAAAATTGGAACGCAGTGGCTGTACAGTAAAAACACTATTTTAGTAGTTCTTCAAAGTAAATAAGGCATACTTTAACGACTGCTGAAACCGTCACTTAGATCATGTATTTTCAGGTAGAGATACCTCGTGCAGTCGATTGTGCATTCTTCTCTCTGTTATTTAGCAGGTGTAAAAGAAAAACAGACCGGACATGTAAGCGTGCAATGGATTGTGGTCATTGTAGTTAGTTTACAGCAGAAAACTTGGTAATTTTGTAGAATATTAGCTTCCTACTACATCGCAGTTCGGGTTTGATCTGACTTATCTCTAGAAAAACTGTGCAATGTCCATATTGAGCTCACAGAAAAAACCTAAACGAAATGGAATAAAAATAATTTTACAGGCACCTGTCAATTAGTTATTTTAAAAACAAAAAATACACACCATTTTGGTTAATCGCGCGACCAGAAGTTGCCCCCATCCCTTCCAGTAATTGGCCAACTTTTGCACTTTTGTTGTCTGAGTGAGCAATATGCTGTACATTAGCATGACTATGTATTTTGAAAGATGAGACATTGAGAATTAAAATAAATACAGCTTTGATGTTTAGGGTTGGTCTTACTGGGGTCCTACACATAACAAAAATACATTACACACAACAGATGAACATGTAGTGTGTGTGCATCTATCAGTCACACATACATGTTAGTACAACCATTAGGTCACATGGGGGAGAGGCTTTGTGCTGTGAGGTGTTGCTTTATTTGTTTTTTGAAACCTGGTTTGCTGTTGACTTGCGCTGTATAAGATGGAAGGGAGGTCCATGCACGCATGGCTCTGTATAATACTGTACGTTTCTTAGAATTTGTTCTGGACCTGGGGACTGTGAAAAGACCCCTGGTGGCATGTCTGGTGGGGTAAGTGTGTGTGTGTCAGTGCTGTGTGTAAGTTGACTATGCAAACCTTTTGGAATTTCCAACACATCGTTTCTTATAAAAACAAGAAGTGACACAGTCTTTCCTCAACTCTTAGTCAAGAGTCATATTATTAATATTAGCCCTCCAATTAAGAGCAAGAAGTGCCACTCTGTTCTGGGCCAGCTGCAGCTTAACTAGGTCTTTCTTTGCAGCACTTGACCATGTGACTGGACAATAATCAAGGTAAGGTCAAACTAGAGCCTGCAGGACTTGCTTTGTGGAGTGTGGTGTCAACAAAGCAGAGCATCACTTTATTAAGGATGTCATACAAGCAAGCCACTTCACATTTCCATATTATTCCATATTATAAAACTCATGTGAACGTTTATGATCACTATGTTGGATGGATAGTTACAAGATGACAAGGCATCATACCCTTGTTGTTGTTCTGAACAGAATGAGCCTATGTTTGTCTATTGTGAAGATTTGTTGGGGCACACACATGAATTACTTATTTTTTATGTGCACCAAGATTATGATTTGTTTTCCCTGAATTGAATTGTGAAAGCCTAATTGTAAGATAGTATTTTGTAACTTAGCTTGTCATGTGGGCAATAGAACAAGCTTTCACACGATGCCTTGTTTCAGGTGAACTGTTGTGTCCTCACCTTTGGTCTAATATTTTCATAATCTCCAACCTGTTCCCTTTCAGTTGCTACCATGGTTATGCATATGCTCTTCATATTTCTTCTGCAAGAAACATTTCAATTTAGCACTATCCGTATAGGCCAATTCCCACGGGTTTAAAGGGTTGGACTTAATAACTCAAGAATAAATCGTTATCAGTTTGTGTGCAATTGATTAGTATGTATATTTAGTGTGTAATTAAGCAGTATAAATCATTAATTTGCTGTGGTTGGTTCTATGGTACCTGAGCCTAGCTGTGGTATCAAGTGCCAGGTCGTTTTGACCAGGGGCAGGTAGACACTAGAGGTCGACTGATTTATGATTTTTCAACGCGGATACTGATTTTTGGAGGACCAAAAAAAGCTGATACCGATTAATCGGCCCATTTTTAAATTTTTTATTTATTTATTTATTTGTAATAATGACAATTACAACAATACTGAATGAACACTTATTTTAACTTAATATAATACATCAATAAAATCTATTTAGCCTCAAATAGTTAATGAAAGATGTTCAATTTGGTTTAAATAATGCAAAAACAAAGTGTTGGAGAAGAAATTAAAAGTGCATTATGTGCCATGTAAGAAAGCTAACGTTTAAGTTCCTTGCTCAGAACATGAGAACATATGAAAGCTGGTGGTTCCTTTTAACATGAGTCTTCAATATTCCCAGGTAAGATGTTTTAGGTTGTAGTTATTATAGGACTATTTCTCTCTATATTCCATTTGTATTTCATATACCTTTGACTATTGAATGTTCTTATAGGCACTTTAGTATTGCCAGTGTAACAGTATAGCTTCCGTCCCTCTCCTCGCCCCTACCTGGGCTCGAACCAGGAACACATTGACAACAGCCACCCTCGAAGCATCGTTATCCATCGCTCCACAAAAGCCGCGGCCCTTGCAGAGCAAGGGGAACAACTAGAGCGAGTGACGTTTGAAACGCTATTAGCGCGCACCCCGCTAACTAGCTAGCCATTTCACATCAGTTACACCAGCCTAATCTTGGGAGTTGATAGGCTTGAAGTCATAAACGGCACAATGCTTGAAGCACAGCAAAGGGCTGCTTGCAAAATGCACAAAAGTCCTGTTTGAATGAATGCTTACGAGCCTGCTGGTGCTTACCATCGCTCAGTCAGACTGCTCTATCAAATCATAGACTTAATTATAACATAACACACAGAAATACGAGCCTTAGGTCATTAATATGGTAGAATCTGGAAACTATCATCTCGAAAACAAGACGTTTATTCTTTCAGTGAAATATGGAACTGTTCCGTATTTTATCTAACGGGTGGCATCCATAAGTTTAAATATTCCTGTTACATTGCAGAACCTTCAATGTTATGTCATAGTTACGTCAAATTCTGGCAAATTAGGCGGCCCAAACTGTTGCATATACCCTAACTCTGCTTGCAATGAACGCAAGAGAAGTGACACAATTTCACCTGGTTAATATTGCCTGCTAACCTGGATTTCTTTTAGCTAAATATGCAGGTTCAACCATGTGTAGTTAACTAGTGATTATGATTGATTGATTCTTTTTTATAAGATAAGTTTAATGATTTTAATGCTAGCTAGCAACTTACCTTGGCTTACTGCTTTTGCGTAACAGACAAGCTCCTCGTGGAGTGCAATGAGAGGCAGGTGGTTAGAGCGTTGGACTAGTTAACTGGAAGGTTGCAAGATTGAATCCCCGAGCTGACAAGGTAAAAATCTGTCGTTCTGCCCCTGAACAAGGCAGTTAACCCACCGTTCCTAGGCCGTCATTGTAAACAAGAATGTGTTCTTAACTGACTTGCCTGGTTAAATAAAGATTAAATAAAGGTGTATAAAAAAAAATCCAAATCGGTGTCCAAAAATACCGATTTCCGATTGATATGAAAACTTGAAATCGGCCCGACTTAATCGGCCATTCCGATTAATTGGTCGACCCCTAGTAGACACACCACAATAATTTCTGACCTGATGGGACTGGATAGGTAGCCTAAATAATCACTAGCCTGTGCACCGTGGTACAAAACTGGTTGCAATGTCGTCGTTAATGATGACTTAATCCAGTTGTGATGATGTAATTTTAACCACCATATTAGGCTATATCCACCTACCAGTATCTGTTTTCTTTGCGTTATTTTGGAACTGCCGATGTTAGGGGGCTAGGGGAAGGGCTTAGTGTTTTTCACATCAAGCTCACTTGTGTTCCATGATACTTTATCTCTGGACAATACTGCATCTTAAAGTCTTCACTTCTCTAGGTAACTTCCAGCCCCTGGAAAAATGAGCTGAGTGTGGTGAACTAAAGGTTCATGTTTAATATTGAATCACTTTGATATACACTGCTCAAAAAAATAAAGGGAACACTTAAACAACACAATGTAACTCCAAGTCAATCACACTTCTGTGAAATCAAACTGTCCACTTAGGAAGCAACACTGATTGACAATACATTTCACATGCTGTTGTGCAAATGGAATAGACAACAGTTGGAAATGATAGGCAATTAGCAAGACACCCCCAATAAAGGAGTGGTTCTGCAGGGGGTGACCACAGACCACTTCTCAGTTCCTATGCTTCCTGGCTGATGTTTTGGTCACTTTTGAATGCTGGCGGTGCTTTCACTCTAGTGGTAGCATGAGACGGAGTCTACAACCCACACAAGTGGCTCAGGTAGTGCAGCTCATCCAGGATGGCACATCAATGCGAGCTCTGGCAAGAAGGTTTGCTGTGTCTGTCAGCATAGTGTCCAGAGCATGGAGGCGCTACCAGGAGACAGGCCAGTCCATCAGGAGACGTGGAGGTGGCCGTAGGAGGGCAACAACCCAGCAGCAGGACCGCTACCTCCGCCTTTGTGCAAGGAGGAGCACTGCCAGAGCCCTGCAAAATGACGTCCAGCAGGCCACAAATGTGCATGTGTCTGCTCAAACGGTCAGAAACAGACTCCATGAGGGTGGTATGAGGGCCCGACGTCCACAGGTGGGGGATGTGCTTACAGCCCAACACCGTGCAGGACGTTTGGCATTTGCCAGAGAACACCAAGATTGGCAAATTCGCCACTGGTGCCCTGTGCTCTTCACAGATGAAAGCAGGTTTACACTGAGCACGTGACAGAGTCTGGAGACGCCGTGGAGAACGTTCTGCTGCCTGCAACATCCTCCAGCATGACCGGTTTGGCGGTGGGTCAGTCATGGTGTGGGGTGGCATTTCTTTGTGCTCGCCAGGGGTAGCCTGACTGCCATTAGGTACTGAGATGAGATCCTCAGACCCCTTGTGAGACCATATGCTGGTGCGGTTGTCCCTGGGTTCCTCCTAACGCAAGACAATGCTAGACCTCATGTGGCTGGAGTGTGTCAGCAGTTCCTGCAAGAAGAAGGCATTGATGCTATGGACTGGCCCGCCTGTTCCCCAGACCTGAATCCAATTGAGCACATCTGGGACATCATGTCTCGCTCCATCCACCAACGCCATGTTGCACCACAGACTGTCCAGGAGTTGCCTCATCAGGAGCATGCCCAGGCGTTGTAGGGAGGTCATACAGGCACGTGGAGGCCACACACACTACTGAGCCTCATTTTGACTTGTTTTAAGGACATTACATCAAAGTTGGATAAGCCTGTAGTGTGGTTTTCCACTTTAATTTTGATTGTGACTCCAAATCCAGACCTCCATGGGTTGATACATTTGATTTCCATTGATAATTTTTGTGTGATTTTGTTGTCAGCATATTCAACTATGTAAAGAAAAAAGTATTTAATAAGAATATTTCATTCATTCAGATCTAGGATGTGTTATTTTAGTGTTCCCTTTATTTTTTTGAGCAGTGTATTAACTTCCTTTTACACTGTTGGGGCAGTGGTTATACACTGCAGGGCTGATTGGCCTACTTTAGCTTACTAGTCTCTTCCTCTTTGTCAAGTATTGACCACAGAGAAGACAGATGCAAGACATTTTCTGGGATGTTTTTTTATTTTCTTCCCTTCCATCCATCCACAATTCACATTACACGCATGGAGAGGAAGTGGTGATAGGCTTCTTCTTCTCTTTTCGCTTGTCAAAGTTCACCTGCCTGCCAGACGGCTTTTGAGATTAAAGTTCCCTTGACGATAGAGGGGAGAGGTCAGGAGAGGTTAAAAGAGGATGATTACATTTCCCACTTTCTGCATTCCATCAAAGAATAAGTGGCATTTGGTGGGAGGGTCTGGGTCTGTCAACTTCTGATTATCTTTCAAATTGCAAACTCGTTAATCGGCATGTTGGTAAATACAGTTGAAGACGGAAGTTTACATACACCTTAGCCAAATACATTTTAAACTCGGTTATTCACAATCCCTGACATTTAATCCTAGTAAAAATTCCCTGTCTTAGGTCAGTTAGGACCACCACTTCATTTAAAAAATTTGAAATATCAGAATAATAGTAGTGATTTATTTCATATTTTTATTTTTTTCATCACGTTGTCCCAGTGGGTCAGAAGTTTACATACACTCAATTAGTATTTGGTAGCATTGCCTTTTAAATTGTTTAACTTGGGTCAAATGTTTCGGGTAGCCTTCCACAAGCTTCCCACAATAAGTTGGGTGAATTTTGGCCCATTCCTCCTGACAGAGCTGGTGTAACTGAGTCAGATTTGTAGGCCTCCTTGCTCGCACACGCTTTTTCAGTTCTGCCCACAAGTTTTCTATGGGCTTGAGGTCAGGGCTTTGTGTTGGCCACTCCAATAACTTGACTTTGTCCTTTAAGCCATTTTGCCACAACTTTGGAAGTATGCTTGGGGTCATTGTCCATTTCGAAGACCCATTTGTGACCAAGCTTTAACTTCCTGATTGATGTCTTGAGACGTTGCTTCAATATATCCACATAATTTCCTCCTCATGATGCCATCTATTTTGTGAAGTGCACCAGTCCCTCCTGCAGCAAAGCACCCCCACAACATGATGCTGCCACCCCCGTGCGTCACGGTTGGGATGGTGTTCTTCGGCTTGCAAGAATTCCCCTTTTTCCTCTAAACATAACGATGGTCATTATGGCCAAACAGTTCTAATTTGGTTTCATCAGACCAGAGGGCATTTCTCCAAAAAGGACCATCTTTGTCCCCATGTGCAGTTGCAAACCATAGTCTGGCTTTTTTTATGGCGGGTTTGTAGCAGTGGCTTCTTCCTTGCTGAGCGGCCTTTCAGGTTATGTCGATATAGGACTCGTTTTACTGTGGATATAGATAATTTTGGATCTGTTTCCTCCAGCATCTTCACAAGGTCCTCTGCTGTTGTTCTGGGATTTGCACTTTTTGCACCAAAGTACGTTCATCTCTAGGAGACAGAATGCGTCTCCTTCCTGAGCGGTATGGCGGCTGCGTGGTCCCATGGTGTTTATACTGCACCATATTGTTTGTACAGATGAACGTGGTACCTTCAGGCATTTGGAAATTGCGCCCAAGGTCTACATTTATTTTTCTTCTGAGGTCTTTGCTGAATTATTTTGATATTCCCATGATATCAAGCGAAGAGGCACTGAGTTTGATGGTAGGCCTTGAAATACATCCACAGGTACACCTCCAATTGACCCAATGATGTCAATTAGCCTATCAGAAGCTTCTAAAGCATGACATTTTTTTTTAATTTTCCAAGCTGTCTTAAGGCACAGTCAACTTAGTGTATGTAAACTTCTGACCCAATGGAATTGTGATACAGTGAATTATAAGTTAAATAATCTGTCAGTAAACAATTGTTGGAAAAATGACTTGTGTCATGCACAAATGTATGTACATGTACTCTGCCTGATGGCTGTTTTTACAGATCTCTAAATTAGATTTGAAATCTGTGCAGCATTCTCCTCCTCAAGTAATTCAGGTTGGTAGTACTACTGATGAAGGCAGGAGATGGTGAGATGCTTGATTTGCTTCTCAGGAAGGTTCATAGATATGGATAGTGTTCTATATATATAATTATTATGACAAAGAATAGACTCTTCATGTCTTCTCTAAGCTCCCCCTGAGTACTGAAGCACACACACGCTGTCTCTGAGTAAAATATTTAAAAAACGGAGGGAATTTGAGCTGTTCAGGGTGAACTTAATCATTGCTGACATGGTCACAAACTATTTGGTATCTCTGAAGACAAATGGTCAGGCAGCGAAACACACTGCACCGTCAGCCAGCCCGCTCAGTACTATGGAACTGTCTGTGGAACATGTTCTACATATTAAAATGAGCCAAGACGTGACTTGCAAGATAGTTCCGCTTTCTCATTCACCCACACACACACACACCCATGTGGTAGGCACACAGACACACATTCATGCATGCAATAGGTGCGTGCACGCACGCACACACGGCTGACACACACACACAGACCTTTACCATGCACACACACATCTGTCGTGTCTTTACTACCATTAAATGAAGACTTAGTTTTTATCAAAGATTCTATGTAATTAATATTACGCGATCAACTGATTAATCACGTAACTCTAATTAACTAGGAAGTTGGGGCACCAAGGAAAACTATTCAGATTACAAGGTTATAACTTCCTAAGATAACCTTTCAGATATTTTCATATCTGATCCATAGTCTTCTGATTAATGGATTATTTACTTTACCTCACGTTAGTCTCATTCCAAGCGTCGTAAATTGTTGGTTTTCTGCACGAACCCAGTCTTCACTATGAGTCATCCATCCATCAATTGTCTTAAATAATTGATTTATTACTAACTAAGTAATTCACAGAAATGCATTAACAAACAAACAAGGTAAATGTGGTTACAAGAAATGATAGGGGAATGTGCACTAGTGGGCTAAACCGGCATCGCGGCTTGTTAGACAAGGGGAAGTGGGGGTCGACTAAGAAGTCACTACAAAGTGATAATTATAACAATTGAAATGCTAATCCTTTGCACATCAACGCTCACTCATTCAGGAACAATTCCAATCAATATGTATATTTACGCTCAGTGTGTCGTTGGGATCTTTGTTGAAAAGTTTGTTTCTGTTGGAGAGTTTCATTCTCTCTCTCTCTGTCTTGGATAGAGGGGATAGTTCAGAGAGACAATCATTCATTTGTTATAGAATGGATGTTTCGTCGGTTGTCGTTCTTCGCGTTTGATGATACCGAATTCCTAGCTGCAGACTAGTAATTAATATCAAAGACTTGTTCTTATTCTATCGGTATTGATAGTCTAAGAGTTTAACTACGTGGTGTGGTTAAAAGATTCAGCAATGGTCTACAACCTTTGTCCTTTGTCCAGAAGAGAGGCTGTCCCAGGATGCCTGACCCTAACTGGGCTCAGGGGCGGTCCTCTGATTTAGTTCAAATCAAACGGGAATTGTATTTTCCTTCATTAAACAGTCCAAAATCATATTACAGTTGTGTAAACAGTATCATACTCACTCATTCATCTTAGGTGTAAACCTCATATCTGAGGCTATTACAGTGGGGAGAACCAGTATTTGATACACTGCCGATTTTGCAGGTTTTCCTACTTACAAAGCATGTCGAGGTCTGTAATTTCTATCATAGGAACAGTTCAACTGTGAGAGACTAAATCTAAAACAAAAATCCAGAAAATCATATTGTATGATTTTTAAGTAATTAATTTGCATTTTATTGCATGACATAAGTATTTGATACATCAGAAAAGCAGAACATAATATTTGGTACAGAAACCTTTGTTTGCAATTACAGAAATCATACGTTTCCTGTAGTTCTTGACCAGGTTTGCACACACTGCAGCAGGGATTTTGGCCCACTCCTCCACACAGACCTTCTCCAGATCCTTCAGGTTTCGAGGCTGTCGCTGGGCAATACGGACTTTCAGCTCCCTCCAAAGATGTTCTATTGGGTTCAGGTCTGGAGACTGGCTAGGCCACTCCCGGACCTTGAGATGCTTCTTACGGTGCCACTCCTTAGTTGCTCTGGCTGTGTGTTTCGGGTCATTGTCATGCTGGAAGACCCAGCCACGACCCATCTTCAATGCTCTTACTGATGGAAGGAGGTTGTTGGCCAAGATCTCGCGATACTTGGCCCCATCCATCCTCCCCTCAATACGGTGCAGTCGTCCTGTCCCCTTTGCAGAAAAGCAAGAATGATGTTTCCACCTCCATGCTCCACGGTTGGGATGGTGTTCTTGGGGTAGCACTCATCCTTCTTCTTCCTCCAAACACGGCGAGTGGAGTTTAGACTCTATTTTTGTCTCATCAGACCACATGACATTCCCCATTCCATCTCTGGATCATCCAGATGGTCATTGGCAAACTTCAGATGGGCCTGGACATGCGCTGGCTTGAGCAGGGGGACCTTGCGTGCGCTGCAGGATTTTAATCCATGACGGCGTAGTGTGTTACTAATGGTTTTCTTTGAGACTGTGGTCCCAGCTCTCTTCAGGTCATTGACCAGGTCCTGCCATGTAGTTCTGGGCTGATCCCTCACCTTCCTCATGATCATTGATGCCCCACGAGGTGAGATCTTGCATGGCGCCCCAGACCGAGGGTGATTGACCGTGATCTTGAACTTCTTCCAATTTCTAATAATTGCGCCAACAGTTGTTGCCTTCTCACCAAGCTGCCTGCCTATTGTCCTGTAGCCCATCCCAGCCTTGTGCAGGTCTGCAATTGTATCCCTGATGTCCTTACACAGCTGTCTGGTCTTGGCCATTGTGGAGAGGTTGGAGTCTGTGATTGAGTGTGTGGACAGGTGTCTTTTATACAGGTAACGAGTTCAAACAGGTGCAGTTAATACAGGTAATGAGTGGAGAACAGGAGGGCTTCTTAAAGAAAAAGTAACAGGTCTGTGAGAGCCGGAATTCTTACTGGTTGGTAGGTGATCAAATACTTATGTCATGCAATAAAATGTAAATTAATTACTTAAAAATCATACAATGTGATTTTTGTTTTAGATTCCGTCTCTCACAGTTAAAGTATACCTATGATAAAAATTACAGACCTCTACATGCTTTGTAAGTAGCAAAACCTGCAAAATCGGCAGTGTATCAAATACTTGTTCTCCCCACTGTATATAAACAGTGTTATGGTAATGTGGCCACACCGTCTCCCATGAGCTTCCCCAAGTTGTAACAAATGGACCAGTTCATAGCTGGATTCTTCACCAATCTTTTATACTTTCTCCGGAACATGAAATTTGTTTGTACCTCAAGTTCTGTGAGGTAGAAGAAATTCCTTTGTGCTCTATGAAAATTTACTCTGCCTCTGCCTCTTATACTATGTGGCCATGTAGCAGGGTCTTCTCAGGAATTTACGACCTCTCTCTGACCACAGCAGCCTAGTTGACGGAGGAAAGGGGGAGGCAGGGAGAGGGGGATGGGGCTTGCTATACCCAAAGAGGGCAACGTCATGACACATCCTATAAGCTCGTTGGTTTACTCCCCTCCCATCTATCGACATGCTAGAGCACGTGTTTAGCTAATTGCTCAGTATCTGTTTACATTTGTTTAGAAAGTGGTAACCACAAGGGGAAAAAGCTCAATTTGAATGCAGCAAATTCCTCAAGCATATCTAGCAAACCCAATAGATGGTGAACGCACCAGCGCAGCAGCACAGAGCTCACACAGAGCAAGAGACTGAGTGGGTGAGTGAGCCACATGAAAGGGAAGGGAAGAGACAGAGAAAGGAGGGGTGTGGATGTACAACCACAGTGTCAGCGGGGGCTAAGAGAGGGGGGCTGGGGGGGGGTACAGACGTGACCGTGTCCCAAATGTAGTTGTGAAGAAAGGAGAAGAGCTGATGCCTTTGAGATGGAAATGGCTGTGAAGGTAGAGAGGGCGTCAGAGGGCTGGATGAAAAATTCAAAAGGGCCTTTTGATTCTTGATGGGCATTCACTCTGAGAAAAGAGTGGGAGGGAAAAAAGTCAGAGAGAGAGGATGGACAGGCACTGACAGGGAGTTAGTTTTTCATCTATATGATTTTTACTCTCATTCCAGTGTTACAGGAAGGGGACGATGATGCAATCTGGTCCTCCTACTTGACAGACAAGGCCTACTTCACACACTAGCTCAGACTGGAAGGTTAATTGGTTAAGACCTATACAATCTTGTTGGGATTTTACATATTTATATATGTGACCATATTCAGTGGTTCCTCATGCTGTGTTACTGTAAAGGGCTTTGTGACAAATGTTACTGTAAACATGGCTACATAAATACATAAGGTTTATTGATTGATAAATTCATTAATATCCATTCTTGTTTTTCTACTCTCACCATTTTTATTCTCCAAATAGTTTGTCTAAATGTGGGACTTGAGTACACAGTGCAGTGGTCCAGTCCTCATTTGCAACCTGTTCCATCTGATTCAGACATGTTAATCCCAGCTCCCAGTGGGTCAGTTGACTGCATTTCATTAGGGATTAGGAATGGTCCTGTTTCCTGAAACCAGGAGGGGGGAGTGATAATAGTGTCAGTGTGTCAGAACCACTGACCAGTCTCTGCTCATTCTGTGAGGACAGAAAGATGGGACAAACATAAATGCATGTGGCCACCGGGAGACTACACGCACCTATGAGATTGGATGATTTCACACTCTTACCAATCCTGTTAGAGAGAGCTGGATGTAATATAGATTGATGTAGGAAAGTGGACTGACAGAATAAGGGCTCAGATTATGTTTCAGATTATGCTCAATTATGTTTCTTATAAAAAGAAGTGATGCAGTCAGTCTGTCCTCAACTCTTAGCCAAGAGAGACTGGCATGCATAGTATTTATATCAGCCCTCTGATTACAATTAAGAGCAAAGGGGACAGTGGACTGACAGAAATAAGGGCTCAGATGGGTGTAGGACAGTGGACTGACTGAATAAGGGCTCAGATGGGTGTAGGACAGTGGACTGACTGAATAAGGGCTCAGATGGGTGTAGGACAGTGGACTGACTGAATAAGGGCTCAGATGGGTGTAGGACAGTGGACTGACTGAATAAGGGCTCAGATGGGTGTAGGACAGTGGACTGACTGAATAAGGGCTCAGATGGGTGTAGGACAGTGGACTGACTGAATAAGGGCTCAGGTGGGTGTAGGACAGTGGACTGACTGAATAAGGGCTCAGATGGGTGTAGGATAGTGGACTGACTGAGAATAAGGGCTCAGATGAGTGTAGGACAGTGGACTGGGTGGGTGGTGAGACAGGAGAGCATGATGTACAACACACTGACATGCTGCCGTCCAGGAGGGTTCAACATTACAGAACACACTATTGTGTAGAACAGAGGATTAATTCAAGTACAATAGGGAAGGATGTTATCTATGTTCATTAACGTTTCTACCTCTATATTTCGGAATGTTTGACCTACCTGAATACACACCAGCAGAGGAGGCTGGTGGGAGGAGCTAATATTGGTATTTTATTAGGATCCTCATTAGCTGTTGCAAAAGCAGCAGCTACACTTCCTGGGATCCACACAAAACATGAAACGTAATACAGAATGACATAATATAGAACATCAATAGTCAATAAAGAACAGCTCAGACAGAACTACATAAAAATAATTTAAAGGCACACGTAGCCTACATATCAATGGATACACACACACACTATCTAGGTCAAATACGGGAGAGGCATTGTGCTGTGAGGTGTTGCTTTATCTGTTTTTTTCTAAACCAGGTTTGCTGTTTATTTGAGCAGTATGAGATGGATGGAAGTTCCATGCAATTAGGGCTCTAAATAATACTGTACGCTTTCTTGAATTTGTTCTGGATTTTGGGACTGTGAAATACCCCTGGTGGCATGTCTGGTGGGATAAGTTGTGTGTCAGAGCTGTGTGTAAGTTGACTTTGTAAACAATTTGGGATTTAACACAATTATGTTTCTTATAAAAAGAAGTGATGCAGTCAGTCTGTCCTCAACTCTTAGCCAAGAGAGACTGGCATGCATAGTATTTATATCAGCCCTCTGATTACAATTAAGAGCAAAACATGCCGGTCTGTTCTGGGCCAGCTGCAGCTTATCTAGGTCTTTCCTTGCAGCACTGGACCGCACGACTGGACAATCAAGATTAGACAAAACTAGAGCCTGCAGAGTGTGGTGTCAAAAAAACAGAGCATAGAAAAGAGTAGAGGGCCTAGAGAACTGCCCTGCGGTACAACACACTTTACATATTTGACATTAGAGAAGCTTCCATTAAAGAAAACCCTTTGAGTTCTACTAGATAGATTGCCATATCGTGGAATCAGAGCTGAGGCTCAAAAGCCATAACACAAGTTTTTTTCAACAACAGGTTATGGTCAATAATATCAAAGGCTGCACTGAAATCTAACAGTACATTTCCCACAATCTTCTTATAATCAATTTCTTTCAACAAATCATCAGTAATTTGTGTCATGTTGAGTGCCCTTCTCTATAAGTGTGCTGAAAGTCTATTGTTAATTTGTTTACAGAGAAAAAGCATTGTATTTGGTCAAACACAATTTTTTCCAACAGTTTGCTGAGAGCTGGCCGCAAGCTTATAGGTCTGCTGTTAGAAACAGTGAAGGCTGCTTTACCACTCTTGGGTAGCGGATTTACTTTGGCTTCCCTCCAGGCCTGAGGACAAAGACTTTCCGCTAGGCCCAGATTAAAAATATGATTGATAGGAGTGGCGAAGTGTCAGCTAGCATCCTCAGTAGCTTTCCATCAAAGTTGTCAATGCCAGGAGGTTTGTCATAATTGATTGATAACAAAAAAAATCCACTTCTCCTACACTAACTTTACAAAATTAAAACTTGCAATGCTTTTCTTTCATTTAGTTTTTTTATGCATGAATACAATTGCTCAGTATTAGTTGTTGGCATTTCCTGCCTAAGTTTGCCCACTTTGCCAATGAAATAATCATTAAAATAATTAGCAACATCAAATGGTTTTGTGATGAGTAAGCCATCTGATTTGATGAAAGATGGAGTTGAATTGGTATTTCTGCACATAATTTCATTTAAAGTACTCATGTTTTTTTCCATCATTCTTTAAATCATTGATCTTTGTTTCATAATACAGTTTCTTCTTCTTTTTGTTGAGTTTAGTCACACAATTTCTCGATTTGCATTAAGTAAACCAGTCAGATGTGCAGCCAGACTTATTAGCCACTCCCTTTGCCCCATCTCTTTCAACCATAGTTGTTCAATTCCTCATCAATCCATGGAGCCTTAACAGTTCTAAAAGTCAGTTTCTTAATTAACAGATGCATGTTTATCAATAATTGGAAGAAGCAATTTCATAAATTCATCAAGTGCAGTGATGCTCCTCATTAATCACATCAGACCAACCCAAATGTTTAACGTCATCCACATAAGTCACAGCAAAATCTTTTGTATAATCTCTTATACACTATTTTAGGCCCAGCTGTGATCACTGCATCCAATGGGTACGGATACAGCTTTAGAACAAAGTTCTACAGTATTAGTAAAAATGTGATCGAAACATGTGGATGATCTTGTTCCTGTAGTGTTTGTAAACACCATGGTACAGTGGTTTGTCTTTTAAAAGGTGTAGCTTATTGCAGCACAGCTTGAGTGGTGCCTCAGAATTCTATGGCACGTTATTTAAGTGCCAACCACTGGTACAATTAGTGCTAGTTTGACCACCAGAGGGCATCTTTGACAAGCATTTGATAGAATCCCCGTGTCGTGCGGGCACGAGGGAAACCAGGGTTCAATTCCCCGACTGGGAGGAAGGAGTTGGCTGTCCTTGTAAATAAGAATTTGTTCTTAACTGACTTGCCTAGTTTATTAAAGGTTACACTAAGAACATAACATTTCTTCACCCTAATTGTAGTCTAACCAATACCCAAACGGAGATTCAGTGAAAATAAACATTTCATTGATTTATCAAGACCAGTCCCCATGCTTCTCTCAGAGCAGCACGAAACGGTGCTAAAATAGTTGTAGGCTATTGCTTCAAATCCTATTGCTTCTAACTTCAATATGCTATTTAAATAAGTAAGACCTACACCACTTTTAACAGCACATTACTCAACACTAGTGAGACTCATGTCACCTATGTTAGACCTATAGTATATAAAACAATATGACATAACTCACCACCAATAATTACATACAGAGGATTGGAGGATTCTAAATTAAAACCAAAAGCCGCCTCCATGGGTCTCCCAGTGGCGGCCGGCACGGGTATCGACCGTGTGTGTTTCAAATAATATTTTCCAGTAAGCAACAATTTGTCTACCTTCATTAGACCACTTTGTTACAATATTTCTGTAATTCAGTTATATTTATTCCCATAGTAATTAGTTATGAATCCATAACTAAATAAACATTGCCGTTTTGAAAGAGGTGTTTTATCATTATTTTATTAATGAAGGCATAAAGATGCCATTCTTAGTTACATTGTTTTAGTTTGAACGTGCAGACTGGCACTAAGAACAGCAGGAACATTTCCCTGGTCAGCGCCATTACTAGTGTATTGCCTCTTAGTGTTGATCTGTGCTACCCAGTGTGGCAGGGAGGGGGTCCACTCTCCCTCGCCCTTCCTCCTCCTCCCTTCCCCATGATCAGTCTTCTGTGCGCGGCTCTGCGGCCCATCCCCTGCCCTCGTGCCTTGAACCTTGTGCGTTTTCAGTGGATACAGCTGGAGAACTGCAAGGCAATCCCATTGTACACCTCTCATGAGCCATGAGCAATATGACCAATATAAACTCAGCAAAAAAATCAACTTCCCTTTTTCAGGACTCTGTCTTTCAAAGATAATTCATAAAAATCCAAATAACTTCACAGGTCTTCATTGTAAAGGGATTAAACACTGTTTCCCATACTTGTTCAATAAACCATAAACAATTAATTAGCATGCACCTGTGGAACGGTCGTTAAGACACTAACAGCTTACAGACGGTAGGCAATTAAGGTCACAGTTATGAAAGCTTAGGACACTAAAGAGGCCTTTCTACTGACTCTGAAAAACACCAAAAGAAAGATGCCACGGGTCCCTGTTCATCTGCGTGAACGTGCCTTAGGCATGCTGCAAGGAGGCATGAGGGCTGCAGATGTGGCCAGGGCAATAAATTGCAATGTCTGTACTGTGAGACGCCTAAGAAAGAGCTACAGGGAGACAGGAAGTACAGCTGATCATCCTTGCAGTGGCAGACCATGTGTACACCTGCACAGGATCGGTACATCCGAACATCACACCTGCGGAACAGGTACAGGATGGCAACAACAACTGCCCGAGTTACACCAGGAATGTACAATCCCTCCATCAGTGCTCAGACTGTCCACAATAGGCTGAGAGAGGCTGGACTGAAGGCTTGTAGGCCTGTTGTAAGGCAGGTCCTCACCAGACATCACCGGCAACAATGTTGCCTATGGGCACAAACCCACTGTCGCTGCACCAGACAGGACTGGCGAGTTGCGGTTTTGTCTCCCCAGGGGTGATGGTCGGATTCGTGTTTATCGTCGAAGTAATGAGCGTTACACAGAGGCCTGTACTTTGGAGAAGTATTGATTTGGAGGTGGAGGGTCCGTCATGGTCTGGGGCGGTGTGTCAGCATCATTGGACTGAGCTTGTTGTCATTGCAGGCAATCTCAATCTCTGTACTTTACAGGGAAGACATCCTCCCTCATGTGGTACCCTTCCAGCAGGCTCGTGTGTGTGTGTGTGTGTGTGTGTGTGTGTGTGTGCTTGCTGTACAGAAACCCAGCCTAAAACCCCAAACAGCAAGCAATGTAGGTGTTGAAGCACGTTGGCAAGGAAAAACTCCCTAGAAAGGCCAAAACCTAGCAAGAAACCTAGAGAGGAACCAGGCTATGAGGGGTGGCCAGTCCTCTCCTGGCTGTGCCGGGTGGAGATTATAACAGAACATGGCCAAGATGTTCATAAATGACCAGCATGGTCAAATAATAGGTCTGGGACAGGTAGCATGTCCAGTGAACAGGTCAGGATTCCATAGCTGCAGGCAGAACAGTTGAAACTGGAGCAGCAGCAAGCCCAGGTGGACTGGGGACAGCAAGGAGTCATCATGCCAGGTAGTCCTGAGGCATGGTCCTATGGCTCAGGTCCTCCGAGAGAGAGAAAGAAAGAGAGAATTTGAGAGAGCATACTTAAATTTACACAGGACACTGGATAAGACAGGAGAAGTACTCCAAATATAACATACTTTTTTTATTACATTTTTTTATTTCACCTTTATTTAACCAGGTAGGCAAGTTGAGAACAAGTTCTCATTTACAATTGCGACCTGGCCAAGATAAAGCAAAGCAGTTTGACACTTACAACAACACAGAGTTACACATGGAGTAAAACAAACATAATCAATAATACAGTAGAAAAATGAGTCTATATACAATGTGAGCAAATGAGGTGAGATAAGGGAGGTAAAGGCAAAAAAGGCCATGGTGGGGAAGTAAATACAATATAGCAAGTAACATTTTTTTATAAAAAAATAAACACTGGAATGGTAGATTTGCAGTGGAAGAATGTGCAAAGTAGAGATATAAATAATGGGGGTGCAAAGGAGCTAGATAAATACAGTAGGGGGAGAGAGTTGTTTGGGATAAATTATAGATGGGCTATGTACAGGTGCAGTAATCTGTGAGCTGCTCTGACCGCTGGTGCTTAAAGCTAGTGAGGGGGATAAGTGTTTCCAGTTTCAGAGATTTTTGCAGTTTGTTCCAGTCATTGGCAGCAGAGAACTGGAAGGCGAGGCGGCCAAAGTAAGAATTGGTTTTGGGGGTGACCAGAGAGATATACCTGCTGGAGCACGTGCTACAGGTGGGTGCTGCTATGACCAGCGAGGTGAGATAAGGGGGGACTTTACCTAGCAGGGTCTTGTAGATGACCTGGAGCCAGTGGGTTTGGCGACGAGTATGAAGTGAGGGCCAGCAAACGAGAGAGTACAGGTTGCAGTGGTGGGTAGTATATGGGGCTTTGGTGACAAAACGGATGGCACTGTGATAGACTGCATCCAATTTATTGAGTAGGGTATTGGAGGCTATTTTGTAAATGACGTCGCCGAAGTCGAGGATCGGTAGGATGGTCAGTTTTACAAGAGTATGTTTGGCAGCATGAGTGAAGGAGGTTTTGTTGTGAAATAGGAAGCCAATTCTAGATTTAACTTTGGATTGGAGATGTTTGATGTGGGTCTGGAAGGAGAGTTCACAGTCTAACCAGACACATAGGTATTTGTAGTTGTCCACATATTCTAAGACAGAACCGTCCAGAGTAGTGATGTTGGACCGGTGGGCAGGTGCAGGCAACGATCGGTTGAAGAGCATGCATTTAGTTTTACTTGTATTTAAGAGCAATTGGAGGCCACGGAAGGAGAGTTGTATGGCATTGAAGCTTGTCTGGAGGGTTGTTAACACAGAGTCCAAAGAAGGGCCAGAAGTATACAGAATGGTGTCGTCTGCGTAGAGGTGGATCAGAGACTCACCAACAGCAAGAGCGACATAATTGATGTTTACAGAAAATAGAGTCGGTCCAAGAATTGAACCCTGTGGCACCCCCATAGAAACTGCCAGAAGCCCGGACAACAGGCCCTCCGATTTGACACACTGAACTCTATCAGAGAAATAGTTGGTGAACCAGGCGAGGCAATCATTTGAGAAACCAAGGCTAACGAGTCTGCCGATGAGGATATGGTGATTGACAGAGTCGAAAGCCTTGGCCAGGTCAATGAATATGGCTGCACAGTATTGTTTGTTATCGATGGCGGTTAAGATATCGTTTAGGACCTTGAGCGTGGCTGAGGTGCACCCATGACCAGCTCTGAAACCAGATTGCATAGCGGATGATGAGATTCAAAATGGTCGGTAATCTGTTTGTTGACTTGGCTTTCGAAGACCTTAGAAAGGCAGGGTAGGATAGATATAGGTCTGTAGCAGTTTGGGTCAAGAGTGGCCCCACCTTTGAAGAGGGGGATGACCGCAGCTGCTTTCCAATCTTTGGGAATCTCAGATGACACGAAAGAGAGGTTGAACAGGCTAGTAATAGGGGTTGCAACAATTTCGGCAGATAATTTTAGAAAGAAAGATTGTCTAGCACGGCTGATTTGTAGGGGTCCAGATTTTGCAGCTCTTTCAGAACATCAGCTGACTGGATTTGAGAGAAGGAGAAATGGGGAAGACTTGGGTGAGTTGCTGTGGGGGGTGCAGTGCTGTTGACCGGGGTAGGGAACTGACCCTAGCCCCCCGACACAAACTCCTGCAGCATAAATACTTGAGGCTGAGACAGGAGGGGTCAGTAGACACTGTGGCCCCATCCGATGATACCCCCGGACAGGACCTAACCGGAAGGATATAACCCCAACCACTTTGCCAAAGCACAGACCCCACACCACTAGAGGGATATCTTCAACCACCAACTTACCATCCTGAGACAAGGCCGAGTATAGCCCACAAAGATCTCCGCCACGGCACAACCCAACGGGGAGCGCCATCCCAGACAGGAAGATCACATCAGTGACTCAACCCACTCAAGTGACGCACCCTTCCTAGGAATGGCATGAAAGAGCACCAGTAAGCCAGTGACTCAGCCCCTGTAATAGGGTTAGAGGCAGAGAATCCCAGTGGAAAGTGGGGAACCGGCCAGGCAGAGACAGCAAGGGCAGTTCGTTGCTCCAGAGCCTTTCCGTTCACCTTCACACTCCTGGGCCAGACTACACTCAATCGTTTGACCCACTGAGGAGATGAGTCTTCAGTAAAGACTTAAAGGTTGAGACCTAGTTTGCGTCTCTCACATGGGTAGGCAGACCATTCCATAAAAATGGAGCTCTATAGGAAAAAGCCCTGCCTCCAGCTGTTTGCTTAGAAATTCTAGGGACAATTAGGAGGCCTGCGTCTTGTGACCGTAGCGTACGTGTAGGTATGCACGGCAGGACCAAATCAGAGAGATAGGTAGGAGCAAGCCCATTTAATGCTTTGTAGGTTAACAGTAAAACCTTGAAATCAGCCCTTGCCTTGACAGGAAGCCAGTGTAGGGGGGCTAGCACTGGAGTAATATGATAAAAAAAAATGTTGGGTTCTAGTCAGGATTCTAGCAGCCGTATTTAGCACTAACTGAAGTTTATTTAGTGCTTTATCCGGGTAGCCGGAAAGTAGAACATTGCAGTAGTCTATCCTAGAAGTAACAAAAGCATGGATTCATTTTTATGCATCATATATACATTCACCAGTCCATTAATCAATTTGTGTGTGTGAGCTGTGTGGTTAAAGCTTCGAACCCATAGGCTAGGCTCTCTCATCCCTTCCAGGCTTCCGTGAGGGAGGTTGGACAAAAAGCATGTCATAGTGGATGTAAGCAATGTCCCCACGCGCTCTGGCAGCTTTCATGGCTGGGATCAGATCTTTCATCTTCTGGCATACAGCTTCAGGATAGTCCTTGTTGAGGAAGATATAAGTTCCTCTAATGTTCTTGGCTCTTTCCAGAATCGCTACCTTGTCCTTGAACCTCGGGAACTTGACCACTATTTGCCTGGGCCTATCACCTGGGCCGGTGGTGGGTTTTCCTGGGCCGGTGGTGGGTAAGTCTCTTTTTGTTAGTTTAAAAGATCCTTCACGTGTGATAGAGAGACACCACTGTCCTCAACGGTACTCCCACCAGCTTTGGTCTTTGTCATGGTTGCTAGCAACTTAGGTTATGCTGTTATTCCTTGCAGTTCCAGACAGGGCAGGTCACGGGGAAGATTGAAAATAACATACAGCAGGGATCTAGACAGACACAATCCCAGGACAATCCGCGGTCCCAGCCACAATGGCTAACCGCATCACAGGCTGCGTTTAAGAAAACCCCACTAGCTTGATATGCAGCTAGGCTAGCCGCGACGCAAAATATCTCCACAGACCCATCCTTGGTCGGCAGGATCATTGGAAAGAGACAAGCAGTCCCAGCAACTGATGCCAACTGGGTTGTGTGATCCAAACTAAGAAGCTAGCTAGCTACCAAGAACTTTCCAATACACTTTCAAACAACAAACTTTCCAAACAAACAAAACCAAGCTCTTCCTCATTCCGCGTGCAACAGGAAGTGACGTGAGGGAAGGAGGATTAGATTTGGGAAGGACCGGCTCATTCTAATGGCTGAAATTGAATTAATGAAATGGTATAAAACATATGGAAATCACTTTTGACTTAGTTCCATTTATTTCATTCTAGCCATTATGAGTCCATTCTCCTATCCTCCCACCAGCCTCCTCTGCACAGCAGTGTCTGGGACTGGACTCCTGCCAGGCAGAAGCCCTGCTGCTCTCCCATGGAGCAGAGGTTTCCCAGACAGGCCTCTTCTCATCCATCCACAGCTTGTTGGTTCACCAGCAAGGAGTGTGTTGTTCCAGGACACTTTAATCTTCACTGAACCCAGTCTCCATATTGACCCTAGTTTACAATAATCCCTGTGTGTGATATTATTCCCAGCAGACAGTAAAGAAGGACGGGTTAGGGGGTGATTGGAAGTGTGCCCTGTCGTAAGGTAGAGCTTCCAATTAAACCTGCCTTTCTGCTCATAACTAACCAAGCAGCAGCAGTAATGAGGAAGAGTCTAATTAGCAGGTCAAGATCGGCATCTGGCAACTGGAGCCAAGCCTCTCTCGCTGGGCGGGAAGGGAAGACGTCTGTGGTTAACCTGCCCAGTCTAGTAGCCATGTGAACCCTACAGCTGTGTTTGTTTTAGTGTGTGTGTGTGTTCGAGTTTGTATCCAGTTTAGTAGGGATCCCTGAAGCTTCCGCAGGTGGGTTGGTACTGGTGGTTCCAGCCAGAACCAGCTGTCAGTTCAAACCTGACATGAATAGCCTCCAGTTGTGTCTGTCTATCAGTCTGTTTGTGTGTGTATGTATGTGTGACTTTGTTTGTTTTTCTTTCTGTGCATGCAGGGGAGCAACTTTGGTTTTAGAAGTGCGTGCGTGGTGGTGGGGGTGGTGGGGGGGTGTTTATTGAAAGCTCATTTCCTGCATTTCTACTAGGCTGTCCCCAAATAAAAATAATCTTGGTCGACCAAAATTAGTATTTTCTTTTGTCTGATGCTTTCAGCATGCTTTTTGATTAAATAATGAAGACACACAAATGACTGAAGAGGGAGCCAGAGATCAAGATAGCCTAACCAGAAGAAAAAAAACCTGTTCCCTATCCTCCTTCTGCTGCTGGTCTTCGCAAATTCTGCCATTATGCTCCTGAACTTGCCGGTAATGGGCAACACCAGCGGTCGGCAACCTTATCCATTTGGAGTGCCAATTTATCATTTCTACCAATCTGCATGCCAGTTAGGATTTTCATATGCGCAAATTCGTGGAACAGTTTCAGTTCATTTGTAATAGTATTTGTATCTCATCATCATTGTCTGTGGTTAATCTACATTATATCTAAAGGATAATTATACCAGTCTAAAAGTAACTTTTATTGCCATTGCAAACTATGTAAAAATAGCCTACATAAAGCCAATCTCAAAACATTGCAGCCTGCAGGTAGAAAATATCCTGATATGAAATAAATATCCTATAAATCACATTGACTAACGCATGGTCTGCAACAGACTTGATACGTATCAACTGGGTCGCCCCAAAACTTGTGCTAGCAAACTTGAGACGTATAAAATATTCTGGACCCCCAGAGTTTCCCACGCCAATGAGCTTGGGACAGACACAGCTGTAGGCTATTTGTGCAAGGGATAAGAAGTAATCGAGTATTTTATGATGTTTTCACTGGATCAGAGCATTACATTTTTCCCTTTCATGCCAAGTGGTTATCGAAAGGGAGAGAGCTGGAAATATTGTTAAAATGCTTTCAGGAACTTTTATCATTCTCATTTGATTCTAAAAACAGACTTTGTTTACTTGCTGTTTGAGGTGAAGAAAAATTACTTTGAGAAGCACCACACAGTGGTGCTAAATTAAGACAGTCAGAAATACTATCAGACAACCCCAAATGGGCTCATTTATAGGCCTACATTTGTGCGCAGGCCAGGTTAGACTAGTCCTACTTCTATATGCGTAATCAGGTGTGCGTTCTTATTCAACATTGACAGGAGCTTTTCAAAGAGACAATTAATAAATTGACAAAACCCGTAAATGTTGAGAAACAGGTTTTAGTTTATTTCATTCAAGTGTAGCATAGGTAGTGATTTCTGCAAAACACATGTCCACTCTAACAATGAGAACGGTAAATGACTGTAACAATAATATATTGAATGTATTAACATAAATTACCATAACCAAATAAACATAGCAGATTAGAAATGTTACTACTGGTGATATACAGTACCAGTCAAAAGTTTGGACACACCTACTCATTCCAGGGTTTTTATTATTTTTACTATTTTTACATTGTAGAATAATAGTTAAGACATCAAAACTATGAAATAACACATATGGGATCATGTAGTAACCAAAAAGTACTAAACAAATATATATTTTAGATTCTTCAATGTAGCCACCCTTTGCCTTGATGACAGCTTTGCACATGCTTGGCATTCTCTCAACCAGCTTCACCTGGAATGCTTTTCCAACAGTCTTAAAGGAGTTCCCACATATGCTGAGCACTTGTTGGCTGCTTTTCCTTCACTCTGCGGTCCAACTCATCCCAAACCATCTCAATTGGGTTGAGGTCAGGTGATTGTGGAGGCCTGATTATCTGATGCAGCACTTCATCACTCTCCTTCTTGGAGGGGTGGGGGTGGGGTGGGGGGGGGGTCGGTCATGTCCCCCCATCCCCAGTGTAAGTATTCCATCCTGTTTGCATGTAAATTACTTTGTCTGTGCATGTCTGATTCTGTGTACTGTAGGCTATGTTTGAGGAAAATTGTCGTACCTAGGGCTGTGACGGTCATGGAATTTTAGGAAACAGTAATTGGCCAAATGACCATGTCCGTCATAATATATAAAACATTTTAAAGCATATTTTCTCCTCTCCTCCAGTCCTCACTACTCACTGCTGGAATTGAAATATAATTATTTGAAAAGGCATCCCCATTCAAGTCAATGATGGCATAATGGGTGGAATGGCTGCCATTGTGAGTGTACCCATAGGCGCAAAGCAGAAATTAAAATATGTGTGTTGTGATTTGTTGATTCAACTGACATTACAAAAAATACAGTCCATTGCATAAGCCACATCAGCTCACATAATTTGAATGCAATTTTACATTACCATGGAAATTATAACATCACAATACCTGGTAGCCATAGTCCCAGTCGGTATTAGATAGATGGAGCGTCACGGTCCTGCCCGCCTGTGGGGAAAACAACCTGTGGTTACCCCATTTGGCTCACAGCAAGAACGTCATCTTTTTTAAACAAAATGTTCTTGTTGTCTGCTTGTTTTAGTCAATTACAAAACTACCCAGAAAAAATATGTAAACGCAACATGCAACAATTTCAAAGCTTTTACTGAGTTACAGTTCATATAAGGAAATCAGTCAATTGAAATAAATGTATTAGGCCCTAATCTATGGAATTCACATGAGCGTCCCAAACATGCTCAATAGGGGACGTCTGGTGAGTATGCAGGCCATGGAAGAACTGGGACATTTTCAGCTTCCAGGAATTGTGTACAGATCCTTGCGACATGGGGCCGTGCAATTTCATGCTAAAACATGAGGGGATGGCGACATATGTTTGGCAGGGCAATGGGCCTCAGGATCTCGTCACGGTATCTCTGTGCATTCAAATAGCCTTCGCTAAAATGCAATTGTGTTCGGTATACATAGCTAATGCCTGCCCATACCATAACACTAATGCCACCATGGGACACGGTTTACAACGTTGACATCAGCAAACCGCTCGCCCACACGACACCATACATGCCTTCTGCCCGGTACAGTTGAAACTGGGATTCATCCGTGTAGAGCCATCAACGGTGGACATTTGCCCATTGAAGTCGATTACAACGCCTGACTGCAGTCAGGTCAAGAAGACGAGCATGCAAATGAGCTTCCTTGAGACGGTTTCTGACAGAGTCTTCAGTTGTGCAAACCCACAGTTTCATCAGCTCTCCAGGTGGCTGGCCTCAGATGATCCTGCAGGTGAAAAAGCTGGTTGTGGAGGTCCTAGGCTGGCATGGTAACGTGTGGTCTGCGGTTGTGAGGCCAGTTGAATGTACTGCCAAATTCTCTAAAAAGGCTTATAGTAGAAAAATAAAACAAAAATTCTCTGGCAACAGCTCTTGTGGACATTCCTGCAGTCAACTTTCCAATCGCACGCTCTCTCAGAACTTGAGACATCTGTGGCATTGTGTTGTGACAAAACTGCACATTTTAGAATGGCCTTTTTTTTTGCCCCCCCCCCCCAGCACAAGGTGCACCTGTGTGATCATGCTGTTTTAATCATCTTCTTGATAAGCCACACCTGTCAGGTGGATGGATTATGTTGGCAAAGGACAAATGCTCACTAACAGAGATGTAAACAAATTTGTTCACACAATTTGAGCAAAATAAACTTTGTGCATATGGAACATTTCTGTGATCTTTTATTTCAGCTCGTGAAACATGGGACCAACACTTTACATGTTGTGTTTGTTCAGTGTACAATTAAGAAAAGTACAACATGTCTGAAGATTACTTTTCAATGTTGCCTGCTCCCGAGCATTCTCACTACTTAGAAAATCGCAATATTGTAGGGCTTCCCAAATGCCCCTTTTTATGACTACTAGCAGCCACCTGAGTGAGTGTTAGCTAGCTACCATCAGGAACATTAAGCTAGCCTAGACCAACAACACGAACAAACAGACTTTACAGGTTCATGTAGTGAGTGGAGTTACAAATGGACTACACTAAACAAGTTAAATGTCTTACCTGAGATTAAATGTATTACACACATACAGACAACTGTAGCGTACTAGGACACCGGGTCCCCACATTTCCTACTATCCCACACCAAATAGCCTGAAGCCACAGGGCTCTTTTCACAGGCTCTTTTTCCCAACATGGGAGCATTGCAAACTGTAGGTTGGGATTTTTGCCCTGATTTCTGGCATGTTTTGTTATTTCTGTATAACTGGGCGTCAGTGGAAAGAATGTTTTCCCCAATTTGTGGGCGTGGGTGAGGGAAATTCCTAATTATTGTGTGAATATCAACTTGGACTATTGTGAGTGTAGGCTACCCATGAGTTTACCAGTCAAATTGCCAGGTTTAGAGTTTCCAAGCATGCTCTCTATTCATTCTATTTTCTATGTCTGCTGCTGCGTTGTGGTGTGCGTTGCCTAGGCAACTGAAGTCTAATTTGCTTGTTTCAGCAAGGAGCAACAACGTCTCATCGCGTTGTTAAGAGTCCATGTAACGGCTGAAACGGACTCAACCACACGAATGCCCCGCCCGTCTTCAGGTTCGTTCCACGCACAGAAGTTATTTTATGATATATTTTTAAAACATTTATGACGGTTATTTTCATGACGGTCTTCATCCATAAACCTCTGCGCTTATACATTGAATATTCCAGCCCTAGTCGTACTTTGAAAATTAAAATAATTGCATGAGTCCTGGTGGCAATCACTGTTCTGAAAGCTGTAGTAGGAGTTGATGAGAGAGAGCTGGAAAGAGAGGGAGGGAGAGGGAATAGATTAGGCTAGAGGAATAGGCGCATCAAGAATGAAGGAATGTTGGAGTGAAGAGAGGTACTGGGGGAGGGGGGGGGGGGGGGTGCAGCAGCTAGAGCCGTTAGAGGAGATAAAGATAAGATCATTCAGACAATCAGCCGAGACCTCAGGACAATCATCACATCTCATCTGTTTTCAAGAGCAATTCTGTCTTCTATTGAACTGTTGTGACTCGGTCAGGGAGGCAGTCTCTTGGGGCTTTAACACTCGCTGTGCCACACTCTCTCACAACATTCTCGTTTCCAGGGATACATAATGGCGAGAAACCGGTACATTATAATACATTATTTATATGAACAGCGTGACGTGAAATTGAACTGTTAAATTCTATTTTGTGTCCATCTCTGGCTTCTCTGTGGCCTGCTCTGCTATCTGCATGATCAATCATCAGCGCTCAGTGTGTGATTGTGTGCGTGCTGTTGTAGCCTACCGTAGGCCTATTTACATTCACAAAGTCGACATAAATTCAAAGGGCTGCGTGTAATGGGTTCTCCTACCATTCCATTGCAAACAACAAGTAGGCCTGCGGGCTATACAGATCCGCTCCCCCAAAAATGGCCATAGCCTACCCTCCCCAAGAATCCCTCAACTTATCACAACTGGTGAGATGATATGCAGAAGAGAGAAACAAAATATGCACGTGCGATGTATCAAATTTCTGGCTTCATTCATACATTAAACCAGTCAACGCTAGCAGCCTACCATATTCACTCATCACAAAGTCCCCAATAGAAAACATCCCTGAGGCTGCATGGCTTCTAAAAATGTAATTGCTTACTATATGTGCAGGCTACACGCAACCTCTCGATGCCGTTACCGTACACAATCTAAATCTCAATCTCACATTCAAATCTCCACTAATGTGGCACTGGCAGAGGCTGAAATACAAACGGGTGCTAATCACAAAACAGCAGATACTGTGTCCACAAAAGCGCTTAAGGAAATCGACATTTGCACCATTGTTTCATGATGTTATGATTACAAAAGCGGCCACACGGTGGGCTGCTGGTCAGATTTGCGGGCAGTTGATTAACTGAGCTATCCATGGTGCTGAATCTCCGCTAGTTTAGGCCTGTTAGTTTAGAAGCTGATGTTCCCTGCGACAGTCACCACAATAAGCAGGTTATAATGAAGTAAAAACAACCACAACCTCCCCAAATCCCCCCAATAGCCAGGTACAAAGGCGAGAACATTTTTTATTTTTATTTTTTATTTCACCTGTATTTAACCAGGTAGGCAAGTTGAGAACAAGTTCTCATTTACAATTGCGACCTGGCCAAGATAAAGCAAAGCAGTTTGACGCATACAACGACACAGAGTTACACATGGAGTAAAACAAACATACAGTCAATAATACAGTATAAACAAGTCTATATACGATGTGAACAAATGAGGTGAGATAAGGGAGGTAAAGGCAAAAAGGCCATGGTGGCAAAGTAAATACAATATAGCAAGTAAAACACTGGAATGGTAGATTTGCAATGGGAGAATGTGCAAAGTAGAAATAAAAATAATGGGGTGCAAAGGAGCAAAATAAATAAATAAATAAAATACAGTAGGGAAAGAGGTAGTTGTTTGGGCTAAATTATAGGCGGGCTATGTACCGGTGCAGTAATCTGTGAGCTGCTCTGACAGTTGGTGCTTAATGCTAGTGAGGGAGATAAGTGTTTCCAGTTTCAGAGATTTTTGTAGTTCGTTCCAGTCATTGGCAGCAGAGAACTGGAAGGAGAGGCGGCCAAAGAAAGAATTGGTTTTGGGGGTGACTAGAGAGATATACCTGCTGGAGCGTGTGCTACAGTTGGGAGATGCAATGGTGACCAGCGAGCTGAGATAAGGGGGGACTTTACCTAGCAGGGTCTTGTAGATGACATGGAGCCAGTCGGTTTGGCGACGAGTATGAAGCGAGGGCCAGCCAACGAGAGCGTACAGGTCGCAATGGTGGGTAGTATATGGGGCTTTGGTGACAAAACGGATTGCACTGTGATAGACTGCATCCAATTTGTTGAGTAGGGTATTGGAGGCTATTTTGTAAATGACATCGCCAAAGTCGAGGATTGGTAGGATGGTCAGTTTTACAAGGGTATGTTTGGCAGCATGAGTGAAGGATGCTTTGTTGCGAAATAGGAAGCCAATTCTAGATTTAACTTTGGATTGGAGATGTTTGATATGGGTCTGGAAGGAGAGTTTACAGTCTAACCAGACACCTAAGTATTTGTAGTTGTCCACGTATTCTAAGTCAGAGCCGTCCAGAGTAGTAATGTTGGACAGGCGGGTAGGTACACGTAGCGATCGGTTGAAGAGCATGCATTTAGTTTTACTTGTATTTAAGAGCAATTGGAGGCCACGGAAGGAGAGTTGTATGGCATTGAAGCTTGCCTGGAGGGTTGTTAACACAGAGTCCAAAGAAGGGCCAGAAGTATACAGAATGGTGTCGTCTGCGTAGAGGTGGATCAGAGACTCACCAGCAGCAAGAGCGACCTCATTGATGTATACAGAGAAGAGAGTCGGTCCAAGAATTGAACCCTGTGGCACCCCCATAGAGACTGCCAGAGGTCCGGACAGCAGACCCTCCGATTTGACACACTGAACTCTATCAGAGAAGTAGTTGGTGAACCAGGCGAGGCAATCATTTGAGAAACCAAGGCTGTCGAGTCTGCCGATGAGGATGTGGTGATTGACAGAGTCGAAAGCCTTGGCCAGATCAATGAATACGGCTGCACAGTAATGTTTCTTATCGATGGCGGTTAAGATATCATTTAGGACCTTGAGCGTGGCTTAGGTGCACCCATGACCAGCTCTGAAACCAGATTGCATAGCAGAGAAGGTATGGTGAGATTCGAAATGGTCGGTAATCTGTTTGTTGACTTGGCTTTCGAAGACCTTAGAAAGGCATGGTAGGATAGATATAGGTCTGTAGCAGTTTGGGTCAAGAGTGTCCCCCCCTTTGAAGAGGGGGATGACCGCAGCTGTTTTCCAATCTTTGGGAATCTCAGACGACACGAAAGAGAGGTTGAACAGGCTAGAAATAGGGGTTGCAACAATTTTGGCAGATAATTTTAGAAAGAAAGGGTCCAGATTGTCTAGCCCGGCTGATTTGTAGGGGTCCAGATTTTGCAGCTCATTCAGAACATCAGCTGAGCAGATTTGGGAGAAGGAGAAATGGGGAAGGCTTGGGAGAGTTGTTGTGGGGGGTGCAGTGCTGTTGACCGGGGTAGGAGTAGCCAGGTGGAAAGCATGGCCAGCTGTAGAAAAATGCTTATTGAAATTCTCAATTATGGTGGATTTATCAGTGGTGACAGTGTTTCCTATCTTCAGTGCAGTGGGCAGCTGGGAGGAGGTGTTCTTATTCTCCATGGACTTTACAGTGTCCCAGAACTTTTTTGAGTTAGTGTTGCAGGAAGCAAATTTCTGCTTGAAAAAGCTAGCCTTGGCTTTTCTAACTGCCTGTGTATAATGGTTTCTAGCTTCCCTGAACAGCTGCATATCACAGGGGCTGTTCGATGCTAATGCAGAACGCCATAGGATGTTTTTGTGTTGGTTAAGGGCAGTCAGGTCTGGGGAGAACCAAGGGCTATATCTGTTCCTGGTTCTAAATTTCTTGAATGGGGCATGTTTATTTAAGATGGTTAGGAAGGCATTTAAAAAAAATATCCAGGCATCCTCTACTGATCCTCAAAATGCTGAGGTAGGCTAAAACAAATGTAATTTTCACTGGACCTCATAATATTTGAGCAGTCGGCCAAAAGTGCTTCATAGGCCTAGCCTACCTTAAAGGGGAATTTTACCCTAAATCCATTTTAATGTGTATTTCTAGTCAATCCACCATGCATATGGTCTCGAAATTTCATTTATCATACGGTTGCATCTTAGATATCAAAACACCCCGTCTGTCAAAAAGTCTAATTACGTCACCATGCGAGACTTAAAGCAGCACGTTCTAGCTGACTCTCTTGGGATGTTCAACCACCGGTGGACGTGTAATTCAAATGATATGCTGAGATGTTTAATAGAGCCCTACCTATGCCTGCAATGTTCAGGCCCTACCCTACCCAGGCCCGATTGCTTTTGCCCAAACCCGAAATTAGAAATAACTTTGTTCGTTATTAAATCCATTAGCTGTTCCTCTCCGTCTGTCACTTGCTCGTTGTGCATGAGCTCTGCTCATGGCGGCTCTGGATGTCTGTGTATATAGCATCAGCTCCTCTTGGGCTGCTCTGCTCAATGACGAGACATGAGAGAACACAGAGCATGGCTGTTAGCTACTTTTCGTCACAGTAAACTCTGACAATTCAAGGAACATTATTTTCTGCTAAATAATCTCAACTGTTTTATATTTGAAGCAGTTTTGACACCTATGTGTTGAACCAAGTCAACACACCGCCCACTCAATCCAGTTAGAGGGGAATGTTAGGAGAATTTACTCAAATGGGCAATTGGGAACATCAGGAATAATCAGGACATTCAAAGCTAGAAATCTAGACTCATTGTTTTGAAAAATATTTTGTGAATTTGTCTACTATGGACTACTGAAAACAACAAAACCAATGGATTACTTGGGTAAAATAGTTATTTAAAACTAGGCTACGTTAGATCCATGTGTGTATTTCTCCATTTACAGTGGTATAATCACGTCAGTTTTTTTTCTCTCGCTTGTATTATATGCTTTTAAATAGCACTTCTGGTTTCAACTGGAATACTGGGATACTGGTAATTTCTTGCAATTTTCTCAGGAAGAAAAATTGGTAAATTCTCTGGAAAATATTAAACCCTAGTACACACTCTCTCTCTCTCACACACACACACACACACACACACACACACACACACACACACACACACACACACACACACACACACACACACACACTAGAAAGATAAAGGTCTAGACCACCCTGGGGTTGTAGGTCCTCTGTTGAAGTAGTTATAGATTTTACTCACGTCACTTGTACTTGTATGCTGTTAGGGTTTATTTTGCTCCTGTGATGCTCTTTCTCCCTGCTCAACAACAAGCTGAGCTGGTGGTCTCCTGTGGGCCCTTAACCATGCAGGTTAAGTAAAGGACACACACACACACACGTTACAATATGAATTAATGCTGAGGTCCTGGGGTTACAAATTGTCCTTTCCACCTGGTGGCAACCAGAATCTGAACAGATATGGTTGTTTCAGTCTGGAAAAACACACACAGCCACTTGTCAGTCCTGTTGCATCGCAGCTCGGCTCTCACCATTAACTATTGACCAGTCTAGCAACCATGTCTGATAAACAGCACAGCTGAAGAGTAGACGGTGGGGTGACTTCACCTAGACCTTCAGCTATAATATAGGCAGTATGGTATAGGTGGTATACAATAGGCGGTGGCAAATTGTGTATTACAGTACTGTACATGCTGTTCCAAACTTAGTTACCATATTATAAGTGCTCAATTACACAATACAACATTGTAGCCTAGCTCAAAGAAACATTGAATGTATCAGTGATGACCCAACTGTCGGTTTGTAATATTTTACTGATGTCTCTGTTATTCTTGTGTTTAGATGTTAGCCGTAAAGGAGACGGAGTAGAGGGGAGCAGCAAGCCCACCTACGGCTGTCAGGTGACCATCCAGTCGGGGAAGGAGAAAGAGATGAGGAAGAGGGAGAGAGACGCTGGGATGACACCGAATCCTCTTCCGACCTCTACTTTGACCCCAAGGAGATGAGAGCTCAGAGGTGAACCACCACACTCAATCTCACTCACTCTAGCTCTTCCCCTTTCTCTTCTCTCTCTTCCCATCTTTCTCGTCTGTCTCTCTTCCCATCTCTTTCTCTTCTGTCTCTCTTCCCATCTCTTTCTCTTCTGTCTCTCTTCCCATCTCTTTCTCTTCTCTTTCTTCCCATCTCTTTCTCTTCTGTCTCTCTTCCCATCTCTTTCTCTTCTGTCTCTCTTCCCATCTCTTTCTCGTCTCTCTTCCCATCTCTTTCTCTTCTGTCTCTCTTCCCATCTCTTTCTCTTCTGTCTCTCTTCCCATCTCTTTCTCTTCTGTCTCTCTTCTCATCTCTCTCTGCTTTACTTCTTTTTCTACATCTCCCCATGTGATCTTCTTTCCATATGGAAACACCCTCCTGCATTTGTCATCACTGCTCGGCTGCAGGTTATAAGAAAAAAAACACGGCTCCTGGTCACATTTTTTTCTGAAAAAAATAAATAAGAAAGGATCTTTCTGAAAGTTTACTTTCAGAGGATAGAAAAGCAGCGCAGCGATCTGTTTAATTAAAAACTTATCCGGGCCAAATCCGTCAGAGTGTGAGGGAAGAGATTAACAGAGAGGTAAGCCACGTTACATTAGCAGAGAATAGTATTACTGCAGAGCCTCACATCTCCACACCTCTCCTGTCTAACAGCTCTCAACTCTAGTATCCATCCCCAATCACAACCAACCACACATTAAGCATATGTAACTATGGCTGTTCTGCTGTTGATGTGGATGTTTGGTGTTGAAATACTATATATATATATTTCTTTATGGGTTTTATGGATGTGTTATTGTTGTGTCACAGTTGTGTTGTGGTTGATTAATGGTTGTGTTACTCCAGAGAGCAGGCCCTGCTGACAGCACGGTGGTCTCCAGTGCTGAGCAGAGAGAGGGTGTACAAACGCGTCCGCTACCCCAACGTCTATGACTGCTACGCCGAGGCCACCAAGACCTCCGCCTTCGTAGGGGGAGCCAAGGTACAGTATGTGGGGATTACCAGATGTGCGTCACAAATGGCACCCTTTTCTTATTTAATGCACTACTTTTCAGCAGGCTCCATAGGGCTCTGGTCAAAAGTACTGCACTATGTAGGGATAAGGGAATAGGGAGCCTTTTGGGACAAAGCCCTGTACTGCCCAAAACCAAATCTATGCCCTATACACTTGACCTCCAGACCATCATGTTCTATCCAAGTAAAAAGTGATTATAACAAGACTAGAAGACATTTTCAAATCCTGCCCACCTGTATTATTGGGCAAAATGAACAGCTTTTTTTGTATTAGTTTGTATTACTTCCATTTCTCTTTCATAGTGACATGCAGGAAAGTCATAAAGTACACACACGTGTGCACACACACACAAGCACACACACTTTTCAGTTCTTTGTTTACCCACCATCCTTCATGGCAGTCTGTTCCTTTTATTACACACCAGCACCCATCACATTACCCACAAGCCACTGCTTTTATCCTGTTTTTTTTGTTCTTGCTGATTTTTCACTCACTATTTACATCAACTAACCTGTGGTGTGTTTCTTTAGTCCTCAGTTCAGTAGGAGCAGGTGGGGTCGGGGAAATGATGTTCACTGGAAAGTTGATACATTTTCAAATCTGAACATGACTTTTGCAATGTTTTGAATGTGTTTGTTTTCAGGTTGAGGCACTGTTTGTTGTTTTATTATGTGTATTGTAAAATGTTTAATATTATGTAGTTCAGTTGGTAATACATATATTGGGGTGGAAATGTCCTTTATGTAATGCGGTGCGTTGTTAATATTTGGGATGTGTTTGTGTTATGTTCAGCTGATGTTACCCGAGGGGATAAAGAGAGAGAATAATAAGATGTATGAAGAGGTGGAGATTCCTCCTAGTGATCCCATGTCCATCGGCTTTGAGGAGAAACCCATCTACATCTCTGAACTGGACGAGGTAAGACACCCAATGGTTACATGTGAATTTGGGAGGTGGGGGGCACACAGCACTGTCAAACGCACACAGCATACTACACATCACAGAGGGACTTGCAATTTTGGAGGGAGAATGACTGTGAGAAGGTCAGTTCTGGTTACTTTTTAAAAGGACTTTCTACTCATAAGTGAAAAATAAAACATCATTCCCCCTCCAGAAATGACCCCAATATAACCAATTGGTACATATTGTCATGCAGGTGTGCTATTTAGTTAAGCTGGGATGATACCAGTATTGCGATACTCGTTAGTATCATGGTTGGGGAACAAATCACAAAGAGGATCTAACTTCTTTAGGAAAACAGCCCTAATGTTGAAAACGGTCATCATTATGTTGTCATCCAGTCACATTGATTTATTTTCCAAGATACAGATCAAAATATTTGACATACAGCAGGTTTTTAACGGACCTGCTTCCTGTTTTCATTTTTGCCATGGAAAAGACATCACGATACTGGTATCGTCCCAGTCCTACTTTTATCAATAAGCATTGTCACATGATGTAGCCCACCTGATGCAGCATAGCGGATAGAAATAAATAGTCTGAGGGTTACCCATCTGCATTTACCCTATTGCGTCACAAACTCTAAAGTTCATTAGGCTATCTTGCTGCTAGTTATAGCAAAACATTGACGACTTGAAAGTCCCCCCCAAAAAATTCACTCAGCCAACCAAGGATCATGTACTGTGAATTTAGTGTAGACCTACCCAGTCAGGGCCCCCTGTTGATTTTGTTCGTAACTCATCATATTAACATGGCATAAGTCATGTCAAAATGTGTAGAATTGCAGAAAATTAGCTTTAAAACTGTAAAGCTTTTCTCCCGTATTGTTTGTCTATGGAGATTGCATGGCTGTGTGCTCAATTTTATACACCTGTCAGCAACGGGTGTGGCTGAAATAATTTGAAGGGGTGTCCACATACTTTCGTATATGTATGTATTAGGAGTAATAGGATATATGATAAACAGAGTAGCAGCAGCATTTATGATGATTTTATGGGTGTGTGAAGAGTTATTATAAATATATGTGTGTCAGTGTGTGTGAGTGTGTAGGTCCCTGTGAGTGTGCATGGAGATAGTGCAAAAATAAGAATAAAATACAAGCGCCAACTCAGATAGTCCATGTAGCTATTTGTTAGCAACAGTATTTAGCAGTATTATGGCGTGGGGATTGAAGCTGTTCAGGAGCCTGTTGGCGTCAGACTTGATGCACCGGGACTGTTTGCCATGCAGAAGCAGAGAGAACAGTCTATGGCTTGGGTGGTTGGAGTCATTAACAATTTTCCAGGCCTTCCTTTCATACCACCTGATACAGAGATCATGGATGGCAAGGAGCTCTGTCCCAGTGATGTACTAGGCTGTCTGCACCACCTTCTGTAGCGCCTTGCGATCGAGGGCGGTGCTATTGCCATACCAAGTAGTGATACAGCCAGTCAAGAGGCTCTCAATGGTACCTATATTCTTAGCCTACTATAAAATATATGCGTGTGGACTGTGATTAGGGTAGTCTAAGTGTGTCTTGTCTGTTTAATGAACAAAATACCTATTGATTTCATGTGCATGCTGCAGCCATAAAGTGCATTTGGAAAGTATTCAGACCCCTTGACTTTTCCCTCATTGTGTTACATTACAGCCTTATTCTAAAATTGGTTAAATAACTTTTTTCGTCATCAATCTACACACAATACCCCATAATGACAAAGCAAAAAAAATGTTTACATTTGATTTATTAAAAATACAAATGTAAATATTCAGACCCTTTGCAATGAGACTCGAAATTGAGCTCCGGTGCATCCTGTTTCCATTGTTCATCCTTGATGTTTCTACAACTTGATTGGAGTCCACCTGTAGTAAATTAAATGTATGAGATATGATTTGGAAAGGCACACACTTGTCTATAGAAGGTCCTACAGTTGACAGTGCATGTCATAGCAAAAACCAAGCCATGATGTCTAAGAAATTGTCCGTAAAGCTCCAGGACGACAGGATTGTGTAGAGAAACAGATCAGGGGAAGGGTACCAAAAACATTTAAGGTCCCCAAGAACACAGTGGCCTCCACCATTCTTAAATGGAAGAAGTTTGGAACCGCCAAGACTCTTCCTAGAGCTGGTTGCCCAACCAAACTGAGCAACCGGGGGAGAAGGGCCTTGGCAAGAACCGGATGGTCACTCTGACATAGATCTAGAGTTCCTCTGTGGAGATGGGAGAACCTTCCATCTCTGCAGCACTCCACCAATCAGGCCTTTATGGTAGAGTGGCCAGACAGAAGCCACTCCTCAATAAAAAGCACAACAGCCTGCTTGGAGTTTGCCAAAAGGCACCTAAAGGACTCTGACCATGAGAAACAAGATTCTCTGGTCTGATGAAACCAAGATTGAACTCTCTGTCCTGAATGCCAAGTGCCACATCTGGAGGAAACCTGGCACCATCCCTGTGATGAAGCATGGTTGTGGCAGCATCATGCTGTGGGCATGTTTTTCAGCGGCAGGGACTGGGAGAATAGTCAGGATCAAGGGAAAGGGACGGAGCAAAGTACATAGAGATCATGACGAAAACCTGCTCAGGACCTCAGTCTGGGGTGAAGGTTCACCATCCAACAGGACAACGACCCTAAGCACACAGCCAAGACAACACAGGAGTGGCTTCGAGACAAGTCTCTGAATGTCCTTGAGTGGCCCAGCCAGAGCCCAGACTTGAACCCAATCGAACATCTCTGGAGAGACCTGAAAATAGCTGTGCAGCGATGCTCCTCATCCAACCTGACAGAGCTTGAGAGGACCTGCAGAGTAGAATGGGAGAAACTCCCTAAATGCAGGTGTCCCAAGCTTGTAGCGTCATACCCAAGAATAGTCTAGGCTGTAATCGCTGCCAAAAGTGATTCAACATAGTACTGAGTAAAGGGTCTGAATACTTTATGTAAATGTTTTTATACATTTGCAAAACATATCTATACCTGTTTTTGCTTTGTCATTATGGGGTATTATGTGTAGATTGATTGAGGGGGGAAAAAACGATTTAATCAATTTTAGAATAAGGTAACAAAATGTGGAAAAAGTCAATGGGTCTGAATACTTTCCATATGCACTGTATACAAATGTGCCATTCTGTTCTTTTGAAAATACATTTTATTAGTCTTATGTTTTAGGGCCTGCATAAAACAATTTAGTAATATATTTCTTTGTGATGGTGTATATTCAATTGATTTAGTGAAATAGATATCCATCCACATCGGCCCACATCTACTTCCTCTCCTAAACTTGCCAGAATCTGCACGGGAGATATACAAGGCTTATCCCGGCCAAGAATATGGTAATCATGGGACTATATGGATTGGGCTCTAAAAAACATTGGCTGATCATTTTTTTTACTGGCAACATACCGTAAAGGGTTTCTGTGTGACTGTGTGAGTGCCAGCCAGGGCTCAGTTTCACTCCCTGGTGTCCATATTCCTGCGACTGGGAGCGTTCTGGAGCCGTAATTGGCAGTGAGTGATGTTGAGTCTTAATGGAAGTGCTGTAGTTCTCAGCCAGCTGTCTGGAGCCACAATGGCTTCTCCTCCCTCACTGACAGGTCGAGTGACAGTCTAAGTGACAGGCTTACAAATCTTCCCTCAGCCAATAGCAAGGAAGTGGACCGGACTGATGGACAGGTGAGCCAATCCCCACCCAGCCATTTGGGAGATGGGAGAGCAGAGGTGGTCAGTTGGCTTCAGTTCAATCACATCACTGTCTTTTCTTCTGGTTCTTCATCTAGACTTCTGGAGTCATTCTGTATGGGATCATGGTGGGATGTTAGAAACAGTTATTATGGCATTTATTCTCTGTCAAGTGTGTTGTGAAATGCACTACATTCAATCTTGAATCGATTTTGGGTAGAATCCTAAATGTGGAATTAACTCCCCTGGATGTTCCCAAACATGGCATCATATTTATGTTTAAACCTTGGAACATATTTTGTCATATTTGAAGAGTACTCCTGTAGCTGTTCACCTCACTTAACCTGTCTGTCACTCAAGATGACAGGCATACTGTGTGTGTGTGATCACAGGCTGAGACAAATTGATTAAGAGAAGGATTGGTCATGCATGTGTGGTTGCTGTTGTTATTTTTGCGGTGTCTGTGACGCTGGCTCAGGTGTTTGTCTCCCTGCCTGTCACTCATTATCTTCATTAGGCTTTTTTAAATGTGTAAATGTCCAGATTTTTATAGTGTTTTTTTCCATGGAAACGTCTCACTCTATCCACAATCAATCCCTAGCTTCCTCTGGTGGGCTAAGTGGAGTTATGACTATTTCGTTTTTACACCCATTCTGCTGTTCCAGAGAGGGTACTTCATGAAGTGGGCTGGGATTGGGTATGAGAGTATCACTAGGGCTGGGATTGGGTGTGAGAGTATCACTAGGGCTGGGATTGGGTGTGAGAGTATCACTAGGGCTGGGATTGGGTGTGAGAGTATCACTAGGGCTGGGATTGGGTGTGAGAGTATCACTAGGGCTGGGATTGGGTGTGAGAGTATCACTAGGGCTGGGATTGGGTGTGAGAGTATCACTAGGGCTGGGATTGGGTGTGAGAGTATCACTAGGGCTGGGATTGGGTGTGAGAGTATCACTAGGGCTGGGATTGGGTGTGAGAATATCACTAGGGCTGGGATTGGGTGTGTGAGTATCACTAGGGCTGGGATTGGGTGTGAGAGTATCACTAGGGCTGGGATTGGGTGTGAGAGTATCACTAGGGCTGGGATTGGGTGTGAGAGTATCACTAGGGCTGGGATTGGATGTGAGAGTATCACTAGGGCTGGGATTGGATGTGAGAGTATCACTAGGGCTGGGATTGGGTGTGAGAGTATCACTAGGGCTGGGATTGGGTGTGACAGTATCACTAGGGCTGGGATTGGATGTGAGAGTATCACTAGGGCTGGGATTGGGTGTGAGAGTATCACTAGGGCTGGGATTGGGTGTGAGAGTATCACTAGGGCTGGGATTGGGTGTGAGAGTTTCACTAGGGCTGGGATTGGGTGTGAGAGTATCACTAGGGCTGGGATTGGGTGTGAGAGTATCACTAGGGCTGGGATTGGGTGGGAGAGTATCACTAGTGCTGGGATTGGGTGTGAGAGTATCACTAGGGCTGGGATTGGGTGTGAGAGTATCACTAGGGCTGGGATTGGGTGTGAGAGTATCACTAGGGCTGGGATTGAGTGTGAGAGTATCACTAGAGCTGGGATTGGGTGTGAGAGTATCACTAGGGCTGGGATTGGGTGTGAGAGTATCACTAGGGCTGGGATTGGGTGTGAGAGTATCACTAGGGCTGGGATTGGGTGTGAGAGTATCACTTTCAAAAAGCTCTCTCCCACGCTAGGGCTGGGGTGATACCAGTATCGCAGCAAGGAAACAAAACATTAAGTGGATTTAACTTCTTTAGGAAAACAGCCCTACTGTTGGAAACAAACATAATTATGTTGTCATCCAGAGTCACAATGATTGATTTTTCAAGCTATAGCACACAACATTTTACACACAGCAGGTTTTTAAAGGACCAAAGAATTTGGTCTGCTTTGTGTTTTCATTTTCGCCATGGAAGAAATGTTGTGAGACTGGTATCATCCCGGCCCTATCCCATACCTCAGGTCCGGTCTCCTTCCTCATCCCCATCTCCAACCCTGGATTCACCCCTAGCCCTGGGTTCAGCTGCTTTGGCTATTACCCGCACCACTACCTGATACATTTGCTCCTCGGGTTGGTTCTCGGCTATTCACACTGTATCTTCAAGCCTCTGGAGAGCCTCCTGGCACATCAAACAGTAAGTGTTCTAAGGGACCAGGTATTTGAGAGGAAGGTTTGCCCAAGTGCCCGAATAGAGAGGCAAAACATAGTTGTATATGCACACGCATGCATGTCCCAATCAAGGTAGGCATAGTCTTTTGCTCGAAGCGTATTTGAAACTATTCAGTAGTATTTGAAATAAGACAAATACTATTGGAACCCAGGTCTGATGTGAGCCCTCACATGCAACAGCACGACCCTTTGCATGAGATAGTAGTTGTGGAAGAACCCTTGGTCCTCATCATGAAGGAAGTGATCAATGTCTGAGGCTCTCCTCTACTTTAAGTGGGATGGACAGACAGGATTTATCTCTTCCTCTCTCTCTCTCTCTCAAATTAATTTCCTGTTTCTATTTGTCTCATGGGAACAATGAATGACAGTACACCAGGGCATGATAAGTTTGTGGTTGTGTCTTACAGAGAGAGTTAATAAATAAAGCTCCTTTTCACCATTTTATTCATTCTGCAGCCTTGGCCATCGCAAAATTAATTTACAAGTTCCACATTAAATGTTTTTTTTTTTTTAAAGAGACTGAGAATAAAAAGGGAATTCTCTGAGGTGCCATCTGTTTTTCTATATTTCTTTCTTGTATTGTTTTGTTCTGTGCTTCTCCCTGTCTCTTCACTAGCTCCAGCAGGCTAGATTCCCTGCTTCCTGTTCTGTTTGAAACCTCCGTGTGACTGATCCAGATTGATATGGAGCCTGTTCAGCTGAGCGATGTGAATTAGCCCCTAGCGTAGGAGCTCCTCTATTCATTAACTTAAGCCATGCTACTCTGAAACAATATGCCTCTCTCTTATTAAGCGCCAAGCACACAACACCGAGGCTAATAAGTCTTTATGTGCTATTAGGAGCAGTGCTTTGCAAGGCAGGCCGAACCGAAAGCCTGTCAGCTTTTTTCCCCTTCCCTTTCTTTCTCCACCATCACGCAGCTACGTAGATTGTCATTTATTGAAATCTGTAATGGGCAACAGGGCTCTGCCTGGCCTGGCAAGCCTTTAATAGCACTGTGAAACATTAAAAGTGGGGAATTTATTAAGGGGCCTTTTAACCAATGAATCAGTGGCCTACGCATCCTGCTCTCGTCACGCTGGTAAAAGCCCTCCTAATTTCTGTGAATAAATTTGTGTGTTTGTGTGTGTGGTTGGCTTTCCTCCTAGTACTGACAGAAAAACAACACAACAACCCCTCCACTCAGGCACTAATAGATGTACTGAAATATCAACTGAAATATCCATGGAGGCTTGAGAAGACACGGACTAGGGTTGCAAAAGGGAGGGTATATTACTGGAACATTTCTAACTTTACCAGTAAACTACCAGAATTTTGGTATCTTTCAGTGATTTTATGTAATCTATCACAAGACATCTCGTGGCATTGTTGATTAGATGCTTTTAAAATGAATTAGGCAATTTTCTCTTGAACCACATGGTCTAGAAACTCATGGACAGTATGACACAGATAAAAAATGTATACTAGATATATATCTTTTTTTTTTAAGTATAAATGACTGAAGTTACATTACATTGCCATAGCTTTTCTGTTATTTACCAAAATTACTGAAGATTCTGGTAACTTTGTCAAATTACCGGTAGCTTTTGCAACCCTATCAGACACATCCTGTCCCCCGAGGAACTGCTTATCAGGACCACCCTCCTCTTCAAGGATTCTATGAAGACTTGACTTACATTAAGACATATGGTTATTCCCGAAGGGGAGCACTGAATTGAGCGATAGGATTTAGGGGCGTGTGTGCTTGCGCTGATGGTCTTTACTGTCCCTAGTGGGTTTTTTAAAGGGCAGGAACATGAGTGATGAATGGGGGAGAGTTTCCTGCCAAACTCTGGTTGTGTATTCTCCTGCAGCTTCTTCCCCTAAGTGGATATTGAACACTTAGCCTGTCTTCTTCATAGACATTGACATGATTGTGTACTGATGGACAGGGTTATCCGTCTACTCTGCTGTCATAGAGAGGGAGGGTCAGAGGGACTTGTGGTGCGTGTGATGCGTATGATGGTTGGAATCATGTGTGTGGACTCACTCTTCTGTCCTCATGTCCTGACTAGGTGTCTCTCTCCTCACTGAATGCAGATTTTGGACCTTCATGTGTTCAAACCTTCAAGAGGAGTGTAGTAAGCCCGGTTCTAGTTCTAGGATTTAGCACGAAGACTCTTCTAAATGAAGTGAGGGTTTCCACCCTCCTCTTATCTCCTAATTCAATGTTCAACCCTCCCCCATTAGTGTCCCCCCACTTGTTGGTGTCTCTACCTCACCCTTCAGTGTGAGAGACATGGGTCCTGTGCTCTGGACTGTGGCAGGAGGACACGAGACAGAGCAGGGAGTGCCATCCATAAGTAATATGTCCTGATTACGTTTCCTAATCCAGTTTTGATTTCCTCAGTGCACACGTGTGTGTGTGTGTGTTTGCTCAGACTTGCAAAGCAGGTGTGGGGATGAGAGAGGCAGTCAGAGAGAGAGAGTGGGGGGTGGAAAGAGCACAGATGGTGGACAGAGGCTTGTTAAAGCCTTATCTCTGATGTGAAAGGAGAGGCCTTGGGGAGTGGCAGCATACATCTCATCTAGAGCCACTTATCTCTCAGGTTGTGTGTGTGTGTGTGAGTCCGTGTGTGCGTGTGAGTCCGTGTGTGTGTGAGTCCGCGTGTGTGTGAGTCTGTGTGAGTCCGTGTGTGTGTGTGAGTCCGTGTGTGTGTGTGTGAGTCCGTGTGTGTGTGTGAGTCCGTGTGTGTGTGTGAGTCCGTGTGTGTGTGTGAGTCTGTGTGTGTGTGAGTCCGTGTGTGTGTGTGTGAGTCTGTGTGTGTGTGAGTCTTTGTGTGTGTAAGTCTGTGTGTGTATGTGAGTCCGTGTGTGTGTGTGTGTGTGTGTGTGTGTGTGTGTGTGTGTGTGTGTGTGTGTGTGTGTGTGTGTGTGTGTGTGTGTGTGTGTGTGTGTGTGAGTCCGTGTGTGTGTGTCCGTGTGTGTGAATCTGTCTGTGTGTGTGTGAGTCTGGGGGGGGGGGGGGGGGGGACTTGTGGTGTGTGTGATGCGTGTGATGGTTGGAATCATGTGTGTGGACTCACTCTTCTGTCCTCATGTCCTGACTAGGTGTCTCTCTCCTCACTGAATGCAGATTTTGGACCTTCATGTGTTCAAACCTTCAAGAGGAGTGTAGTAAGCCCGGTTCTAGTTCTAGGATTTAGCACGAAGACTCTTCTAAATGAAGTGAGGGTTTCCACCCTCCTCTTATCTCCTAATTCAATGTTCAACCCTCCCCCATTAGTGTCCCCCCACTTGTTGGTGTCTCTACCTCACCCTTCAGTGTGAGAGACATGGGTCCTGTGCTCTGGACTGTGGCAGGAGGACACGAGACAGAGCAGGGAGTGCCATCCATAAGTAATATGTCCTGATTACGTTTCCTAATCCAGTTTTGATTTCCTCAGTGCACACGTGTGTGTGTGTGTTTGCTCAGACTTGCAAAGCAGGTTTGGGGATGAGAGAGGCAGTCAGAGAGAGAGAGTGGGGGGTGGAAAGAGCACAGATGGTGGACAGAGGCTTGTTAAAGCCTTATCTCTGATGTGAAAGGAGAGGCCTTGGGGAGTGGCAGCATACATCTCATCTAGAGCCACTTATCTCTCAGGTTGTGTGTGTGTGTGTGTGAGTCCGTGTGTGCGTGTGAGTCCGTGTGTGTGTGAGTCCGCGTGTGTGTGAGTCTGTGTGAGTCCGTGTGTGTGTGTGAGTCCGTGTGTGTGTGTGAGTCCGTGTGTGTGTGTGAGTCCGTGTGTGTGTGTGAGTCCGTGTGTGTGTGTGAGTCTGTGTGTGTGTGAGTCCGTGTGTGTGTGTGTGAGTCTGTGTGTGTGTGAGTCTTTGTGTGTGTAAGTCTGTGTGTGTATGTGAGTCCGTGTGTGTGTGTGTGTGTGTGTGTGTGTGTGTGTGTGTGTGTGTGTGTGTGTGTGTGTGTGTGTGTGTGTGTGTGTGTGTGTGTGTGTGTGTGTGTGTGTGTGTGTGTGTGTGTGTGTGTGTGTGTGAGTCCGTGTGTGTGTGTCCGTGTGTGTGAATCTGTCTGTGTGTGTGTGAGTCTGGGGGGGGGGGGGGGGGGGGGTCCGTGTGTGTGTGTGTGTGTGTGTGTGAATCTGCCTGTGTGTGTGTGTGTGAGTCTGTGTGTGTGTGTGTGTGTGTGTGTGTGTGTGTGTGTCTGTCTATCTGTGTGTGTGTGAGTGTGAGTCTGATTGTGTGTGTGTCTGTCTGTGTGTGTGTCTGAGTCTGTTTGTGTGTGTGAGTCTGTCTGTGTGTGTGTGTGAGTCTGTGTGTTTGTGTGAGTCTGTGAGTCTGTGTGTCTGTCTGTGTGTGTGTGTGAGTCTGTGTGTAAATCCATGTGTGTGTGTAAATCCGCGTGTGAGTCCGTCTGCATGTGAGAGCCTGTGTGTGTGAGTCTGTGAGTCCGTCCGTGTGTGAGAGCCTGTGTGTGTGAGTCTGTGAGTCCGTCCGTATGTGAGAGCCTGTGTGTGTGAGTCCGTCCGTATGTGAGAGCCTGTGTGTGTGAATCTGTGAGTCCGTCCGTATGTGAGAGCCTGTGTGTGTGAGTCCGTCCGTATGTGAGAGCCTGTGTGTGTGAGTCCGCAAGTCCGTCCGTGTGTGAGAGCCTGTTTGTGTGAGTCCGTGAGTCTGTCCATGTGTGAGAGCCTGTGTGTGTGTGAGTCCATGTCCGTCCGTCAGTAAGTCCATGTCTGAGTCCGTCCGTCAGTGAGTCAATCCGTGTGTGCGAGTCCGTCAGTCCGTGAAGACTTGACTTAGTCCGTGTGTGAGTCTGTCTGTGTGTGGATGTGGGGTTGGGTGAGTCGGTGCGTGTGCATAGGGGTGAGTCGGCGTGTAGGGGTGAGTCGGCGCGTAGGGGTGAGTCGGCGCGTAGGGGTGAGTCGGCGCGTAGGGGTGTGTCTGCGTGTGGGGTTGAGTCGGCGCCCGCACGCAGGGGTGAGCCGGTGTGTGGGTGTGTCTGCGTGTGGGGGTGAGTCGGTGCGCTCGCATAGGAGTGAGTCGGCGCGGGGGTGAGTTGGCACGTGCGTAGGGGTGAGTTCCACGTAGGGGTGTGTCTGCGTGTGGGGGTGAGTCGGTGCACGCTTGCGTAAGGGTGAGTCAGCACGCGTGTAGGGGTGAGTCGGCGTGTAGGGGTGAGTTGGCGCGTAGGGGTGAGTCGGTGCGTAGGGGTGAGTCGGCGCGTAGGTGTGAGTCGGCGCGTAAGGGTGAGTCGGCGCGTAGGGGTGAGTCGGCGCGTAGAGGTGAGTCGGCGTGTAGGGGTGAGTCGGCGCGTAGAGGTGAGTCGGCGTGTGGGGTTGAGTCGGTGCCCACACGCAGGGGTGAGCCGGTGTGTGGGTGTGTCTGCGTGTGGGGGTGAGTCGGTGCGGTGCGCGCGCATAGGAGTGAGTCGGTGCGGGGGTGAGTTGGCGTGCGTAGGGGTGAGTTCCGCGTAGGGGTGTGTCTGCGTGTGGGGGTGAGTCGGTGCACGCTTGCGTAAGGGTGAGTCAGCACGCGCGTAGGGGTGTGTCTGCGTGTGGGGGTGAGTCGGCGCACGCTTGCGTAAGGGTGAGTCAGCACGCGTGTAGGGGTGAGTCGGCGCGCGTGCGTAGGAGTGAGTCGGCGCGGGGATGAGTTGGCACGTGCGTAGGGGTGAGTTCCGCGTAGGGGTGTGTCTGCGTGTGGGGGTGAGTCGGCGAGCGCTTGCGTAAGGGTGAGTCGGCACGCGCGTAGGGGTGAGTCGGCGCGCGCGTGTGCACGAGTGAGTCCAGTAACAGTGCCCCCAGGATGGGTGCCTCAGGATGGGGTGATTGATTGCTTCTCTTATTCTTGCTCTCTCCCTCGCTTTCACTCTCCACTCACCCTCTGTCTTTTTCTCAATTTCCCTCCCTTTTTCTCTGCTTCTCTTTCCCTTCACCTCCTTCTCCTCTCTCCCTTCACCTCCCTCTCCTCTCTCCCTTCAACTCCCTCGCTCTCTCTCTCTCTTTCTACTGGTGTGCTGTGGGGAAATTAATGGGCCTCCTGTTTGCTGCATCTGCATCTCACTCTGTCAAACCCCACAGTACAGTTTGTGTGTGTGTTTGGCCAGGTCATTCAGGGCTGTGTGTGTGGGTTTGGAGCGGGCTGATAAGCTGTTTACTAAAACTAGCAATTAAAAGTTGATCAAGCTGTCAATTCAAATGGAATGAAATGGAACTGAAAAGTAATTAAAAGGATAGCGTGCAAACAACTTTCTTTTAGCTCCCCATTACCACACACACACGCACATCATTTAATTAGTTTAGCTGTTCACACACAGTATATGCTTACACGTATACAGTAGCCACACGCACACACCTTTGCACAGGACATTTTTAGTTGTGCAGGTACAGTGCATTTGGAAAGTGTTCAGACCCCTTGACTTTTCCACATTTTGTTACATTACAGCCTTATTCTAAAATTACATAAATACTTTTTTCCTCATCAATGGACACAAAATACCCCATAATGACAAAGCGAAAACAGGTTTTCAGATTTTTCTTTGCACTTGTATTAAAAATAAAAAAACAATACCTTCTTTACATACAGTTGAAGTCGGAAGATTACATACACTTAAGTTTGAGTCATTAAAACTTGTTTTTCAACCACTCCACAAATTTCTTGTTAACAAACTATAGCTTTGGCAAGTACTTTTTGGTGAAATGTCCTCTGGTCTGATGAAACAAAAATATAACTGTTTGGTCATAATGGCCATTGTTATGTTTGGAGGAAAAAGGGGGAGGCTTGCAAGCTGAAGAACACCATCCCAACCGTGGGGTGGCAGCATCATGTTGTGGTGTTGCTTTGCTACTGGAGGAACTGGTGCACTTCACAAAATAGATGGCATCACGAGGTAGGAAAATTATGTGGATATATTGAAGCATCTCAAGACATCAGTCAGGAAGTTAAAGCTTGGTCGCAAATGGTTGTTCCTTAATGGAGAATGACCCCAAGCATACTTCAAATGTTGTGGCAAAATGGCTTAAGGACAACAAAGTCAAGGTATTGGAGTGGCCATCACAAAGCCCTGACTAAGTTACACCAGCTCTGTCAGGAGGAATGGGCCAAAATTCACAAAAACGTATTGTGGGAAGCTTGTGGAAGGCTACCCGAAACATTTGACCCAAGTTAAACAATTTAAAGGCAATGCTACCAAATACTAATTGAGTGTATGTAAACTTCTGACCCACTGGGAATGTGATGAAAGAAATGAAATCTGAAATAAATAATTCTTTCTACTATTATTCTGACATTTCACATTCTTAAAATTAAGTGGTGATCCCAACTGACCTAAGACAGGGAATTTTTTACTTGGATTAAATGTCAGGAATTGTGAAAAACTGAGTTTCAATGTATTTGGCTAAGGTGTATGTATACTTGCGACTTCAACTGTAAGTATTCAAACCCTTTGCTATGAGACTCGAAATTTTAGCTCAGATCTAGATCTGGCCTCCCGGCCAAACTGAGCAATCGGGGGAGAGAGGCCTTAGTCAGGGAGATGACCAAGAACCCAATGGTCACTCTGACAGAGCGCCAGAGTTCCTCTGTGGAGATGGGAGAACCTTCCAGAACGACAACCGTCTCTGCCTCACTCTACCAATCAGGCCTTTATGGTAAAGTGGCCAGAAGGACGCCACTCCTCAGTAAAAGGCACTTGACACCCCGCTTGGAGTTTACCAAAAGGCAGCTAAAGACTCTCAGACCATGAGAAACAAGATTCTCTGGTCTGATGAAACCAAGATTGAACTATTTGGCCTACATGCCTGGAGGAAACCTGGCACCATCCCTACGGAGAAGCATGGGGGTGGCAGCGTTATGCTGTGGGGATGTTTTTCAGCGGCAGGGACCGGGAGACTAGTCAGGATCGAGGCAAAGTACAGAGAGATCCTTGATGAAAACCTGCTCCAGAGTGCTCAGGACCTCAGACTGGGGTGAAAGTTCACCTTCCAACAGGACAATGACCCTATGCACAATGTCCTTGAGTGGCCTAGCCAGAGCCCCGGACTTGAACATCTTTGGAGAGACCTGTAAATAGCTGTGCGGCGATGCTCTGCATCCAACCTGACAGAGCTTAAGAGGATCTGCAGAGAAGAATGGGAGAAACTCCCCAAATACAGATGTGCCAAGCTTGTAGGGTCATACCCAAGAAGACTCAAGGCTGTAATTGCTGCCAAAGGTGCAATTATGTGGTAATGTGGGGTACTATGGGGTATTGTGTGTAGATTAATGAGGGGGAAAAAACAATTGAATCCGTTTTAGAATAGGGCTAAAACGTAACAAAATGTGGAAAAAGTCAAGATGTCTGAATACTTTCCAAATGCACTGTATGTTAAAACTAGGACAGGGAGGCAATTGGACAGAGACTGCTTGGTAGGTGTTTTAGATTTAGCTGTAGAATCATTACTGGGATCTTTGAGGCTCCAATTAGTGAGTTTAGAGTGGCTGGTGGATTGGTTCTATATTGGCAGTTTATTCCCAGTCAGCCTGGTTGGCACATATGGCCGTAGGCAGGGCTAGCACTCTGATAATGAGCCTGCCAGCTTCCATCGCACTCACCACACAGTACGGACTGGGAGATATATACACACAGACTACACTGTATGAACCGAGACTGGGACACACACACACACACACACACACACACACACACACGACATAGTACGGACTGGGATTGGAATACACACAACACACAGGTGTTCTGGGCCTTGATGGGTTCGATACTCCCACAAAATCTGTGTCGAACGGTCACGTTCCATCCAGCTTGCTCACTTTAACAGTGTGTTCACAGTGATGATTTAGCCAGCTGGGTTTTAGAGACGGGCTACAGTTGGGCTCCACACAGCTGGCCTCATTAGGAACTGAATTTAATATTGCTGCTACGTTGACCACAGATGTGTATGGTTCTCTATTAGACATCTGGAACTAACAAAATGTTTAGTCACTGGGTTAGGCACATCCAAGATGGCGTAGCAGTCGGACGTGTGTTTTGTCTTGTCACGTCTTGTCCCATGTCAATATAGTTTTCTTCCTCATTTTTTTTTGTATGTATTTCGTATATATTTTAATCTCACGAACGGTTGAAAAGCATGCATTTGGTTTTACTAGTGTTTAAGAGCAGTTGGATGCCACGGAAGGAATGTTGTATGGCATTTAAGCTCGTTTGGAGGTTAGATAGCACAGTGTCCAAGGAAGGGCCAAAAGTATACAGAATGGTGTCGTCTGCGTAGAGGTGGATCAGGGAATCACCCGCAGTAAGAGCGACATCATTGATATATACGGAAAAAAAGAGTCGTCCCGAGAATTGAACACTGTGGTACCCCCATAGAGACTCCCAGAGGTACGGACAACAGATCCTCCGATTTGACACACCGAACACTGTCTGCAAAGTAGTTGGTGAACCAAACGAGGCAGTCATTTGAGAAACCAAGACTATTGAGTCTGCCGATAAGAATACAGTGATTGACAGATTCGAAAGCCTTGGCCAGGTCGATGAAGATGGCTGCACAGTGCTGTCTTTAATCGATGGCGGTTATGATATTGTTTAGTACCTTGAGCATGGCTGGGGTGCACCCATGACCAGCTCGGAAACCGGATTGCACAGCGGAGAAGGTACGGTGGGATTCGAAATGGTCAGTGATCTGTTTATTAACTTGGCTTTTGAAGACTTTAGAGAGGCAGAGCAGGATAGATATAGGTCTACAGCAGTTTGGGTCTAGAGTGTCACCCCCTTTGAAGAGTGGAATGACCGCAACAGCTTTCCAATCTTTAGGGATCTCGGACGATACAAAAGAGAGGTTGAACAGGCTTGTAATAGGGGTTGCAACAATGGCGGCGGATTGTTTTAGAAAGAGAGGGTCCAGATTGTCTAGCCCAGCTGATTTGTATGGGTCCAGGTTTTTGCAGTTCTTTCAGAACATCTGTTGTCCGGATTTGGGTGAAGGAGGGGGGGGGATAATTTTGGATTATCATGGATTTATCAGTGGTGACCCTGTTACCTAGCCTCAATGCAGTGGGCAGCTGGGAGGTGGTGCTCTTGTTCTCCATGGACTTTACAGTGTCCCAATACTTTTTGGAGTTAGAGCTACAGGATGCAAATTTCTGCTTGAAAAAGCCGGCCTTTGCTTTCCTGACTGACTGCGTGTATTGGTTCCTGACTTCCCTGAACAGTTGCATATCGCGGGGACTATTCGATGCTATTGCAGTCCGCCACAGGATGTTTTTGTGCTGGAGTTAACCAAGGGCTGTATCTGTTCTTAGATCTGCATTTTTTGATCGGGGCATGCTTATTATCTAAGATGTTGAGGAAATTAATTTTAAAGAACGACCAGGCATCCTCTCCCTCTCTAACTTTAAGCAACAGCTGTCAGTGCAGCTTACCGATGGCTGTGTACAGGTACAGTGAATCTGTAAATAGCACACCCAACTACCTCATCCCCATATTGTTATTTATCTTCTTGCTATTTTGCACACCAGTATCTCTACTTGCACATCATCATCTGCACATCTATCACTCCAGTATTAATGCTAAATTGTAATTATTTTGCCTCTATGGCATATTTATTGCCTTACCTCCCTACTCTTCTACATTTGCACACACTGTACATACATTGTTTTTTCTATTGTGCTATTGACTGTACGTTTGTTTGTGTAACTTTGTGTTGTTTTTGTCGCACTACTTTGCTTTATCTTGGCCAGGTCGTAGTTGTAAATGAGAACTTGTTCTCAACTGGCCTACCTGGTTAAATGAAGGTGAAATAAATATAAATGAAAAGGCACATGGGTGTAGCAGAATGTAAAGTGATGTTTTAGGTTGGTAGTTGGATTAGTCAGTTGTACATGATGATGATGATAAATAGGTGGCAACGAAGCTGGAATGAGGCAGTCGTATCTAGGACATTTTTGAGATGGCCCCTTCAAATGGAATTTTGGTTAAACAATTTTCCAAAATGTATTTTTGGTCAAACACGTTTTAAAATGAGCAGAGGTTCGGGAGAGAAGTTCTTTCACAAATGTTATGCTTCTGCTCCCAGCCCCCTCTGGACCTCAGAGGACCTCACATCAGCACCACTTGGTTGACATCCTGGATGGGTCTGTCTTTGTGGGGGAGTAGGGCTGGGACATTCCAGTAACTTTCCCCAAATTCACAGGTTTTCCAGAAATCCCAGTTGGAGGATTCCATGAATATTCCAACCACGGTTTCTGGAAAACCTGGGGATATTGGGAAAGTTTTTTCAACCCCAGGGGTGAGAGAAACTGGAATTTGAGATTGGTTCTCGAGGTGTATTCTCTTTTTGAATGTCTGGGGGATTAAGTGTGTTTAAGACTTGTCGTCGTAATTGAGTTGGAATCTTGCCTGGTGATGTCAAATTGATTTTGTTACTCAAAGTTTGTTTCTATGAGTTAATGTGATAATCCCAGTGTGCACACTGATTGACTGATCGCAGGCCTGTTCATAAACTCAGTGACAGGAAATAACTCCAACAAACTGAGGCCAGTTGATAAAACAACCGTATAGAATGTTCTTCTCTTAAACGTGAGTTATGGTGTCTACTGTTGGTAGTTTCTCTTAGATGTGGTTAACTGTAGGCCATCATTGTAAATAAGAATTTGTTCTAAATGGACTTGCCTAGTCAAATAAAGGTTAAATAAAATACAAATGTTTCAACTGTTAGCTATATTTGTGGTGTTTCACTGAAGATGTATAACCATGCTGGTGTTTGTTGCTTGGAGACAGGGATTTTAATTAAATGAATGTTATGTTAACAGCTGCATATGATGGTATCTCAAGTTGCCTACAGTAACGTTACCTCTTCAGTGAGTTACTGCTGCTTGGACCCCGGAGACTACTCCTGGCAGGGACAGCTGCATCTCCTATTGGAAGATTTACAGTGCATACATCTGATTAACAATGAAGCCAGCCAGAGACGTTTTAAGAAATGAAAAAAATGAAAAACAAAAGCGCTGAACATTTTCAAAAACGTCATATTTACAACATGTATGCGTTACCTCAAGGTGAATATTGTGACAGGCATACATTTGCATGAATTAGCATGTTTAAGGAGTTTGGGACACTGGCTCCTCGTTATCTACAGACAAAGTCGATAAATCAAAACAAAAGGGGGTCTAGCTGCTTAAAGTGAACGTGTTTGCCACAGCGGCACAGTGTGTGTTTGAGTCCTGGCAATTGTGTGTGCTTGCTTGTGTGCGTGCTTGCTTGTGTGCGTGCTTGCGTGTGTGCTTGCTTGCGTGTGGGCTTGCTTGCGTGTGTGCTTGCTTGCTTGCGTGTGCAGGAGCCGTGCGGAAGAGGGTGAAACTGGGCCGCTCCTAATTCAGAAATGCATATTTATAAATTGGTTGGTGCTCTCAGGACTTGGCCTTGGGGGAAATAATTGGTTAGACAGGAGGACGCTCAACTCGCCAGGGAGAGAGGATGAGAGGAAGTCAGCCCTACAGTCATTTAGACTAGAGAGAAAGGATGGGTACAAAACAAACTGCACTAATATCCATTCCTTTACTCGCTTAGTTCAAAGATGTGTCAAGATGGTGTGTATAGTATCTCCTTTCTCTCTTTTGCCCTCTTTTTTATTTTTCTCTCTCTACCTCTTTGTATTACTCTTTGTTTGGCTCTCTCTCTGAATAAATGAACAAAAATATAAATGCAACATGCAACAATTTAAACTATTTTACTTTCTTATAGTTCATCGAAGGAAATCAGTCAATTGAAATAAATTAATTAGGCCCTAATCTATGGTTTTCACATGACTGGGTAAGGGCGCACTGGGGTCCACCCACTGGGAAGCCAGGCCCAGCCAATCATAATTAGTTTTTCCTGACAAAAGGGCTTTATTACAAACAGAAATACTCCTGAGCACACCCCCCCCCCCCCTCCCATCCCATCCTCATACGATCCCTCCTGTTAGATAGATGGATTATCGTGGCTTGTGATTGGAAGCTTTTTGTGCATATGGAACATTTTTGGGATAATTTATTTCATCTCATAAAAAATGTGACCAACACTTTACATGTTGCATTTATATTTTGTGTTCGTGTGTGTGTATAGATATATAGATCTCTCTCTCCCTCTCTCTCATGGTGTAACCACGATCAGCGGCTTAAGTGGACTCTAATAAAGTCGCTATTTGATGCATTAATAATTTAAACTTTTCCTCCTCCTGCCTTCATCAGAGTTTGGTTGTGTGGGCCACGGGGCTGACTCCTGCTTTCATCAGAGTTGGGTTGGGTTGTCAGGGCCGCGGGGCTGACTCCTGCTTTCATCAGAGTTGGGTTGGGTTGTCAGGGCCGCGGGGCTGACTCCTGCTTTCATCAGAGTTGGGTTGGGTTGTCAGGGCCGCGGGGCTGACTCCTGCTTTCGTCATATTTGGGTTCGGTTGTCAGGGCCACGGGGCTGACTCCTGCCTTCATCAGAGTTGGGTTGTCAGGGCCGCGGGGCTGACTCCTGCCTTCATCAGGGTTGGGTTGTCAGGGCCCCGGGGCTGATTCCTGCTTTCATCAGAGTTGGGTTGTCAGGGCCACGGAGCTGACTCCTGCTTTCGTCATATTTGGGTTCGGTTGTCAGGGCCACGGAGCTGACTCCTGCTTTCGTCATATTTGGGTTCGGTTGTCAGGGCCGCGGGGCTGACTCCTGCTTTCGTCACATTTGGAGTCAGTTGTCAGGGCCACGGGGCTGACTCCTGCCTTCATCAGAGTTGGGTTGTCAGGGCAACGGAGCTGACTCCTGCCTTCATCAGAGTTGGGTTGTCAGGGCTGCGGGGCTGACTCCTGCCTTCATCAGGGTTGGGTTGTCAGGGCTGCGGGGCTGACTCCTGCCTTCATCAGAGTTGGGTTGTCAGGGCTGCGGGGCTGACTCCTACCTTCATCAGGGTTGGGTTGTCAGGGCCGCGGAGCTGACTCCTGCCTTCATCAGAGTTGGGTTGGGTTGTCAGGGCCGCAGGGCTGACTCCTGCTTTCATCATATTTGGGTTGGGTTGTCAGGGCTGCGGGGCTGACTCCTGCCTTCATCAGGGTTGGGTTGTCAGGGCCACGGGGCTGACTCCTGCTTTCATCAGAGTTGGGTTGGGTTGTCAGGGCCGCGGGGCTGACTCCTGCCTTCATCAGGGTTGGGTTGGGTTATCAGGTCCACGGGGCTGACTCCTGCCTTCATCAGGGTTGGGTTGTCAGGGCCACGGGGCTGACTCCTGCCTTCATCCTAGTTGGGTTGGGTTGTCAGGGCCACGGTACTGACTCCTGCCTTCATCAGAGTTGGGTTGGGTTGGGTTGACAGGGCCATGGGGCTGACCCCTGCCTTCATCAAAGTTGGGTTGGATTGTCAGGGCCGCAGGGCTGACTCCTCCCTTCATCAGAGTTGGGTTGGGCTGTGAGGGCCGCGGGGCTGACTCCTGCCTTCATCAGGGTTGGGTTGTCAGGGCCGCGGGGCTGACTCCTGCCTTCATCAGAGTTGGGTTGTCAGGGCTGCGGGGCTGACTCCTACCTTCATCAGGGTTGGGTTGTCAGGGCTGCGGGGCTGACTCCTGCCTTCATCAGAGTTGGGTTGTCAGGGCCGCGGGGCTGACTCCTGCCTTCATCAGGGTTGGGTTGGGTTATCAGGTCCACAGGGCTGACTCCTGCCTTCATCAGAGTTGGGTTGTCAGGGCCACGGGGCTGACTCCTGCCTTCATCCTAGTTGGGTTGGGTTGACAGGGCCATGGGGCTGAACCCTGCCTTCATCAAAGTTGGGTTGGATTGTCAGGGCCGCGGGGCTGACTCCTGCCTTCATCAGAGTTGGGTTGGGCTGTCAGGGCCGCGGGGCTGACTCCTGCCTTCATCAGGGTTGGGTTGTCAGGGCCGCGGGGCTGACTCCTTTCTTCATCAGGGTTGGGTTGTCAGGGCCGCGGGGCTGACTCCTGCCTTCATCAGATTTGGGTTGTCAGGGTCGCGGGGCTGACTCCTGCTTTCATCATAGTTGGGTTGGGTTGTCAGGGCCGCGGGCTGACTCCTGCCTTCATCAGGGTTGGGTTGTCAGGGCCGCGGGGCTGACTCCTGCTTTCATCAGAGTTGGGTTGTCAGGGGCGCGGGGCTGACTCCTGCTTTCATCAGAGTTGGGATGTCAGGGCCACGGGGCTGATTCCTGCTTTCATCAGAGTTGGGTTGTCAGGGCCACGGAGCTGACTCCTGCCTTCATCAGAGTTGGGTTGTCAGGGCCGCGGGGCTGACTCCTGCCTTCATCAGGGTTGGGGTTGTCAGGGCCGCGGGGCTGACTCCTGCTTTCATCAGAGTTGGGTTGGGTTGTCAGGGCCGCAGGGCTGACTCCTGCTTTCATCATATTTGGGTTTGGTTGTCAGGGCCAAGGGGCTGACTCCTGCCTTCATCATAGTTGGGTTGGGTTGTCAGGGCTGCGGGGCTGACTCCTACCTTCATCAGGGTTGGGTTGTCAGGGCCACGGGGCTGACTCCTGCTTTCATCAGAGTTGGGTTGGGTTGTCAGGGCCGCGGGGCTGACTCCTGCCTTCAGCAGGGTTGGGTTGGGTTATCAGGTCCACGGGGCTGACTCCTGCCTTCATCAGAGTTGGGTTGTCAGGGCCACGGGGCTGACTCCTGCCTTCATCCTAGTTGGGTTGGGTTGTCATGGCCACGGTACTGACTCCTGCCTTCATCAGAGTTGGGTTGGGTTGGGTTGACAGGGCCATGGGGCTGACCCCTGCCTTCATCAAAGTTGGGTTGGATTGTCAGGGCCGCAGGGCTGACTCCTGCCTTCATCAGAGTTGGGTTGGGCTGTCAGGGCCGCGGGGCTGACTCCTGCCTTCATCAGGGTTGGGTTGTCAGGGCCGCCGGGCTGACTCCTGCCTTCATCAGAGTTGGGTTGTCAGGGCTGCGGGGCTGACTCCTACCTTCATCAGGGTTGGGTTGTCAGGGCTGCGGGGCTGACTCCTGCCTTCATCAGAGTTGGGTTGTCAGGGCCGCGGGGCTGACTCCTGCCTTCATCAGGGTTGGGTTGGGTTATCAGGTCCACGGGGCTGACTCCTGCCTTCATCAGAGTTGGGTTGTCAGGGCCACGGGGCTGACTCCTGCCTTCATCCTAGTTGGGTTGGGTTGTCAGGGCCACGGTACTGACTCCTGCCTTCATCAGAGTTGGGTTGGGTTGGGTTGACAGGGCCATGGGGCTGACCCCTGCCTTCATCAAAGTTGGGTTGGATTGTCAGGGCCGCGGGGCTGACTCCTGCCTTCATCAGGGTTGGATTGTCAGGGCCGCGGGGCTGACTCCTGCCTTCATCAGGGTTGGGTTGTCAGGGCCGCGGGGCTGACTCCTTTCTTCATCAGGGTTGGGTTGTCAGGGCCGCGGGGCTGACTCCTGCCTTCATCAGATTTGGGTTGTCAGGGTCGCGGGGCTGACTCCTGCTTTCATCATAGTTGGGTTGGGTTGTCAGGGCCGCGGGCTGACTCCTGCCTTCATCAGGGTTGGGTTGTCAGGGCCGCGGGGCTGACTCCTGCTTTCATCAGAGTTGGGTTGTCAGGGGCACGGGGCTGACTCCTGCTTTCATCAGAGTTGGGAAGTCAGGGCCACGGGGCTGATTCCTGCTTTCATCAGAGTTGGGTTGTCAGGGCCACGGAGCTGACTCCTGCCTTCATCAGAGTTGGGTTGTCAGGGCCGCGGGGCTGACTCCTGCCTTCATCAGGGTTGGGGTTGTCAGGGCCGCGGGGCTGACTCCTGCTTTCATCAGAGTTGGGTTGGGTTGTCAGGGCCGCAGGGCTGACTCCTGCTTTCATCATATTTGGGTTTGGTTGTCAGGGCCAAGGGGCTGACTCCTGCCTTCATCATAGTTGGGTTGAGTTGTCAGGGCTGCGGGGCTGACTCCTACCTTCATCAGGGTTGGGTTGTCAGGGCCACGGGGCTGACTCCTGCTTTCATCAGAGTTGGGTTGGGTTGTCAGGGCCGCGGGGCTGACTCCTGCCTTCATCAGGGTTGGGTTGGGTTATCAGGTCCACGGGGCTGACTCCTGCCTTCATCAGAGTTGGGTTGTCAGGGCCACGGGGCTGAATCCTGCCTTCATCCTAGTTGGGTTGGGTTGTCAGGGCCACGGTACTGACTCCTGCCTTCATCAGAGTTGGGTTGGGTTGGGTTGACAGGGCCATGGGGCTGACTCCTGCCTTCATCAAAGTTGGGTTGGGTTGGGTTGACAGGGCCATGGGGCTGACCCCTGCCTTCATCAAAGTTGGGTTGGATTGTCAGGGCCGCGGGGCTGACTCCTGCCTTCATCAGAGTTGGGTTGGGCTGTCAGGGCCGCGGGGCTGACTCCTGCCTTCATCAGGGTTGGGTTGTCAGGGCCGCGGGGCTGACTCCTTTCTTCATCAGGGTTGGGTTGTAGGGCCGCGGGGCTGACTCCTGCCTTCATCAGATTTGGGTTGTCAGGGTCGCGGGGCTGACTCCTGCTTTCATCAGAGTTGGGTTGTCAGGGCCACGGAGCTGACTCCTGCCTTCATCAGAGTTGGGTTGTCAGGGCCGCGGGGCTGACTCCTGCCTTCATCAGGGTTGGGGTTGTCAGGGCCGCGGGGCTGACTCCTGCTTTCATCAGAGTTGGGTTGGGTTGTCAGGGCCGCAGGGCTGACTCCTGCTTTCATCATATTTGGGTTTGGTTGTCAGGGCCAAGGGGCTGACTCCTGCCTTCATCATAGTTGGGTTGGGTTGTCAGGGCTGCGGGGCTGACTCCTACCTTCATCAGGGTTGGGTTGTCAGGGCCACGGGGCTGACTCCTGCTTTCATCAGAGTTGTGTTGGGTTGTCAGGGCCGCGGGGCTGACTCCTGCCTTCAGCAGGGTTGGGTTGGGTTATCAGGTCCACGGGGCTGACTCCTGCCTTCATCAGAGTTGGGTTGTCAGGGCCACGGGGCTGACTCCTGCCTTCATCCTAGTTGGGTTGGGTTGTCATGGCCACGGTACTGACTCCTGCCTTCATCAGAGTTGGGTTGGGTTGGGTTGACAGGGCCATGGGGCTGACCCCTGCCTTCATCAAAGTTGGGTTGGATTGTCAGGGCCGCAGGGCTGACTCCTGCCTTCATCAGAGTTGGGTTGGGCTGTCAGGGCCGCGGGGCTGACTCCTGCCTTCATCAGGGTTGGGTTGTCAGGGCCGCCGGGCTGACTCCTGCCTTCATCAGAGTTGGGTTGTCAGGGCTGCGGGGCTGACTCCTACCTTCATCAGGGTTGGGTTGTCAGGGCTGCGGGGCTGACTCCTGCCTTCATCAGAGTTGGGTTGTCAGGGCCGCGGGGCTGACTCCTGCCTTCATCAGGGTTGGGTTGGGTTATCAGGTCCACGGGGCTGACTCCTGCCTTCATCAGAGTTGGGTTGTCAGGGCCACGGGGCTGACTCCTGCCTTCATCCTAGTTGGGTTGGGTTGTCAGGGCCACGGTACTGACTCCTGCCTTCATCAGAGTTGGGTTGGGTTGGGTTGACAGGGCCATGGGGCTGACCCCTGCCTTCATCAAAGTTGGGTTGGATTGTCAGGGCCGCGGGGCTGACTCCTGCCTTCATCAGGGTTGGATTGTCAGGGCCGCGGGGCTGACTCCTGCCTTCATCAGGGTTGGGTTGTCAGGGCCGCGGGGCTGACTCCTTTCTTCATCAGGGTTGGGTTGTCAGGGCCGCGGGGCTGACTCCTGCCTTCATCAGATTTGGGTTGTCAGGGTCGCGGGGCTGACTCCTGCTTTCATCATAGTTGGGTTGGGTTGTCAGGGCCGCGGGCTGACTCCTGCCTTCATCAGGGTTGGGTTGTCAGGGCCGCGGGGCTGACTCCTGCTTTCATCAGAGTTGGGTTGTCAGGGGCACGGGGCTGACTCCTGCTTTCATCAGAGTTGGGAAGTCAGGGCCACGGGGCTGATTCCTGCTTTCATCAGAGTTGGGTTGTCAGGGCCACGGAGCTGACTCCTGCCTTCATCAGAGTTGGGTTGTCAGGGCCGCGGGGCTGACTCCTGCCTTCATCAGGGTTGGGGTTGTCAGGGCCGCGGGGCTGACTCCTGCTTTCATCAGAGTTGGGTTGGGTTGTCAGGGCCGCAGGGCTGACTCCTGCTTTCATCATATTTGGGTTTGGTTGTCAGGGCCAAGGGGCTGACTCCTGCCTTCATCATAGTTGGGTTGAGTTGTCAGGGCTGCGGGGCTGACTCCTACCTTCATCAGGGTTGGGTTGTCAGGGCCACGGGGCTGACTCCTGCTTTCATCAGAGTTGGGTTGGGTTGTCAGGGCCGCGGGGCTGACTCCTGCCTTCACCAGGGTTGGGTTGGGTTATCAGGTCCACGGGGCTGACTCCTGCCTTCATCAGAGTTGGGTTGTCAGGGCCACGGGGCTGAATCCTGCCTTCATCCTAGTTGGGTTGGGTTGTCAGGGCCACGGTACTGACTCCTGCCTTCATCAGAGTTGGGTTGGGTTGGGTTGACAGGGCCATGGGGCTGACTCCTGCCTTCATCAAAGTTGGGTTGGGTTGGGTTGACAGGGCCATGGGGCTGACCCCTGCCTTCATCAAAGTTGGGTTGGATTGTCAGGGCCGCGGGGCTGACTCCTGCCTTCATCAGAGTTGGGTTGGGCTGTCAGGGCCGCGGGGCTGACTCCTGCCTTCATCAGGGTTGGGTTGTCAGGGCCGCGGGGCTGACTCCTTTCTTCATCAGGGTTGGGTTGTAGGGCCGCGGGGCTGACTCCTGCCTTCATCAGATTTGGGTTGTCAGGGTCGCGGGGCTGACTCCTGCTTTCATCATAGTTGGGTTGGGTTGTCAGGGTCGCGGGCTGACTCCTGCCTTCATCAGGGTTGGGTTGTCAGGGCCGCGGGGCTGACTCCTGCTTTCATCAGAGTTGGGTTGTCAGGGGCGCGGGGCTGACTCCTGCTTTCATCAGAGTTGGGATGTCAGGGCCACGGGGCTGATTCCTGCCTTCATCAGAGTTGGGTTGTCAGGGCCACGGGGCTGACTCCTGCCTTCATCCTAGTTGGGTTGGGTTGTCAGGGCCACGGTACTGACTCCTGCCTTCATCAGAGTTGGGTTGGGTTGGGTTGACAGGGCCATGGGGCTGACTCCTGCCTTCATCAAAGTTGGGTTGGATTGTCAGGGCCGCTGGGCTGACTCCTGCCTTCATCAGAGTTGGGTTGGGCTGTCAGGGCCGTGGGGCTGACTCCTGCCTTCATCAGGGTTGGGTTGTCAAGGCCGCGGGGCTGACTCCTGCCTTCATCAGGGTTGGGTTGTCAGGGCCGCAGGGCTGACTCCTGCCTTCATCAGGGTTGGGTTGTCAGGGCTGCGGGGCTGACTCCTGCCTTCATCATAGTTGGGTCGGATTGTCAGGGCCGCGGGGCTGACTCCTGCCTTCATCAGAGTTGGGTTCAGTTGTCAGGGCCGCGGGGCTGACTCCTGCCTTCATCAGAGTTGGGTTGGGTTGTCAGGGCTGACTTCTGCCTCTTCTCTCCTCTTTGGCCCCAGCCCCTGGATGACACGCAGCACTCATTCTTTATTTTTCTGAGTGTCAGAGCGAAACTGGGAGGAAGAGTAGAGTGATGGCATATTTTTAATGAATCCTTAAATAAATGATATTGCTGTCTAAGCTCTAGACATCCTGATCCACTCTGAGAGGTAGAGAAAGAGTTGAGAGAGGGAGCACGAAGTAAAAGGCTATAAAGTGTGTGAGTTTGATGGACAGACGGGGACAGAGCATACACCTGAACCTGCAGTTACAGTGGGGAGAACAAGTATTTGATACACTGGCGATTTTTCAGGTTTTCCTATTTACAAAGCATGTAGAGGTCTGTAATGTTTATCATATATACATTTCAACTGTGAGAGACGGTTGATTTTTAAGTAATTAATTAGCATGTTATTGTATGACATAAGTATTTGATCCATCAGAAAAGCAGAACTTAATATTTGGTACAGAAACCTTTGTTTGCAATTACAGAGATCATACGTTTCCTGTAGTTCTTGACCAGGTTTGCACACACTGCAGCAGGGATTTTGGCCCACACCTCCATACAGACCTTCTCCAGATCCTTCAGGTTTCGGGGCTGTCGCTGGGCAATACAGACTTTCAGCTCCCTCCAAAGATTTTCTATTGGGTTCAGGTCTGGAGACTGGCTAGGCCACTCCAGGACCTTGAGATGCTTCTTACAGAGCCACTCCTTAGTTGCCCTGGCTGTGTGTTTCGGGTCGTTGTCATGCTGGAAGACCCAGCCACAACCCATCTTCAATGCTCTTACTGAGGGAAGGAGGTTGTTGGCCAAGATCTCGCAATACATGGCCCCATCCATCCTCCCCTCAATACGGTGCAGTCGTCTTGTCCCCTTTGCAGAAAAGCATCCCCAAAGAATTATGTTTCCACCTCCATGCTTCACGGTTGGGATGGTGTTCTTGGGGTTGTACTCATCCTTCTTCTTCCTCCAAACACGACGAGTGTAGTTTAGACCAAAAAGCTCTATTTTTGTCTCATCAGACCACATGAACTTCTCCCATCCCTCCTCTGTATCATCCAGATGGTCATTGGCAAACTTCAGACGGGCCTGGACATGCGCTGGCTTGAGCAGGGGGACCTTGCATGCGCTGCAGGATTTTAATCCATGACGGCGTAGTTACTAATGGTTTTCTTTGAGACTGTGGTCCCAGCTCTCTTCAGGTCATCCTTCCTCATGATCATTGATGCCCACGAGGTGAGATCTTGCATGGAGCCCCAGACCGAGGGTGATTGACCGTCATCTTGAACTTCTTGTTGCCTTCTCACCAAGCTGCTTGCCTATTGTCCTGTCGCCCAACCCAGCCTTGTGCAGATCTACAATTGTATCCCTGATGTCCTGACACAGCTCTCTGGTCTTGGCCATTGTGGAGCGGTTGGAGTCTGTTTGATTGAGTGTGTGGACAGGTGTCTTTTATACAGGTAACAAGTTCAAACAGGTGCAGTTAATACAGGTAATGAGTGGAGAACAGGAGGGCTTCTTAAAGAAAAACTAACAGGTCTGTGAGAGCCGGAATTCTTACTGGTTGGTAGGTGATCAAATGCTTATGTCATGCAATAAAATGCAATTTAATTACTTAAAAATCATACAATGTGATTTTCTGGATTTTTGTTTTAGATTCCGTCTCTTACAGTTGAAGTATACCTATGATAAAAACAATTACAGACCTCTACATGCTTTGCAAGTAGGAAAACATGCAAAATCGGCAGTGTATCAAATACAGTGTATCAAATACACTGCCGACTGTATGTGTCTTTTTCCCCAGGAGTGTGGGTGGCCGGAGCAGTTAACTGCCCACTCTGACGACTGAATGTCTTGTGTGTTTTCGCGTGTGTCCGTGTGTGTGTCCGAGTAGTGGGCGGTCGACTGGTCACGGTTGCTGTCTTTCAGAAGGTCCATTTCTCTCCTTATCAACGTCGGTCGCCGGAAGGCCTGTCTTTCACCCACACTCTGTTGCCATGGAGAAGCCAGGTGGTGGGCAGGTTGACTGACAGCTGTTCCCACCACTCAGGATTTAACCTCTCTCCCACTGGCAGTCAAAGCCCTTCCCACACCCTGTCTGCAGCCACCCCCTAGGCAACAGTAAATCACCCCCCCATATAGCAGGGACCATCAACTAGATTCAGCCTCGGGACAATTTTTTTTCTTGAGCGGATGCTTGTGGGGCCGGAACATAATTGCAAATAATTTGTAGACTGAAAATTGACCACAAGAAGCGCAAACAAATATGTTTGACTAAAACATAATAATTTAAAACCTTTGTTTTCGTTTGTATACGATCATGTGTTTCTCTATTGGGAATACTTTCATTTAAAATCACTTGGAGCTAATTTCCTGGTGTTTTTACAGCTTTTGTGTGCAACAATTCAAATTCTCCCAAAAATGCTAAATAAATACTTTTTTGCTAAATTGCTTTTTTGCTCAGACTTGGGGAAGCCTTATAAAAGCATTTGGCCCGTGGGCCACCAGTTGGAAAACCTGCCCTATAGAACTAGGGAAATGGTCCGTCAATCAGTGGTAGATAGGTTTACACTCGTGTGTATGTGGGGGGGAGTGGTTTGTCAGAGTGTTCTTTCCACTGTGTGACTCATCTAAAACCATTCAAATGTTCTGGTGACCCTCTCAATAAGGACAGCCAGTCTTTACCCTGACCATCCCTCCCGTCCAATCTGCTCTGTCCTGACGTGTGTGTTGGACTTGTATCATTATGCTCCCATGTCTGTCTTTGTAATGACTCTCATAATTACTCTGATTTGAACCTTTTCTTATTATCTTCCCTCCTCTTGCACTCGCTCTCTCTCGCTCTCTCGCTCTCTCTCTGTCTCTCTCTCTCACTCTCTCTCTGTCTCTCTATCTCTCTCTCTGTCTCTCTTGCTCTCTCTCTGTCTCTCTTGCTCTCTCTCTGTCTCTCTCTCGCTCTCTCTCTGTCTCTTTCGCTCTCTCTGTCTCTCTCGCTCTCTCTCTGTCTCTCTCTGTCTCTCTCTCTGTCTCTCTCTCGCTCTCTCTCTGTCTCTCTCTGTCTCTCTCTCTGTCAATTAAATTCAATTCAATTCAAGGGCTTTATTGGCATGGGAAACATGTGTTAACATTGCCAAAGCAAGTGAGGTAGATAATATATAAAGTGAATATATAAAGTGAAATAAACAATAAAAATGAACAGTAAATAGTACACATACAGAAGTTTCAAAACAATAAAGAGATTACAAATGTCATATTATATATATATACAGTGTTTTAACAACGTACAAATGGTTAAAGGACACAAGATAAAATAAATAAGCATAAATATGGGTTGTATTTACAATGGTGTTTGTTCTTCACTGGTTGCCCTTTTCTCGTGGCAACAGGTCACAAATCTTGCTGCTGTGATGGCACACTGTGGAATTTCACCCAGTAGATATGGGAGTTTTTCAAAGTTGGATTTGTTTTCGAATTCTTTGTGGATCTGTGTAATCTGAGGGAAATATGTCTCTCTAATATGGTCATACATTGGGCAGGAGGTTAGGAAGTGCAGCTCAGTTTCCACCTCATTTTGTGGGCAGTGAGCACATAGCCTGTCTTCTCTTGAGAGCCATGTCTGCCTACGGCGGCCTTTCTCAATAGCAAGGCTATGCTCACTGAGTCTGTACATAGTCAAAGCTTTCCTTAATTTTGGGTCAGTCACAGTGGTCAGGTATTCCGCCGCTGTGTACTCTCTGTGTAGGGCCAAATAGCATTCTAGTTTGCTCTGTTTTTTTGTTAATTCTTTCCAATGTGTCAAGTAATTATCTTTTTGTTTTCTCATGATTTGGTTGGGTCTAATTGTGCTGTTGTCCTGGGGCTCTGTAGGGTGTGTTTGTGTTTGTGAACAGAGCCCCAGGACCAGCTTGCTTAGGGGACTCTTCTCCAGGTTCATCTCTCTGTAGGTGAGGGCTTTGTTATGGAAGGTTTGGGAATCACTTCCTTTTAGGTGGTTATAGAATTTAACGGCTCTTTTCTGGATTTTGATAATTAGTGGATATCGGGCTAATTCTGCTCTGCATGCATTATTTGGTGTTCTACGTTGTGCAGAAATCTGCGTGCAGAGTCTCAATTTGGTGTTTGTCCCATTTTGTGAAGTCTTGGTTGGTGAGCGGACCCCAGACCTCACAACCATAAAGGGCAATGGGCTCTATGACTGATTCAAGTATTTTTAGCCAAATCCTAATTGGTATGTTGAAATTTATGTTCCTTTTGATGGCATAGAATGCCCTTCTTGCCTTGTCTCTCAGGTCGTTCACAGTTTTGTGGAAGTTACCTGTGGCACTGATGTTTAGGCCAAGGTATGTATAGTTTTTTGTGTGCTCTAGAGCAACAGTGTCTAGATGGAATTTGTATTTGTGGTCATGGTGACTGGACCTTTTTTGGAACACCATTATTTTGGTCTTACTGAGATTTACTGTCAGGGCCCAGGTCTGACAGAATCTGTGCATTAGATCTAGGTGCTGCTGTAGGCCCTCCTTGGTTGGTGACAGAAGCACCAGATCATCAGCAAACAGCAGACATTTTTATTTTGTCCTGTAACTCATTCAATGTAATTGGAGAATCCAGTGGGTTCTGGTAGTCTTTAGTAGTTGATTCTAAGATCTGTATTTGATCATGTATATGTTTTTGCTCTTTATTCTTTGTTATAGAGCCAAAAAGATTGGAGAAGTGGTTTACCCATACATCTACATTTTGGATAGATAATTCTTCGTGTTGTTGTTTGTTTAGTGTTTTCCAATTTTCCCAGAAGTGGTTAGAGTCTATGGATTCTTCAATTGCATTGAGCTGATTTCTGACATGCTGTTCCTTCTTTTTCCGTTGTGTATTTCTGTATTGTTTTAGTGATTCACCATAGTGAAGGCGTAGACTCAGGTTTTCCGGGTCTCTATGTTTTTGGTTGGACAGGTTTCTCAATTTCTTTCTTAGATTTTTGCATTCTTCATCAAACCATTTGTCATTATTGTTAATTTTCTTCGGTTTTCTATTTGAGATTTTTAGATTTGATAGGGAAGCTGAGAGGTCAAATATACTGTTAAGATTTTCTACTGCCAAGTTTACACCTTCACTATTACAGTGGAACGTTTTACCCAGGAAATTGTCTAAAAGGGATTGAATTTGTTGTTGCCTAATTGTTTTTTGGTAGGTTTCCAAACTGCATTCCTTCCATCTATAGCATTTCTTAATGTTACTCAGTTCCTTTGGCTTTGATACCTCATGATTGAGTATTGCTCTGTTTAAGGAGACTGTGATTTTGCTGTGGTCTGATAGGGGTGTCAGTGGGCTGACTGTGAACGCTCTAAGAGACTCTGGGTTGAGGTCAGTGATAAAGTAGTCTACAGTACTACTGCCAAGATATGAGCTATAGGTGTACCTACCATAGGAGTCCCCTCGAAGCCTACCATTGACTATGTACATACCCAGCGTGCGACAGAGCTGCAGGAGTTGTGACCCGTTTTTGTTGGTTATGTTGTCATAGTTGTGCCTAGGGGGGCATATGTGGGAGGGAATGCTGTCACCTCCAGGCAGGTGTTTGTCCCGCTGTGTGTTGAGGGTGTCAGGTTCTTGTCCGGTTCTGGCATTTAGGTCGCCCCAGACTAGTACATGTCCCTGGGCCTTGAAATGATTGATTTCCCCCTCCAGGATGGAGAAGCTGTCTTCATTAAAATATGGGGATTCTAGTGGGGGGATATAGGTAGCACACAGGAGGACATTTTTCTCTGTTAGGATAATTTCCTTTTGAATTTCTAGCCAAATGTAGAATGTTCCTGTTTTGATTAATTTAATGGAGTGAGTTAGGTCTGCTCTATACCAAATTAGCATACTGAGTCCCTTCCCTGTTTCACACCTGGTAGTTTGGTGGATGGGACTACCAGCTCTCTGTAACCTAGAGGGCAACCAGTGGGTCCGTCTCCTCTATACCAGGTTTCTTGCAGGATGACAATGTCTGTATTACCGATTTCTTTGGTGAAGTCCGGGTTTCTGCTCTTTAGGCCAAAGACAGATGACCTCAGGCCTTGGATATTCCAGGATGATATAGTGAAGGCTTTTTGTTCCATAGAGTGTCCAATGTTGTTGGTCAGGTTTGGCCTCAGGCCAGTAAGTGTGAGCAAAGCCTGCTGAGCATCTGGTACATGCCATTGGCTTGGGCGAGTGTGAGAGTGGGGGTTGGGACTGTTTGCCCGCTCACTACCTGGGCGTATGTGTGGCTTCCATGTTGAGGCCCTCTTTGCAGGGGTGGGGTGCATGGGGTGGGCAGGAGTGGCATAGGTCTGATCTGAGGGGGCCTAAATGGGGTGTGGGCATGGTTGACGTGGGGGGGTGTTGATTGGTTGGGGTGGGGGTGTGGATGTGTCTGGGTGTACTGTGGTCTGGATGTAATTCCTCTTGGTGTGGGTCCTCTATGTGTAGGTCCAGGGGGGGGAGGGGGTCCTGCAGGTCTGGGAGGGTGTCTCGCTGGTCTGGGTGGGGTGTCTATTGATCTGTTGCTCCTGTGTGAAGTGTTGGGGATACGTTTGAGAGCGATGTCCTTTAGAGTCCGGGCAAAGGTGGGCACTGCTGCCTTGTAGAGGTGGACCTGGTCATAGAGGCTGTTCAAGTCCAGGGTGGAGTGGGCCAGGAAAACATTTGGTTTTGAGGCACAGTCACGGGAAATACTTGCTTTTTCTCGCTGTATTGTGGCAGGGTGGAAGTCTTTTCGTGGTAGCAGGGTGGAGAGAACCACTTGTGCGTTGGGGAAAGTAGAAGAAGCCTTTTCAATCACTCCCTTCAGTGCTGTGGCCACCCTTTCCTGCTGTGCTCTCAGGTCGTTTGTGCCTGTGTGTATTATTATGTGGCTGGGTGAACCTAGTTGGTCCTCAGACAGAAGGTCGAGGGCCCGCTGGGTGTTTGGACACCAGAGTTTAGACACACTGTGTTTGGGAAAAAAAAAATGTTCTTCTATATATTTCCCATTTGAGTCCATAAGTAGTACAATCTGTGTCTTGTGTTTGTCCTCAGTGGGTGTGAGTGGGTTGTCAGAAGGGCTATCAGGGTGACTGACAGGGGGGGTGCTTGTGGTTCTTCATTTGTCTGTTCTGCTGTGATGTCGACTCTATGGTCAGGGTCTGGTGTGGACTGTTCTGCTGTGGTGTCGAGACTTTTGTCAGGTGCTAAGGTGGGCTGTTCTGCTGGCTTCTCTGTGGGGGTGGCCACCTCTCTAGTTGGTTGTTCTCTGTCACATGCCGTCCCCCTCAACCTCTCCTCCGTCCCCCTCACCCTCTCCTCCATCCCCCTCAACCTCTCCTCCACCAGCAGTCTGATCCTCTCCTCTAATGCTCTGTTCTTCTCCAGATTCTGCTCTTTCTCCTGTTGAAGTTGTCTCACCACAGTCCAGAGTGCAGATGTGTCTCTGTCCACCTCCAGCTCTCCGGGTCCGGTTAAGGGGGTGTTGTTGTGCTGGACTGTTGTCTGGGTTTGTGCTGACTGAAGTGTAATCACCTGCTGTTCCAGCTCCAACTGCCTTATCGCCAGCTGGGTGAATTTGTCCTTCATTTCAATGAGGGAGTGGTAATCTGTGCTGGGAGGTTGACTCTCCGCTGGGGGTTGCTCGTCTGTGGGGTTACATAATGAAGAGGTCTGGTCTGACCCGCTCGGGGTGGGGGTATCTTTATCAAGGGAGAGCTTCTCCTGCTGGGCTAATTCTTTGATTAGGT